>NW_005871273.1:208117-302641 GCF_000147115.1 Myotis lucifugus | reverse complement strand
AGAGTGAGCAGCCGAACCTGGCTCCAAGGAGGCTCCCGACTCCTAGGCCCTATTCTGTTGTCACATTTCATTCCTGAGCTGAACTCCTGTCCCTGGTATCACCAACCCAACCCTCCAGTCTCTGCGTATATTCATTCATTCATTCATTCATTCATTCATTCAACACAAATTTCCTGACCGGCTACTGTATTAGGTTTTAAGGATCAATCCAGACATGGTCCCTATGTTCATGGAGCACATAGGCGGAAGCAGAAAAAAGTCTTTGATAAAAGAAATGAAGCAAATCGAACAAAATATCATTGCAACTAGAAGGTGAAGTCTATAGACTTAGGTATCTCTCTGTGTGTCACTGTTGCATCCTCATCACTCTGAGAAGCTGGCTCATGGCTGGTCCTGAGGAACATTAGTTGAGCGAAGGCTGGCGAGTGCACTGTGTTAGTGCAGCGTGTAGAAGTGTGACAGGGAGCATGTACAATGGGGGCCTGACCTCCCCTCTGAGGTCAGGAAAGGCTGCCTTCAGGAAGGGATGCTGAAAGGGGAGTGGACACTAACCAGATGAAGCGAGATACAGCGAGTGATGGTGCGCTAAGTGAAAGTGGACAGGAGGCTCTGGAGGAGTGGAAAGCACAATCCCAGCTGAGCAATACCCCTGGCAGCCATATCAAGAGCAGCAGTCATAAGATGGATCATAGAAAACACTGGCAGATGCCAGTGAGAACTATAGAACCTTCTCTTTATACAACAGTCTTCAGTCTGGCATACCTCTGTGAGGGGCATCATATTATTGACAATTCACAAGGACAGGCCAGGAAGTACTGTCCCAACTTTAGCAGAGTAACTGAGGTCTATCGTCTCTGTGTGTTGTCAAAGTCATATATCTAAACATGTGTGGGACTCTCTCCATATGTATGACCTTATCTGGCACTCTCACCAGCCTTTAAAGGCAGGTATTAAGATCCTGATTCCATACGTGGGGAAAGTGAGTTTCAGCAAGGTTAACTAGCTGGAACGTGGGTGGCCAAGTTGGGATATAAAGCTATGTCTTTCTTAGTGTCTGAATTGTACCTCCTCCCTCCCCCCAACTCATATGTTGAAGCCATATGTCTCTAGTGTGTATTTGGAGATTGAAACTATAAAAAAATAATTAAGATTCAATGAGGTTAAAAGGGTAGGGCCCTCATTCATCAGAGTTATTGTCCTAATAAGAAGACACACCAGAGAGCAATCATCTCTCTCTCTCCTCCCCTCCTTCCCTCTCTCTCATCTTCTTTCCCTCTCTCTGATCCTCTTTCTCTCTTTCCCTTTCTTCCTTTCCCCCTTTCTCCCTCCTCCCCTTTCTCTCTCCCCCTCTCTCCATCTCTATATCCACCTCTTTCTCTCTCCACAGATGCTCACAAGCAAGTCATGTGAGGACAAAGTAGCCATCAAAAAGGTAGGAAGAGAGCCCTCATCAAAAACAGTTTTGGCCTCCAGAACTCTGAGAAAATAAATTGATGTTGTTTAAGGCATTGGCCTATGATATTTTGTTATGGCAGCCCTAGCAAATTGATATAGTCTTGATGTATATCTGCTGTTGTTATCTGCTATGACACACCTCTTTCCTTAGTTCATGATAAAGAGGGACAAGATCCTGGATCATCTAGTGGTCAGACCTAGGCTGCTTCTGTTGGCTCTACTCCGTGGTGGGCAAACCACGGCTCGTGAGCCATAGGCGGCTCTTTGGCCCCTTCAGTGTGGCTCTTCCACAAAATACTACGTGGGGGTGCGCACGTACAGTACGATTGAAACTTCATGGCCCATGTACAGAAGTCGGTATTTTGTGGAAAAACCACACTCAAGGGGCCAAAGAGCCGCATGTGGCTCGCAAGCCGTGGTTTGCCGAACCGCAGTTTGCCGACCACTGGCCCTACTTCCTGTCACTGACACCACTAACTGAGGGGGTGATAGCAGGGTCCGTGGCTGAGCACTCTAACCCCACCCTTTCCTCGTGGTTTTCTCAAGACCAAGGATGGACAGTCATAGACCTCAAGGTGTGGGCGGAGCCAGTGACCTGTGACTGTCCTAGATCCAGCGCCGAGAAAAGACATTCACAGAGTGCTTCCGGGTCTGGGCAAGTCAAAAGTTAGCACTTTTTATGTGACTGAGAGTGATCATATTAAAGGAGGGCTGTGAGGCTCTGCCTCTGCAGGCAGAGCTGAGTACCACCTGCTGCTTCATCTAAATGCCTCACTCTCTTTCCCTAGCCTCTGGGTAAACACCAGCATCTGCTGAAGGGCCCAGTGTGGATTCACTAGCTAAGTGTACCTCAGTGTTGCTTAACCTCTTTCTTCCTCCTTGTCACTCATGTTGAAAATGGGGTTAATAACCTGTCTGCTCAGCACTAACATGATGTCTGGAAATCAGTAGATGTTTTTATTATTATTATTAATGACTCCAAGCACTTCTACTTTACAATGAAGATTTTAGAATTAAGTCTTTAGCCCTTTTGCCTTGGGCTGAAAGTAGAAAACATTCCTATGACGGTGACTTCCCCATGGAAACAATAATCTGATAATTCATTTGGTCTCTGGGCTGGGTTCCTCTTGTGTATAGAAATAGCAGAATGGTTATCCTTTTTAAAGGCCACCAAGTAGAAGCGGTTTTTTTGTTTGTTTTGTTTTTTTGGGGGGTGGGGGTGGGGGTGGGGCAGGACCCTTTCCCTGAAACATATAATGGCATTTCATATGTGTACATGCCTGCCACTTAAACTGTACAAACCAAATCCCTAAGTCTATCTACTAAGGATAAATCAACCAGGGAGGTGGAGCAGGCAAGCCTGTCTCTGAAGTAGGCTCAAGTTCAAACACATAGGCATTCAGGCAGGCAGAGGAAGGAAGGAACATGCGGTACCCACCTGCCACTGCTGATGAGGGGCTTATTTCTAAGACACACACAGCACAATGCACACACCATGCAGAGAGAAAACAAAAGACATAGATCACACATTTCAGATGGTTGGTGGACGCCGTTTAGTCAATGTCAATGCCGAAAGCTTTTGCAGTGTTGGATGGGCACGTGGGAAAATGAATACCTTTCCGTTCTACTCACCAGATGCTTCCCTCCAACCACATCTCAGCAAATCAACAAATACAGACACACAAGAAATCTCACAACAAGCTGGCCCTGGTCCTTGGTGTGAAACGTGGCACAAAGGAGATGGACACGGCAGTGTGGGAAGATTTAGTGAGAGAAGGACAGGGCTTCCCAGGGAGGCCGCCCTGGCTCTGGGGCGCTCTCCATCCGTGTGGGAGAGAAAGGCTTCCACAGAGAAAGGCTTTGACGCTCCCGCTGTGGACAGAACAGTCCTCATGAGGAGGCCTCAGAGGGCTGCTCTGTTCCTTCCGATGAATGAGGACATGACACGGCAATCA
This sequence comes from Myotis lucifugus, assembly GCF_000147115.1. Lineage (NCBI taxonomy): Eukaryota > Metazoa > Chordata > Mammalia > Chiroptera > Vespertilionidae > Myotis > Myotis lucifugus. The sequence continues at coordinate 299,231 of NW_005871273.1, read as the reverse complement.
ACACGAGCATCATGATGGCAGCAGTTGACTTGGCTTAAAACTACAAAGCCAACCCCCCTCAAAATCATACTCTTACTAGAGAAGTTACCTGAAGATTACATCTAATTTGCCTTGCAGATCTTCCCATAGCACTACAACTGAACTGTCCCAGGGTTCTGTGTTGTTATGGCAACCACCATCAGACTTGGTTCCGACTTGGGTTTACCCCTTTTGTAAGGTGCAAACCTTGCCTTTCCGTAGACCAGGGGATAGAAACACCACTGTTCCACATGTGAGGGGAGTGACAGGGGGAAGCGATTTGTATCCAAGGGTGGTGGGTTGAGCGGTATGGATGGACATAGGCCAAGCAGCTCATGCCTTCCTCCCTCACGTCCCTCGAGCCCCTCACGTGGCCGAGCCCATGCGCCCAGGCTTCCCGCACTCACCATACAGTGTGATGCTGGTGTTGGTGTTCCCAAGCTTGTTTGTGGCCACACAAGTATAGTTCCCATAATCCTTTTCTGAAACATTGAAGAAAGTCAGAGTGGATATGCGCCCTTTATTCTCAATCCTCACGCCGTCCAGGCCGGTGGCTAGCCTGCAACAGAGAAGGCACTGCTGGTCTGGTTCTACAGATGGAGTAAAACAGCAGACAGAAGGTGTTGGGAGAACTAAGATACTATAGGCCAGTGGTCGGCAACAGAGCCAAATATCAACAGTACAACGCTTGAAATTTCTTTGGAGAGCCAAATTTTTTAAACTTAAACTATATAGGTAGGTACATTGTTATTAACTTAATTAGGGTACTCCTAAGGCTTAGGAAGAGCCACACTCAAGGGGCCAAAGAGCCGCATGTGGCTCGCAAGCCGCAGTTTTCCGACCACGGCCATAGGCTAACCCCACAAGGAGGCCTTCCCCCTCCCAAACCCCCTTTCCTCAGACTGACCCAGTTCCTGCACCTCGAACCATAAGCACCATAGCTCCCATCAGCAGGGAAAAGAGAAGGATGCTAACATTCCAAAGGCTACATGTACTGGTTCTCATCATCAAAGACTGCCATGTGTACAGCTAACCTCAGATTTGGAAATAAGCTCAATTCATTAGCCCATTTCCCAGCTTCCTCCTCTTTTTTTGTGTCCTTGTTTCTGGTTCTAAAGGAGCCTCTGTTATAAAAAAGGCGGTAATGCATTTTGGTTCCTCCCTTACTGCACCCCTCTCCTCCCATGTAGGAAATGCTCTGTCAGCTCTGCTCACACAGCCCTGTTTCCATTCTCACGGTACCTGGTGTCTTCCCTGAACCACTGGAATTCAGCGTTGGGCACGGCAGACGCTTCACAGCTCAGGATGCCCTTCTGACCAACGGACACACCCATGTTCTTGGCTTTTGATATATAGGGAGGGTCTGTGGGGAAAAGGTAAAGCAATTTCATGACATGGATAAAGGGCACATTCAATTGTCCTGTTGACAGATGGATTTCTTCTGGCACCTTACCTTCCCAGTTAAATTACCAACTATTTTAGGGGAAACCCTTCTTGCTTGAAGATATTGCCTTACCCCAGCATCTTCTTTAGGACTTTAAACCAACTCAAAGCTATCCATTCTCCCCATTGGCTAAGAGCTGTGACAGTCACAGGAAGACTGGAATGGGGCACAGCAATCTAGTTAAGTATTTTCCTGATGGAGACAACTGGGTCTTTCAGAAAACAGCATTGCCATTACCAGCTTGTCCCTCTTAGCCCCTCCTCCATCTCTCCCCCCACCCCCCGGACTCCCTGACAATGGTCAACTCACAGTTTACGGTGATTTTGACTTTCCGCACATCAGGAGCAGCCACATCGTTCAAGGCGCTGCATTCATACTCCCCGGACTGGTCACGTTTGATGTCAGAGATTTCCAGGTATTCGTCCTCACTCACAAAGCCCTGGCCTTCTGGGAGCAAAGGAGCAGACAGAGAGCAATCATGAAACTGGGAAACCAGGGACCGAGCACATGCACGTCTAGAACTGGGAGGAGGAGGGATCTGAAGCGCTGCAGAGAGGGGATTTAGACATCAAGGTTATAAAACGCCACGTTGGTCCAAAATGATGGCATTTGAAGAAAGGACTTTTCTGCTTGAGTCTTGGATCAATGCCTTTTGGCCAACTCACTTTAACTTTTTAGACTATTTGGTGAGAAGATTTTTTTCTTATATGATTCGTATGAGGATAAACTAAGAGTACATGCGAAACAGGACAGCACATTACTAGAATTTGATATTTTAGAGAATTGCCCTGGTCAATAATATAACAAAGACTGTGGGAATAACTTTAGAGTATGTTAGTATGGCCACCTTCATTTTTTCACTATGTACAAATGCCTTTGAATACAGAATACAAACTACTACTTCGTGCAGAACCAATAAGTGGCCACTTAACATGTTAATACAAATAAATGCCAAACAGCCAAACGGTTTGGTTTCAAACTGTGAAGGAGAAGATAAAGTAAAGAATGAATGAATAAGAAAGGACTTTGTGACTGCTATGTAGTAGGTGTGCTATAATCTCTTGCCAACATAAACATCATAGCCCCAAATGATGGATCCGCGGTTACTAGAATGGTCTCAAGGATTAAATACCCAGCTTTGTGGGGGGCATTCTGGAGGCTTAGAGGGAAACTTAAAAAATTTCAGGGAAGACACTACAGAGCATGGAGCCTCCTGGGGCTTGGGGTAGGGCCCTATCTGTAGGAATCTCAGAGTGATGGTGCTGGTCGCAGCTCTTGACCCCAACAGACATTTAATCAACCAGGTTAGTTCATATCGTAATTCCTCAAGGTTCATTAGAGGGATATATATATATTCATATTCCTTTTTTCCTTATTTTTCTTAGACTTAGAATTTCATAATTAAAGGAGATTCTAAGATCACTCATTTCAGGGAGTCTAATAAAGATGAATATTGCCTCACTTGTTGAAATAACACTGGATGACCAATCTATGATTTATAAAGGTTAAACAACAACAAAATTAAACACACCAAAATGACTTTGTAGATTCATTGCACTGTTCCTTTTCTGCAATGAATAAATGTGGCGGGATCGAAAGTCTGGCTTCCTTGGAAGACTCTATTATTCTTTCCAAGTGCACTAGAGGGTATTTGCCACAGGTAATTCAACCCCATCGCATTCATCCAAACACATGAGCAGCCCGCGTGCAGGGGGCCTGACATGTGCCTCAGGCTGGGTCCCTGACCCCTCTCCTGGGAGAGAAGGGGATAGACCATATCATGCTGCACGATGTAGACAAGACAGATGCCGTGAAGGTCAATGAATACAAGTCAATGCAGGAGTGATGGCTGCTCAAAGGGAAGGGTTCCATTCACAGAAGAAGCAGGCCAGTGTGCCAGAACCCCGAGTGGTTCCCCGCATTTGGGAGTAGGACAGTTCCTGGGTCCTTCTTGGGAGAAGAGAGGGAATTCATTTTCACCATCTGTAACGCCCTTTTTATGGGATGGATATGTGACAGCAGAAAGGAAGGAAGTGTTTCTTGTAAAATGGGGATCATTACGATAATGCTACCTCATTAGGTGAGAGATGAATTTGTCAAATTTGTGCTGTAAAGTGAGTGCTTCTCAGATTTTAATTTGCATATGAATTCTTCTGGGATTTAAAATATATAGAGAGAGCTCTGAATCAGTGGGCCGAGAGGGGGGCCTGGGATTCTGTATTCCTAACAAGTTTCTCCGTGCTGCGGGGCTGAGGCCCACTCTGAGCAGTGAATCTAAAAGGCACCGCCAACTGCTGCTCTAGGCTCCTCCTACTCACACACGTATAGTTACCTGGGCCTGTGAGGTGGCCAGTAGGTCAACAAGGGCCACCGAGTGCCCCCAGTGCCCAGGTCTCTGCGGAGCAGCACATCAAGAACAGGGCTCGGAGGGTCCACGGAGGCTGAGTGCCTGAACCCCTAAAGCTAACATTCCCACCAAGTCTTTATGGTCTTACTCCAAAACACGCATCCTGTCAACGCAGCTCCTTTGCTAAGAAATGAGAGGCGGATGTTGAAGCTCCTCCCATCGCAAGCCCATTGAAGGTGATAAGATGCTATTTTCTTATCCACTGTGAGTCCTGGGTGAGCTTTTAAAGCAGGACAAATCTAGGTTGCTCAGTGCCTGGAGATCTAGGAAACCGCAGGGTTTAATGCTCTCCTGCCCTCTCCAGTTCTGGTTGCAATGCACAATTCTGATTCCGTGCTGCAGAGCAAGGGGCACGGGCAACAAACGTGTTCATCCTCTTTGCTAGCTGCCAGGAAGCCAAACCACTGACTATGGAGGCAAACAGGGGCACAGAGTAACACAGCGGGAGGAAGACAAATGGGAGGAGGAGGAGGAGGAAGAGGGGGAGGAGGAAGAGGAGGAGGGGGAGGAGGAGGAGGAAAGTTGCACTGCTGTGAGGAAGGAAGGAAAGGCAGCTGCAGGCAAAGTGGCCTGGGTGCTGTGGGAAACATTCTGAAGATACATTCAGAAGGGATCTTAAAGAGATAGGCTGCAAGACTACAATATGTTCTCTGACAGAATGTAGGGAAACAGGAGCTAGATGACTCACATAGTCCAGAAAGTTGTCCTCCTAGTGGGGCAAACCCTGCCTGGCAAACCCTTTGACGTGATTAAAGTTGCCTCCTAGGCCAGTGATGGCGAACCTTTTGAGCTCGGCGTGTCAGCATTTTGAAAAACCCTAACTTAAGTCTGGTGCCGTGTCACATATAGAAATTTTTTGATATTTGCAACCATAGTAAAACAAAGACTTATATTTTTGATATTTATTTTATATATTTAAATGCCATTTAACAAATAAAAATCAAACAAAAAAATGAGTTTGTGTGTCACCTCTGACACACGTGTCATAGGTTCGCCATCACTGTCCTAGGTGCTCCCAGCCCACTATCCCTTCTCATGAGCCATGGAAAGCAGCTGCTCTACCTACAGGTGTTACTTTGTGAGGTTAAATGTCAGCACCCATCACAGCTTTTGCCAGGAGACCTGTCAGTTGGTGACTCAGTGGCACATGCCTGGGTGCAGGTGCCATAGAGAACATGAGCAGGAGTATGAGAATGGGGGGAAGAGGACCAGAGTTCAAGGAGGCATCTACACAGAGAAGAAAAGGCAAGGGGGGGAAAGGCCATAGGAAGAACTCGAATGAACAAGAAAGCTGGAGGAGAAAACCAGCAGCCGGAAGGAAGCCGGTGCGAGTGGGGAGAGGTGAGCACCCCACGAGTCCATCTGGCTCACATGGTAGCATTTCTGGAAATGCAAGAAGTTTGCCTACTGTTCAGCACAGGGGCTCTTATAGATGAACATATTAATCCTGGCTTGGAAAGTTGGCATCAAATGCCAGATAATTAGGTGCATGCGTCTGACCTGCTTTGAGAAGGAATTGCACTTTCTCCTTCTTTGAACTCCTTGTGCATCTAGTGTAAGATAAACCTACAGTATTTGTTCAATCTACTGGTGGCTACAGGCTTGGAAACTCTGAGCCCCCTTTTCCCCCCAAAAAAACAAAACAAAACAAAAAACACTCTCCCTCTCCACTTAATCTCTCCTGTTTCTGCTAGTTCCTGCCCTCCACCCCTTGACTCTCCTTAGACTACTGCTGGCCATCAGCACCTCGGGGCTCCCCCTCCTTAATTAAACCAGGGCGTATGGACAGCAGTACACTCCATCCCTGCCTGCTCGCAGCTCCCAGAGGCATCCCTTCACTGCATTGAAGTTAATGAAAAGTGTGATAAGCCCACTGTTTCATTTTCCCTTAATTAATCCAAGCGATGGTCTTGTGCTAAAGTCATTTGGGTTTGGATACTGAGCCTCTGGGTCAACATCTCACTCGCTGGCAGTGACAGAAGCTCCTTGTCTTGGGCTCAGATAACCTTTCTCAGGCCGAGGCCACCGGGACCTTCCCCAAGGAAGGAGCAGCTTAGCCGGATCCAGGCTGCCGGCTGGCCTCCTTCCCTGGAGCTTAATGACAAGATCCATGTGTTACCGTGAAAGTCAACTGAGAGTCTAGAGGGGGAAAGAGTACATGGATGATGCTCCCAGTAGCTGGGGGCACAAAGGCATTTCCCGCCAATGGTGAGTTTCCTGAGTCGTTCCCCTATTCTGATGGGACAGCTGAAGATGACAGGAGAAGAGAAGGACTCAAGTAAGTCATCCAGTGGACGTGTCCAGAAAGATCAATTCTGATTCACTGGGGTTTTTGTTGTTGTTTTCTTTTGATGAGGAGAAAAGCCAAAGATGAAAGGATGTGAAGGGTTTTGTCTGGTGGAAGGGACAGTAGAAGAGACAGTCAAGGAACCAATGGGCGGTGAGGTCTAGGAGGAAGTGCCTAGAGGTCTCCTCTAGGGGGCACACAGGAATCACCCAAAGAACACTTTACAACAAGACCTTGTGCCCATGCTCACAGATTGACTGCATTGGCCTCAGAGGGAGCCCCAGATCAGCCTTTCCAGGGGAAGGTCCTGTACAAGGATGACTGAGATGACCCCCCTGGTTAGTACACTGAGGGCTCTGTGGCCTTCGCTCTCCTGTAGACTCCCAGGCTTCCTTTGTTGGGAAGGCACTCGAAGCTTGTAGTATATCTGATATGAACTTGGGGAGTAGGAGCATCTGATGTGGCCTAGGTTGCCCTGGCCTTCTCGGGGGTCCTGACAGTGCAGGCTCAGGAACGGAGACATCCTGTGGTGTCAAGGTGGCTCTCATCTGTCACTGTTCTGTAGCTGCTCAGAGATGGGGAGGAAAGGGTTTTGACAAGTATGAAGGACTGTGTGTGTCTGAGGGTAATGTCTCGTATTAATGGGGGACATTAATTATTTCCTTTCTCTTCTAAGACTCCTTTTCATGCAGATTTTGACAAGTAACTGCTTTTATTCCCTCCCCTTGATGGGTAGATTGGAATAATGTCTTAAAGGTACCACTAATCATCCATCTGAATGATGTGAGGCCCATTTTCCTGGGTTTGAGGGTAACTGGAATACAGGAAAACGATGCTGCTCTCTGCTCTCTGTCCTCCTCTGTTTTTTCTAAAAGAATCCCTTCTTACTTATATGGCTTCCCCCCCTGATCCTTCCAAACCAGAAAACAGATATTGTGAGGTAAGGAAAGGGGCTTCAGTGGCATTGAAGGCACCATGCTTGGCACCACACCTCCCCTGTCCTTCACCTCCACGCCAGAGCTGACCTATGGGTTCACCAGGACAGAGCCAACAGGATCTGAGGGCCATGTGATGGGATCAGGGATGCCTGGATGGCTGGTAAATGTTAATCCTGAGTGTGTCCCTGAGGGTGTGTCCAGAAGAGATTAGCATCTGAGTCAGTAGACCCAGTAATGACTGCCCTCCCCAAGGTGGGTGGCCACCATCCAGGCCTTGAAGACATGAAAGAACAAGAAGCCAGAGGAAGGGCAAATTCTCTTTCCCCTTGAGCTGGGACATCCTTCTTCTCTGACTCTTGGAAATCAGAGTTCCTGGTCCTTGGGCCTTCAGAATCTAGGTCTTAAACAAGTGGCCTTCCTCCCCCACATCCTCTGAGGCTTTGGCTCAGGATAGGGAGTTACATCCTCCACTCCCCTCTTCTGACGTTCAAACAGACTGAGTTAAGCTGCTTACTCATGCTGAGCCTCCTGTATCATCACTGGTAAAGGTAATGGGGTTGGATTAGATTATTCTTAAAAAGTGTTAGGTCAAACATTTGATAATCAATAGCTGGTTGAAAAAAATAATGTGTTCCTTCTAGTCATTGATTAGAATTGTGTGTGTGTGTGTGTGTGTGTGTGTTTAAAGAAAAACTATAGCAAAATAAGGAACATATCTCCCTTGGAATCTCATGAGAAGAGACAAAGACATAGAAAAACCTAAAGATTCTTGAGCTTAAAATCAGAAGGCAATTCATCTCGAGAAGAAAACAGCGATATTTACAACTGCACAGCCAATGAGCTGCAGAAAAGGAGAGACCATTTCCATCAGTTACTATTGAGGGGAACAGAATTTCTCAATCACCAGCAGAGTGTAAATGGGGGCTACAGCTCATCCGGGAACTCTTGTGTCATAGGAGTTATTAATTAGGTACTAACTTTGTCCAATTAGCAAGGACACTGATGAGATGGCGGGGAAGCAGGACACAGGGAGGACGGGAGGAGGCAGCCCGGTCAATTTCTGAGATGGAGGCGCAGAGCCCTGAGGGACCCTGGGTCAGCACCTGCTTAGGTAGCTCTCCTGCTGTGATGAAGAAACACTCTGCTGCTTTCCTTGTGAAGAGCCAACCAGGTGAAAGGGAGTGAATAATGCCTGCTTCACTGCTGTTTATTTTCTGTCTCGGCAGCGCTGCCATGACTACAGTGGGCACCGGCCTGGCCAGGAGGGAGCTCTGAGCGTGGCTGCCTCTCTGACTGCTGACGTTGCTGGACTCTCCACCTACATCCCTAGACACCCGGGTCCCTCAGTTTTGGGGAAAAGTACGGACTGCCTGTCTCATTCGAACCCCCTGTAGATCTGCATAGAATGCAAAAGCACAAACAAAAGATGTTTTGTGTGCTCCTTTGACGCGCTGGAGTTCCAGTGTGGGTCTCAGTATACAGTTCTATCAATTGAGTGATGGACCAAGGTTCTCTGGCCCTCTGTTTTCTATCTTCCTCTATGGTACCACTTTAAATTGTTTACATTACAGTACTATATTAGCTTCTGATGTATAACACAGTGCTTAGAATTCAGCGGTTCTCAACCTGTGGGTCAAGACCCCTTTGGCGGTCGAACGACCCTTTCACAGGGGTCGCCTAAGACCATCCTGCATATCAGATATTTACATGACGATTCATAATAGTAGCAACATTACAGTGATGAAGTAGCAACGAAAATAATTTTATGGTTGGGTCACAACATGAGGAACTGTATTTAAAGGGCCAGAAGGTTGAGAACCACTGGCTTAGATAGTTACATACTTATGAAGCAATCACCCCGATAAGCCTAGTATCCACTTGGTACCACATATAGTTACTACAATGTTATTGACTATATTCCCTTACACCTCCACAACTGTTTTTATAACTCCACCCACTGGAACTCTTTGCAATGGAGGATAGGCCTCCAATCCCCTAACTCAGTGGTCGGCAAACTGTGGCTCGCGAGCCACATGTGGCTCTTTGGCTCCTTGAGTGTGGCCACGAAGTTTCAATCGCACTATACGTGCGCGCCCGCACGTGGTATTTTGTGGAAGAGCCACACTCAAGGGGCCGCAGTTTGCTGACCACTGCCCTAACTGTTATGGGTTCTGCCTGCTGGACCCTTTGTAACATGGCAGGCTAGTCTACTGAGGAGCTAAGGAAGGTATGTTTTGCTCTCAAAGCTGCAGAAGACGGGGCAGAATGAGAGGATCTCTCTCTTTTCCTTATCCCCCAAAGGCCCACGGCTTTGTGATTTCTCAGTTCTGAGCTTCTTACCTCTCAGCTTGTTAATAACTTTGGAGCCATGGGGTCTAAAGCAGTTGCTAGGCACCCAGACCATGATGATCACTCAGGCTTTTATTTTAAAGAAGCAGGAAAACAAAGAGTTGAGTTTGAACCCCTCACTGGGATTTAAAGGAAATATTAGAAACTATTGAGTAGGTAGGGGGGGAGTGGTGCAAGAGATGAGCCTGGCTGTGCAGTGGGGAGTGTTTGAGGCCGGATTGCAAGTGGTTTCATTTCAACAGCAGAACTGGGACACCATGGAAGCAAGGGAAGAGCAGGAATGGGGCGGGGAGGCAGGAACATTCTGGAAAGCACATTGTAAGTTATTGTATCCCTCTTGCTGCTTTTCTGAGGAAAATTACTTTTGGCTCCTGGTTAGTGGATTCTGGCTCCAGGGGAAAATCCTGCCCTGTGCAATGACCTCAGGGAAATTGTAATCACGAGCCAACAGCTATTTCCATGTTTTGCTTTCTCATCACACTTTCCCGCTTTCCCATGATTAGCAAGAAAAGATGACTACTGTGTGCAAAGCACATGATAGGGGGCATCGTTTTGTGTGTGTTTGTTTATTTGGGGGTGGGGGGAGTGTAAAATACTAGGACCAGCAAATGGAAGCCATGCGATGAATAGCTATTGCACTGAATTCTCCTAAGCACATTGTTCCAGACTGCTCTCATTTGTATGGTCTCTAATTTTAGACTCCAAATGACTAGGGACGCGCCTTTCACTTCTGCATCCAGCTCTACAGACCCAGCTTCCTCCGGGCCATAACCTGCTCTTGTCAACTAAGGTCTGAGCAAATCAGCATTCCTGCTCCAGTCCTTGGAGGGGTCGGCGACACTGGAACTCATCAAAAAGTTGGACCTGGAAGTCTGATTTGGCGGCGTGAGGACCAGTGCTCGGAGAGCCAGAGGCTGACTTCTTAAGGTCAGGCTTCAGTGGCCTAATATCTAACCAGGAGCCACCAGGCCCACACCATCCTGCCAGTGGCTCCTCTATAGGGGACACTCCACTGCCTCTTCCTCTAGCTGCTCTCAGTGACAGCCCCTCAGCTGGGCCTGGGGTGAGGACAGAGCTCAGATAGGAAGCAGCCTGCACCGGGCCTTCAGGGATGTGGGGACAGGTCCCTACTTGAAATGGGATCTGCGGTTTTATGAAACCAGTTCTATGGGGCCTTTTGCAGAGAGAAGAGGGGCTGCTTTTCCTCCCAATTGGGCCACTCTATATGATGTACGAAGGACCCACTTGTGGGAAATCCACAGCAGCACATACATTGCTTCATGACTGGCCCGGCCGGCATGGTTCAGTGGTTGAGTGGCAACTTATGAACCAGGAGGTCACTGGTTCCATTCCCAGTCAGGGCACAAGCCCAGGTTTCAGACTCAATCCCCAGTAGGAGGTATGCAGAAGGCAGTCGATCAATAATTCTCTCTCATCATTGATGTCTCTATCTCTCTCTTGCTCTCCCTTCATCTCTGAAATCAATAAAAATATATTTTTAAAAAATTGCTCCATGACTGAAGGGATACATAATATTGACAACATTACTAGTATGCACACCACCTAGAAACCATGTGAGCTTCAGTCTAAATGTTTGTTTAGTTTTTCCAGTAGAATTTAACGATCACGTGCTGAGCCTGGACAGAATAAACACATCTGGGGCAGTGCCAGTCTGTGCCATCTGATTCACCCTCTTCCCGTGAGACCCTTGTGATTTTATGAACAGAGTGTAACACCGTTATAAAAGAATCTATCACATAAACTTGGCTATGTTACAGGTCAAGCCCGTCTCCTAAAACATAACAGTGACCTTCTCAAATGGCCTGAGTTAAACCCTGCGCTCCTAATACCAGAATGCAAGGGAGTGTCACTGGGCTTGCTCATCTCTCTTCTACTTTATTGCAAACTCCTTACATTCAGTGCAGGACCACAGCAGCCCCGTGGGCTGCAAATGTCACACACTCTGTCACACCCTCACCGGGCGGTGCCTCGCAAACGCTGGGAACTGAGCCCGGACTGCCCAGTGTGCCGAGGTAACTTACATCTTAGAGCTGGTGCTGTTCTAACTCTGAGTCCCCTCATTCCCAGAGGAATGTCCCCATCCGTTAGTGATGGCTGTCCCCCTGCTGTGTGTTTCTTATCTCTGGCAGAGCCCTCAGAATAACTGACGTCACTCTCGGGATACTCCATCAGGGGCTTGGAGGGGATATTAGCACAAGTGGGATATGAGAGTTAGTCACTCTGCAGCAGGCAAAGTGCATTCACTCTGCATTCTCTTGCGGTGAGGTCCAGGGACCCAGCACTGCTGATAGGATATTCCATTCTGACCCCAAGGAACCTTGCCTCGTCTCGTTGTGGCCTGATCGATCTTCAGACACCCAAATACTGGGAGAAGCAAGTGATCTGCAATGAGACTAAACTGGATTGTTTCCTACAAGTCATGACCACCTCTTACAGGACCAAGGCCATGGGACCTACAATCCCCTCTGCCAAAAGGGAAATTTCAGATTTGCCCTCACGAGACAACCCCTCGAGATGCCACTCAGGAGAGCGAGTTTATGTCCTGCTCTGTCCGAGGTCCTTGCTTATGTCTGTGGACGTGGTGTAACTATGAATATGACACCTTTCATTTTCAAAAGCATCTCCATGTAGGCAATTACTATACAGTCACCCTACACTTAAATCATCCCAAACTCTAAGGAAGTTCTCTTGTGTTTAAATATCTTGAGCCTATCAGTTGTTAATGAAGACCAAATTTGTATAACTCCTTTTTTTAATTCTCACCAGAGGATATTTTTTTAAAATATATTTTATTGATTTTTTACAGAGAGGAAGGGAGAAGGATAGAGAGTTAGAAACATCGATGAGAGAGAAACATCGATCAGCTGCCTCCTGCACACCCCCTACTGGGCAAATGCCCACAACCAAGGTACATGCCCTTGACCGGAATTGAACCTGGGACCCTTCAGTCCGCAGGCCAATGCTCTATCCACTGAGCAAAACAGGTTAGGGCATTTTATTTTATTTTATTTAGAGAGAGTAGAGGAGAGGGAGAGAAAGAAACATTGATTTGAGAGAGATACATAGATTGGTTGCCTCCTGCATGTGCCTTGACTGGACCGGGGATCAAGTGTGCAACCAACGTATGTGCCCTTGACCAGGAATTGAACCAGCAACCCTTTGGTCTGTGGGCCTATGCTCTCTCTATTGAGCAAAACCGGCCAGGGAAGTATAACTCCTTCTTTGTCAAATTAACTAATTCATGGATCTCACATTTGAAAAATCACCTACTATACTCACCTGCCTTCATGGAGCTTACATTTTCATAAGGAAAGAACCAACATCAGATGATACAACAGGTCAAATATGTGAGACGTTAGTGGCTATCAAACCTGTTTTGAAGTAGCAAAATTCTCTCTGCCAGTGAAATCCTACATTGAAAATTCCCCAAGTTAGGAATAGGGAGCTGCTCTTGGGTGGTTGGGGTGGGGATGTGTGGTGCAGGGCTCATTTCCTCTCCTTCCCTCACCCCCTTCCTTTTTCTAACACTCACAGAGACACCCATTGCTTTGCAGAAACTCCTGCGCTGTTTATGATTTGCAGTTAAGAATAAACAAGCTCACCCTAACCGGTTTGGCTCAGTGGATAGAGCGTCGGCCGGTGGACTCAAGGGTCCCAGGTTCGATTCCGGCCAAGGGCATGTACCTTAGTTGCAGGCACATACCCAGTAGGGAGTGTGCAGGAGGCTGCTGATCGATGTTTCTCTCTCATCGATGTTTCTAATTCTCTATCCCTCTCCCTTCCTCTCTGTAAAAAATCAATAAAATATATTTTAAAAAAGAATAAACCAGCTCCCATTGTTCAGCAAACACAGTGCAGTAAAGGAAACAATACATAAACACACATGTTAAGTAACCATGAAAGATTTAAATAGCTTTTCAGAACAAAAGAAAGGATGTCCAAGGCTGTGTGAATTAAACAGCTAAGAATTCCATTAATTGCTAAAGGAATTTTTAAGGCACAAGAGGTCACACTAGGCTAAAATGTTTTAAATGTATTTTTAGTCAATTATTTGAGGGATTATGTATTTTAATTAAAAGAAAATGCCATGGAGCTAGACTAGTAGCCTCCTGGTGCATCTTGTTCATTTCCAAGCGCATTGTTGTCAGCAGCGGTAGAAAACAGCTGGGAGGACTTTATGTCGCCCAGAACCACAGCCCCTTTATTCAGCCATTTATTCAACCAACGGGAAACGATTCTACCCATATTGCACATGGAGGGTGCTGAGGGTGGAGGCTCAACTTACTTCCAAAAGACATAATTCACCCACGTCATCAACTATGGAGGATGGAACAACAGGGGGCGTGCCAAGTGTTTTGAACTTGTCGGCGAGAGTTGTAAAATAAATTTGTGTTATTACAGTTGTCCCGTTCAACACCATCCAGTTAAAAAGACTGAAGCAATACTTTTCATTACCCTCCTTCTACAAGTCCCTGGTTACATAAAAGCGCATTAATCGCGATTGTTAGCCCACCGATGCCCCTGTCAGGCAGCGGGAATAGAGACCTCTAAGACAATTCCAGTTGGAGTCTTAGGATCATAAAGTTGATTATAGGAAGCAGTGGGTTAAGTGCCTCTGGGGGGAACCAAGGGTGCTCATGAGCCACGAGGCCAGAACAGACTAGTGTGCACGGTTTGCTGAGAGAAAGGGACTGGAGCGGAGAGCTAGAGAGTGAAGAGGAAATAGCCCAGCCAAGAAGTTCAGAAAGGACATTCCCCGTGGTGCCAGCTCCCTGCAGAGGCAGCAGGAAGCCAGGCTGCTCCAAAAAGCCCAAGAGCAGAGATGAGGCTGGCAGCTCAGGTAGAAATGGACCTGAATACCATCCAAAGGAATAGTTACTTCTAACAGGTAGCAAGGACAAGAACAAGAGGTGCAAGACATATCCTGATCTTTTTATTTTATCTTTATTTTTTTGTTAATCCTCACCCAAGGATATTTTCCCATTGATTTTTAGAAAGAATGGATGAGAGAGAAACACATTGATTGGTTGCCTCCCACAGGAGCCCAGACCAGGGTCCGGACCTGGGAGGAGCCTGCAACTGAGGTACATGCCCTTGACCAGAATTGAACCCAGGACCCTTCAGTCTGTAGGCCAATGCTCTATCCACTGAGCCAAACTGGCTATGGCAATATCCTGATCTTAAAAAGCATGCACTATAGTTGTTGAGTAAGGTTACACATGCACATACATGGAATGAACCATTTATAAATAATTTAAAATGATTTTGTGAATGATTTCAAATGATTCATTTATTTATCTAAATGATTTAAAATAATTCAGATATTTATTGAGTGGCTACTATATTCCAGGGTCTGATTAATTACTGACACTACTGCAGCAAATGATATAGCATTCCTGTCTTCTAGTGAGAAAGAGTAAACAGATCACCAATAAATAACAAATGTAAGATCAGACAGTAATAAGGACTGTGAAGAAATGTCAGAACAACAATAATAAAACCTAACAAGTCATTACGGTATGAAAAGCACTTGCCTTAAATTTCCCGGTTCCCACCCTATGGTACTGGCTGTGGCACGCCCACCCAGACTGCCTCCTCTGCACTGAAATGCCCATCCCTTTAGCTGCTTGGAATGCTGTCTGCCAAGCTTCCCCAGGGCGTTGGCGGGGCAGCTGCCCTGCCCTATAGAGTACCTGTCCCGGGGCAGCATGCATTCAGTGACTGGTCATTGTAGAAGCTGGGCCCTTCTTAGCATCAGAGCACTCGGTAGGATGGGCCCGGGCTTCTGTTTCACCTGCTGTTCAGTTCAACTTCTTCAGCCACATGACCTGTTTCCTCACCCCCTTAGATGGCTGTTGTTTCCTAGAGAGCTTCCAATAGAGCTCATGGGTCAGTCTCCTTCAAATGTTGACCTATTTCATTATACAACCTTAAAAAATATCACCTGTTAACATCACCACCCATTTCATCAGAAAAGTCTCTAGGTAACGGGAACCTACAAACTCGGGATGGCAAATACAAGTTTTCCAAAATTCCAAGCTCAACTTGAGAGTTCAAAGGGCAATTTTGGTAACAAATGCTGGTAGCTGTTTTCCTCCAAGTAACTAATTCACATTATTCATTTTAAGAAGATACCTGCCCCTTACCCAAGTCTGAATCACCATAGTTTTTCTGTCAACTGTTCCTTCATGAAAAAACTGCTGTTCTCTAAAAACAAGGGGTGGAGCCACTTTAGCTCACAACTCCAACAATCTAACAAGCAATTTTTCCTTCAGAAAACTTCGTACCTTGTGCATACCCCTATTTCATTTCACACAATATTGAAAACTCATGTATTCAAGTGCTGAGATGTAATAAAGTTAATTTTTGCTACCTCAATAAGAACATTCTTAAAGTTAAACTGGCTTTTAATCATTAATTAATTCATTTATTTGTTTATTTATTAGTTTTATGGGGAGTATGGGGTGATGAGGACTACAGTGAAGATTATGATGGTCAACTGATTAGTACTAAGATTCCCACCTTGGCCTTTGTACCATTAAAACAAATATCAGTGTATTGAAAACAGCAAATAATGTCTTCCTATTACTATGAAAATAGTGTTGACCTTACCAACCCCATGGAAGGGTCTTGGGGATCAATGGATCACAGGATCAATGAATCACGCTTGGAGAAGCATTGGTAAGTGAGATGTGCTGAGGTAGAAAGGGCAGAGACTTTGGGAGGAAGACATATGTTGACTAAAGATAAATAAAATTTCAGCAGCAAAAATTGATGACTGCTATCTTGACAACAAGGGAGAATAAGGAAAAACTGTAAAAAGTAAACACATGGACTTAAAAGCATAGCAACTGGGGGCCATATTTCACAGGAGCAAACAGCCATGCACTTCAATAGTTCCAGAAAGTATCACCGAAACTCAGCGCCGTTCAATAAGCACTGTTGGCAGTAATGACCTTGAGTCATCAAAACAAGGTTAAAATATCAACTATACTCCCACTTAAGAAGCCAAGAAAGGAAAAGATTTCTCTTAGAAAGAATCCCTTAGAAATATTTCCATAACAATAATTGAAACTCCATGAATTGCTTTGGGGCTTTATTGAGATTGTCTAGTTGTGTGGACTAGCTCATTTCAGATGATGGATAAACAGAGCATCTCAGTAATTAAATAAAAAGCCATGAAAATTAGGTGGAATTACTTATCCCACTTTATAGATGGACAGTGGGCCTGAGATTCATGACACACACCGGGACACTGAATGAACCAAAGGAGAAGCAGGGTGTCATATCTCTAGTCCAGTGATGGCAAACCTATGACACGCGTGTCAGAAGTGACACGTGAACTCAATTTTTTGGTTTATTTTTTTGTTAAATGGCATTTAAATATATAAAATAAATATCAAAAACATAAATCTTTGTTTTACTATGGTTGCAAATATCAAAAAAATTCTATATGTGACACGGCACCAGAGTTAAGTTATGGTTTTTCAAAATGCTGACACGCTGAGCTCAAAAGGTTCACCATCACTGCTCTAGTCCCATGATTAGGCCACACCCACACCCCTCTCCCGAGGCTGCCCCGTGGACTGTCCTGACCACCTGAAATAATAAAAAACCTCAGCCTGTGTGAGAATGTGAGCCCTACCCAGGAGAGCCCTGGGAAGCTGGGTATTCAGGGCCATTGAAGGTGATCTCTGCCCAGCAATCCTGAGCCAGGAGCTTGTGGCACTGGAGGAGAGATGAGGATTTATCACACTTAAGTAAGGCGCTCTGTTCTGCTTCCTGGCCAGAGCCTCCTTGTTAGGAGCCCTGAGAGCAGGTTCCTCTGCCATGAGACTCACAAGAACACGACTTCAATTACATTGTAGCCTAACCTCCCTGTAAGGGAATGGAGAATGAACATCCAACAATCCAGACAGTATATCTTAATCCACCTGACCTATCTCTTTGGCCGATGTGTAATGTATGGCAGTAAAGAAGATTTCCACAGACAGAGGGTGGCCAGTGACCAGGTCTTGGATAATTAGGTTTTGCTGGAAAGCAGTGCTCAAATTTGCCACTAGAAATTGTCCCTGAAGGTGGCATAGAGGGAGGGGCTGGGATAGCAAAGTTGGCAAAAATCCCAGACCTCTGGAAAAGAGGGCCCGGTTTCAACAAGACCCCGGACACCCACCTCACCTGCAGATGCAGGGTCTGCCCAGTGGGATAGGAAGTAATTAAAGAACCTCCACCGACCGATCCCCTGGAAAAACATCCACTTACCCAGATCAATGAAGCAAACCCTTTGGGACATTTTGCATGGTTTTCTCAAATGTCTCTTCACAATTTCTGTGTAAATATAATCTAGGAGTTGAGCTTTGAGGATCTCATGACACCCTCAACCCACATCTGCTCATTTCCAACACTATCACACAAACACTATTTTCTATCACTGGGCACAAAAATTATATTGTAGGGTCCTTTTCACATACTTAGATGAAAGCACTTAGTTTTCTAATGTGAGGCCCAGGCAGCTCTAACAAACTCTCCTGGGAACTCTAAGTTGTGGCTACTTGACATGTGGTCTCCGACCAGCACCACTGGTGTCCTGGGGAAGGTGACTGACACACAGAATCACAGGTGCATTGAACAGCCTAGTCAGCGGTCACCAACTGGTGGTCCGTGGACCACCGGTGGTCCGTGAGGTCCCAAAGGTTGGTAACTGCTGGCCTAGGTAGTTTAACAAGAGCCCAGGTGGCTCCTAGGCATAGTACCTGTGAGAAGCTCTTCTACTGCATTTCAAAGTTTGGGGAACTTGGAAGGTCAGGACATCTGGATCTGATCCCTCCTTTGCCACATTGTGACATAGCTCTTGGGCCATTCAACCTTTGAGGATGTCCATTTTCCCATCTGCCGAGGGCAAATTTTGAGTAGATCCTTTTTTTTTTTTTTAATATATTTTATTCATTTTTTTACAGAGAGGAAGGGAGAGAGATAGAGAGTTAGAAACATCGATGAGAGAGAAACATCGATCAGCTGCCTCCTGCACATCTCCCACCGGGGATGTGCCCGCAACCCAAGTACATGCCCTTGACCGGAATCGAACCTGGGACCCTTCAGTCCGCAGGCCGACGCTCTATCCACTGAGCCAAACCGGTTTCGGCTTGAGTAGATCCTTACTTCCTAAATCTGAATCATTAATCATCTGTGTAATTTAAGTAGATTTTTAAAAGGCAGATTCTTGGACCTCTCTCCTGCAGACTCTGATTCAGTAGTTACTGAAATGCAGACAGGTTTCGGTCCGTCCGACTGTTCTAGACCTGGGTATATTTCCCCAATTCAGAGAGACAGGTTCATATATAGCTTGACCGCTCATCCTTGGGCAGATAAAGGCTTTGAGATTCAGCTCTTCATCCTGAACATGGAAATAAGACTATCAACTCCCTGGAGTTTGGAAGATGAAATAATTTATGTAAATCACTTGATGCAAAAACAAAATGCATTTCGTTATTCTCCCAGTCTCCCTCTCATTTCCCTGAACTCCTATCACTCTTCCCTACTTTGCATCTCCAACTCATGAAGGAGGAAGTAGGTTCCCCTTTCAAGCCCTTGCTATTTCCTGTCTGGAAAGTTCCTCTCCCAGAAGGTACTTGCTTCCTCCTTCAGGTTTCTGCTCAGAAGTGGGGCCTGAACTTACAAATCTCTACCATCCTCACTCAGCCTCTTTACCTTGCCTGTGTTTATATCAGAGGGTTTCTCGCCATCTGATATTATACATGTGTTTGTTTGTTTATTGTGTGACTCACCCTATCCCCCCCTCCCTCCAGCCACTAGAATTTAAGCTCCATAAAATAAAAATTTATGTGGAAACACAAAAGATCCTGAATAGCCACAGCAATCTTGAGAAAGAAGAATAAAATTGCTGGTATCATGCTACCTGATATCAAACTTTACTACAAGGCTATAGTAATCAAACAGCATGGTCCTGGCATAAAAACAGACACATAGATCAATGTAAGAGAATAGAGAGTCCAGAAATAAACCCATGCCTATATGGCCAATTAATATATGACAAAGGAGGCCAACACATGCGATGGGGTAAAGACAGTCTATTTAATAAATGCTAAAAAATAGAAAAGATGCATGCATAAAAATGAAACTAGACCACCTTCGTACACCATATACAAGAATAAAGTAAAAATGGATTAAAACCCTAGAAGATAATAGGCATTTCTCTGACATTTTTTTCTCTCTGATCTTCTTGAGCAAAGAACATAAAAGAAAAAATAAACAAATGAGACTACATCAAACTAAAGAGGTTTTGTACAGCAAAATAAATCATTAACAAAACAAAAAGACAACGTACTGAATGGGAGAACATATTTGTCAGTGATACTTCTGATAAGGGGTAAATGTCCAAAGAACTCATACAATTCAATACTAAACCCCCCCCCCCAAACAATCCAATTTAAAAATGGGCAGAAATCCTAGACACTTCTCCAAAGAGGACATAAGGTGGCCAGTAGACATATGAAAAGATGGTTAACATCAATTATCATCAGAGAAATACAAATTAAAACCACAATGAGATAGCCCTTCACACCTGTCAGAATGGCTATCATCAAGTCAAACAACAAGTGTTGGGGAGGATGTGGAGAGAAGGGAATCCTCCTGCATTGTTGGTGGGAACTGAGATTGGGGCAGCCACTAAGGAAAACAGTATGAAGTTTCCTCAAAAAATTAAGAAAGGAACTGTCTTATAACTCAGCATTTCCACTTCTGGGTATATATGTGAAGAAACCAAAACACTAATATGAAAAGAAATATGCACATGTATCTTCATTGCAGTGTAATTTACAGGATATGAAAGCAACTCAAACGCCCACCAATAGATGAGTGGATAAAAAAGAGTTGGTGCCTCTATATAATCGATCATTAGAAATGAAATCTTACTATTTGTGACAGCCTGGGTGGACCTAGAGGCTATTATGCTAAGTGAAACAAGTCAGACTGAGAAAGACAAGTATCATGTCATTTCACTTACATGAGAAATCTAAATAACAAAACAGAGGAACAAGCAACATTGAAATAGACTGATAGGTACAGAGAACAAACTGATTGTTGTCAGAGGGGAAGGGGTGTTGAGGGATGAGTGAATAGGTGAAGGGATTAAGAAGGGCAAATTGGTACTTACAAAATAGTCACAGGGATGTTAAGTACAGCACAGAGCATATAGACAATAATATTTTAATAATGAAGTATGGTGCCAGGAGGGTACTTGAAATATCAGGAGGATCACTTTGCAAACTATGCAATTTTCTAACCATTAGACTGTACACCTGAAACTAATATAAAATAACATTGAATATCAACTGTAATTGGGGGGAAATTGCCAAATCTATCAACCTTTTTTGGAGTAACTTTTGCATTGTGAGTCTTGCTTAAGAATTTATTCCAAAACAGAAGGTGATAAAAATATCCCGTATATTTTAAAATTTTATTTTTATGTTTGACTCCTTTTGGAATTCATCTTGAACTTTTCCAAACACTCTTTTTGTAAAAAATAAATATTTTTAAAAAAAAATTGTTTTATCACCACTAACCTATTGAAGTCTTTACAAATGAAAACATAAGGTTTATTGTAGATGAATTTCACATAGGCGCAGGTCACTGTTTCACATCCCTGTCTTTTATTTTATGGTGAATTAGGAATTGAACTTGACTTCCACCAATGCACACTCAGCTGATGATGTCAGGTACCTCATCTCCCCTTCCACCTAGACCTCCCTTCCTTTCAAACTCATGCAGAGAGAATGCAACAGCAGAGGGAGATGTCAGGTGAGGAAGTCCAAGCAACTCTGCCTGAAAATAAAGCTTTTATTTAAGCCTGGCCAACTCCAATTAGAATAAGAAATGACTTTTAAAATGGAATAAAGTGATAGAACCCATCAATTTTTTAAATGATTCAGCAATGTGAAAACCTTTGTC
The DNA here is from genome assembly GCF_000147115.1 of Myotis lucifugus. Lineage (NCBI taxonomy): Eukaryota > Metazoa > Chordata > Mammalia > Chiroptera > Vespertilionidae > Myotis > Myotis lucifugus. The sequence goes on along the minus strand of NW_005871273.1, from coordinate 277,800 downwards.
TTTGGCCAGGGATCTCATTTCATATCAGGTGTCTCTGAGCAGGTATAAAAGCGGGTGCAGGAATTTCCCGGAACAGAACATCTGTGGCGCGTGCCAAGATGTAGATGAATCCCTTCCCTGCTCAGGGATCATGACCCCAAAGGCGGCTCGGCCTGATGCCTGGAGCCTGTGTCATTAATGTGCAACAGATGTGCATGTGGCTATTTTGGATCAGATAGTAAATAAAAGTAACCGAGGCAGGTAATTTTAATTATGCATGCACATATGTGTATTTTAATCGAGGCTTATTATAATGCCATGGCTTCAAATTTGAAAAAAGGGAAGGAGAAAAGGTCACCTCATCTCTTTTCTTTTGTGCAGGTGGAGGGGGCTCCACAGAACAACAAAAAGAGGAAAAGATAAGACTATTTTAGGCCAAGAAGTGTAAAACTAAAGGATAATAAAATCAAGTTGATGCAGTTGAAAGACTACTCATTACCTGGCCTGAGATACGGTGCCCATTGTTGCTGGGTTTTGGAGATTAATTCTCAGCCTGCTGAGGGCTGATAACAGACTCCTCCTCTGCCTGAAGGCTCATTGTTCCAAAGGCAGAAATGGTGCCTGGGACAGAAGCAAAGTTGTTCTGAGCCACAGCCATGCTGCTTTGGCCTTTTCCCTCTCTTCAGTAGGATGACAAAGAAAATCGAGAATTTATATCACCTAAGCCACGCTCAGGGACTTTTTCAATCCCCTCCCCTCCTTTATATTCCCATGACCTAATTTGGATCAGGGCAATTCTCAAAATAAAATGCTGAAGTTTTCTTTTCCTGGAGAACAATGTCACATTAGTCAACTTAAAAAGACTTGCTCACAGCACAAATTGTCTGTACAACTCATTTTGCCCCTTAATTATATTCCACCTTGTTTTATTATTTAAAGGCATCACACGAGCTGTGTTTACAGACGTAGAAAAGGTTGGAGTTGGAAGTGAATTTAGAGATGTAGTTTAATGCTCTCGTTTGCTAGGCTGGCACACTAAATCCCAGCAAGCCATGGAGAGTATGCTCATCAGAGACAGATACTGAGTGTGTGTGTGTGGGGGGGGGGGGGGAAGCGGGGGGATGAACTTTCCCCTCCCTCCCCCCAGGGCAGCACTGTGAGAAAAGGGTTTCTGGGTCAGGTGAAAGGGGAGCCAGGTACTACAAAAACTGTGGAGATCACAGCCTCTTTCAAATCTTATGAATGGTGTTCTGTGCAACTCAATGAGAATCAAGGATTCTACATGCAAAGTTCAGACTCTTCCATCCATTGTTCAACCTGCTTCTAAAGGCAGGTGTCATGGCAACTTGAGAACAAAATGCTTGGCTTCCCAGTGCTGGCCAAGGTTGAGAAAATATATTCCAGGAGTCAACTGACATTCATTCCTTCATGGGGACAAAACTAATCTCCCCATCTGGCCTCTCAATCTGGCCTCCCACTGTCTCAGCTTAGACCTTGCTCATTCCGTGTCTAAACTGGTCACTTTGGTCTGAGTCTTTTTCTTCAACCTATAGAGATGCCCACTACTTTCCTCTCATTAAAACCAACTCCTTAAACTTTAAAACTTCCTATCACCAAATTACATGCTCTCCTTTCCTCTACAGTCAAAATAATTATAAAAATAATGTGTATTTTCTATCTATTCTCCCCTCCCTTCTGTGTTGTTTTACGTAGAGTGGGTATATCTGCACCTTTGCAATAGGCTTTGGATCTTATCACGCCATTGAAACTGCCTTGACCAAGGTGATCAGTTGTCTACTATATAAATGCAATGGATTCTTTTCAGCCTTGCCTTTCCTTGATCTCTCCATGGAAAGGTCTAGGATATCATGGACCACTCCATCATCATCATTGTCATCATTATTTAAATCCCTTATTGTTTGACATGGTCTTTTTTCTTGGGTTCAACATCACTGTTTTTTCTTGGTCCTCTTACTTTCTAAAGTATTGTACATAGACCCCGTTCCTTTTGCTCATCTCCTAGTGCGGGTTACTCCTAAGACTCTGCCCTCAGCCCTTTGGTATTCTTGTCCCATAAAATTCTCTTGATATGTCAGCTACCACCTTACAGTATAGATCAGAATAAGGCAACTGTGACTATAAGGCATGCCTATGTTTTCAACTGATGAGAATCAAAACAGAATTTTCACAATTGTTAGAGATATGGATGAAATGATCAAATGTTTATATTTAATCATTTAACTTATGTGAACATACCCATTTAAAAGAACATAATGTAAAAACCAATACACTAATTTAGAAATGCTGCTCCCTGCCATGGTCAGTTCATATCTTCCCCTGACTTGTGATATTAGGCCCTTTGATATCTCTGGAGGTAGTACTGAGTCACCCAGTACAGATTTCTAAAGCGCAGCATCTTTGTTCTGATGTTTTAGCTAGAATGTATTTTAATCTTTTGAATCTTCTGATGATTCCAGAAATAGAAATTAAACCCTGGAGCACAGGTACCTGTTTGCATAAAATGTTGATTGTTTGGTTTTATGAAGAGTGGGTATATTTGTGATTGTCATTTACTATGTTGCTTTCTACAAACAATTTCTAAAAATCTGTTTACAGTAACAGCTAACACTTAAAATTATTAGGTCACGGCCACAAAAATAAACATATTTAAATCAGTGCTAAAAATCTTTAACTTCTTTTTAAAACTGATTCTATTATACAGCTTCCTAAGTATTCCCAAATAACATTGACTGAGGTCATTTCATGTTAATATGTCTGCACAAACATTACTTCATTGCTCTAAATAAGTAATTTAAAGCGTGCTTTGGATTATGGAATGCTCTATGAGGACCCTAAGGTAAAACAACCTTCCCTTTTCTTGGGATTAATTTTAGGGGAAAGTCTCACATTGAATTAGGACATTTATGGTAAATGCAGATGAATTTCAAAATTACATATCCCTCCCAGAACTCTCCTGCATTTCAGATTCATAGCATACTGAACCAGTCATTTCAGGTACCTCAAACTCAAGAAGTCTAGAATTATACTTAGAAGACAAAACTGGTCTTCTATATCTAATCTATAATAATAAGAGTGTAATATGCTAATTAGACTAGACATCCTTCCAGATGTCCTTCCAGATGACCTTCCAGACAACCTTCTAGATGAAGCCAGGGCTGCAAGGGAAGCCCAGGTCCCAGGTGCTAGAGGGAAGCCGGTGCCAGCATCCAGGGGAAGGAAAGCCTACTCTTGCATGAATTTTATGCATCGGGCCTCTAGTTGAATATAACCACTACTCAAACCTGCTAGCAAGTCAGAGTTCTGGAATCATTTTTAGCCTACTGCCTTGGACTTAATGGAATGTATTTATTTTATAAACTTATATTGAGCAACCACTCTGTTCTGAGCTCTGTTTTAAGTTCTAGGAATACATCAATCAAGGGCTGCCTCTTCCGGGGTGATTTCCTGACAAAATCCCCAGCAAATATAGATATTTCTACTCCCTCGTTTAGGCTTCTTGGCACTTGGTACAGGAGTCTATTTTATCACATGTTATTGTGTGTTTTTTTTATATTTATTTGTTTGAAGTTGTATTTTCCTTTACTAGAATGTAAGATCTTTGAAGGCAGCGCAATATCTTGTTTCTGTATCCTTGGGGCTTCACACATAGCATGCTACAAAAATTTGTTGCTTATATAAATAGTTCTAGATAATATCTATCTAGTAGATAGCTGAGCATCAACACAACCCATTCCTGGCAGGGTATCCATCCCTGTCAAAGTCTACCAAGAGCTCATTATAAAGGACAATGCTCTACATTGAAGTCTTCTTGCATATCTTTGGTAATGATCATCATAGAGAGAGAAAATGAACATATCTCTGTAATATTTCCTAGCAGTAAAGCTATTCTCTTCTGTAATTCTGCCTGACGAAGCAGCAAGGGAGCCAAGAATATACAAGTTCACCATGGCAACTGGGTCACAGCAGCATGCAGCCCGGGCCAGGGTTTGTGATAAGTGGAATAGGTGGCGGTGAGCTTCTGCTGGCAGAAGCTGTGTCCTGCCACGGGGCTTGCACTGAAGCATCTCTCCCCACTGGGACCTTCAGCCACAGTCCCAGGTGCCAGCAACACCACTGCTTGGGACAGTGGAGCCCTGGGCCCATGGCATCCATTTCATGACCTTACAGCACTGCATTGGGAGCTCTGCCTCAGCAAATCAACCAGCTACCAAGTCAACCAACTGTTCCCACATCCATTTAAAAAAGAATGCCTCCATGCTCTGAGTATTAATTCAAGAAGAAGATTTTACCCCAAGCCACCGGGGCATTCTTTCATGTGTCCTTAGGCTCTCAGATCATTTCTGTCACCTGCAAGCTAGAGAGCCCTCCTTTCACTGGCTTGGAAGGGGGACCAGATTAAGCATCTGGTTAGAGGGAGCAACTGTTTAATGCAGGGCAATGGAAACTCCCATTCAAATCAGTGGGAACCCCTCCATCAAGGATAAGAGGCACCAAACAGCAGCAGCAAAGCGAACGACCTTTGGCAAAGCTAGTCTCAGGGGCAGGGTTCCCAGCCAATGCAAAGCCTTAATGAAAATTCACACAAAGTGGGGAATTAACTGAAGGGCAAAAAGGAGCCTGGTGCAACTCAACAGAGTCAACCTCCCTCCAGGAAAGCCCCTCTGTGTAAGTGAGGTGCCTCACTCAGATGAAACAGCTGCCATTTACAGACTCTAACTGGGTCAATGACTCAACCCCCCCTCCTTTTCTCTCCCCCCGCCCCCCGTCAGTGCTGCTGGGGAAGACTTGCCTGTGGACTCCTGTGTCCAGCACAAAACGATGGCATTGGCAGGGAGACTTAGGTTTGCCAGGGAGCAGGTTTCTGATGGTAGAACAAGTGCTTCTCTACCATCACTGAAGTCAAGATCCATAATCTATGACTACACCAAGGAAGAACTTTGCAAGGGGCCCCCCAAAGCATGAAGGAGGTGAAGATTCCAACTAGAGCCTCTGTTTGGAAACTCCAACAGCAGCCTACAGTCCAAGGCTGATTAATTACCGGAGCCATTAGTGCATGCACCAGGCCTTGTACGTGCACTGGTTGACCCACCTCTAGAATGAGTGGCAGAAAGGATGGGAGCGATAGATGAATTAACGTGAGGGGGTGCAGGGGGGTGGGAGATGCATGGGATGGGCAACCGGCCTACATTTTCCGCAGGCAGATCCAATGTTGGGCAGCAATCACATTCATAGAACCAAAATCACAGAGTCAGAAACTTTAGAAATGGAAACAGATCGATAGGGTCAGGTAGCCCGCCTTGTGCCTTTGCAGCTCTGCTCCCCAGTGTTGGATACAACTTGGATTTTGGAAAACGAAAAAGAGCCAAGATGTGGCTTAGAGAAGAGGTCAAGGCTATTCCATGCTGTTTTAAGTGCAGGCTTAAGAGAAGACAAGTGCTTTTAATCTCCGCTGCAGAGAATGGGGCAGGGCATGGAGCCCACAGCAAAGCTGATCTGGAACAAGGAGCGCGAGTTGATCTGCAGTGTGTCTGTTTTCATTGTCAAGGCCAGGTCGGTGGGTGGAATGCAGGACAGGGAGCATGGCGTGCTGGATTCAAGCATCACTAGCTTTAGAAAAGAAGAGTGTATTTACTAGTATTTTTCCTTTAACTGTGGATTCATTTAGGATACATGGAGTAATTCACTTAAAAATGATTTCACTTAAAAATGCAGACTCCCTACAAACATTTTAAAAATGCAAATATTGTACATATTGATATCGGAGGTGACATCAAATAACATTATTTGCTAAGAAGTTGTTTTATTCTTTTGTAACTGTATGGAGAATTTTAAAGTAAAAAAGAAAATGATGGCTGGTATTTACGATTGAGGAATGCTAGGCAGCTTGGAATCCAGCAAGTATACAGAGTATACTAACAGAGACAATGGAACATCACCTACAGGAAAAAGAAGGCCAGGCTTGTGAAGTGATGCCCCCAGAGTGTGAGAACTTCAGCTGGAATCAAACCAACCTAGAAGCAAGCACCAATCTTCAAAGTCTAAACTCTGTTTTCTCATAAGATACAGAAGTTCTCTAATTCTCAACTTTTCAACCTGTAAAATGGGCTAAAAACACCATTTCTAATTAGAAATTAAGAAATAATACAAATGAAAGTACAGAGCACAGAGTATCCAGCCCACAGTAAGTTTTCAGTAAGTATAGAGCATGATATGATGGGGAGGGAGAGGAGGATGAGAAGAGGAAAGAAGAACAGGAGGAAAAGAGTGAAGAGAGAGGAAGGGGGTATACAAGCCCTTCCTTAGCATGTGTTCCTTAAAGAGTCCTTTGGATCAAGGATTTTGTTGGTCCAGGAAGAGAATATAAGAGCCACATGGAGGGGATAAAATTATTTAAGAAATATGTAATATTCATCAGTCTTAAATTTGTACATAGACTATGTTTGTGCTGATCCTTCTATTTTTAATTTAATGACTTGTTAAATAATGATTGATGACTACTGTCTTTATCATCAACATGACACTGGTAGAGCCAGGCAAAGCTATTGATTTTGCTTCTGTTCACTCCTTAGTTTTTGAATTAATTGGTATTGCTATTAATACCAATTGGCTGCTTTAAGAGTTTCATCAAGAACAGCAAAAGGCCATGCTGAGATAAAAATATATATAACTTGTGCTAAATAGAAGAGTCAGTGACAATCTTACTTAAAAATAAAGGGTTACTCATCAGCTAACCATGTGTTAGAAATGTGTCCTTTTACATGGAGATCTGCGGGAGCACATGGAACAACATACATGGAACTGGTTCTTAATGTCACTCTTCAGAAGGGCTGTCCAAGCTGACTCAAGAATAAGTCCTTGGAATTTACCATTTTTTATTCCAAATTAGTAGAATGAACACTGTCCCCTGAGTCATGACAAATGGGTTACTTTACATTTTCTCTACTTTTCATTGGAAAGTATTTATGACAATTCATGGCTGTCATGTGCTAACAAATATCTCACTCCAAGATGCTGTGGGAGGGAAGAGTTCCAATTATTTTAGTTTTTTTGTTTTCATTGAGGTTTAATTTACACACGGTCAAACTGCATGGATTTCAGTGTTGTGTTTGATGAGTTTTGACAATTGTAAACACTCATGTAACTACCACCACCATAAAAAAAAAAAATAGAGCATTTCCTTTAACCCAGAGATTCTTGAAGGCCCTTTTAGTCAATTTCTACTCACCTTACTGCCCCACCCTCTTAACCCAAGGCAATCACTGATTTGATTTCTATCACTATGAATTAGTTTTGATTGTTTGAGAACCTTATATTAACAGGCTCAAGCAATACCTAATCTTTTGTATCTGGCTTCTTCTGCTTCACCTACGATTTTTTTGAGATTTAGCCATGCTGTTGTGGAGAAAAGTGGGTCATATCTTTTTATTGCTGACAACTATTCCACTGATGAATATAGCACAATCTGTGTATCCATTGTTTTTATTGATGAACATTTACCCTGTTTCCTCATATGATTGCTATACATAAAATATTCTTGTATGAGATTTTTTGTGAACGTATTTACTCATTTGTCTTTAATTAATACCTTAGAGTGGAATTGCTCAATCATAGTACAGGCATGTGTTTAACCGCCTAAGAAAATGTGAATCAATTTTGCAAAGTTCTCACCCAGTTTCACACTCCCAGCAAGGATTCAATGTACAAGGGTTCTGGTTCTCCTACATCCTTACCGACACTTTGTATTATCAGTCTGATTTATTTTAGCCACTGCAGTATGTGTCAAGGGTCTCAATTGATTTAATAGTCATGAAAGCATGGTCCTTAAATCTTTATACTAAAGTATAAAAAAAAAGACTGTCCTCATTTATCTTCCAGTTGCCTGGGTGACCCAATGCTGTGGGGGTCCTGGGGAGGGCTTTTGGGATCATCTATTGATCCACAGTGGTTTCCTCAACACAAAAGAATATGTTACAGAGGTTTGGGTGAATTGAGAGGACAGCCAACGGGCCTGAGAAGTAAAATTATTTGTTGTTTAAAAAAAAAGGGGGGGGGAAGCATCTTGCATTTCAGAACAGATTTTTAAAACCACATTTTTATAGTCTCCTAGAGAATGATTCCATGCTCAAATAAGTTTTGAAAATGCTACGCATTATTTCCCTTTCTTGGTGCTTACAAGGCACATTAGCCCATTCAAACCTCAGCACAATCCTGCAGTAGTAAGCATATTTACTTCTATTCAAGCCATTGTCTTCCAACTTTGTGTGTCTGGACATTTTTTCTTTTAAATCATCTATCAATATCCTTTCCACAAAATGTACTTGGAAAATATTGGTATACAACGCTGATGGCAATCTTAAAGTAGCTTTCTTGGTTTCAGTCAGTTTAGCCATATGTAACCAAGGAGAACTTGTGAAACAAATATATTTTGAAGAGATTAAAATTTGGGCAAAACTTGTCTGTGTTTTCTTATGTATCACAGGCCAACTGGACAGAGGCCAATTCTGATTCAATATTTATTGAATCTCATTGCATATTATTGGTACTCAGTAAACATTAATTATTAGTGGTAGTTGAATAAGTGATAATGCTAATAATGACCTTGATAATGCTGTGTTTTTGCCATTAACCAAAACATCTGAGAGAAATCTTGAGGCAGTCTGTAAAACCCAAACACAGCTGGGCTCTCTTGTCTCCACTGGGAATTTCTCACCCTGAAACAAAGAACGGCTGCTACATAGAGAAAAGCAGGTTGTCTTGGGTCACTGAGAGATTCTTGCTCAACCATCATGTATCCAGAGACAAATCCAACTGTCAGGATTTTCTAAGTGTGCGTGCAGTGCTCAGCCACAGGGCTGCCTCTTTAGCAGTGTCCATGGTGTGGTACCTTCATCGACTTCCAGGTCCTCCACCACAAGGTCCCGCCAGAGCTGCAGGCATCATCTGCCACAACCTCCAACTTACCCCCGGGCCAACCCCCTTTAGTTCATTCATCTGTTCCAAGAGGAATTCCACAAGCATTTTGCCAGAAACAATTGCTATCAGGCCCTGGTCCATGAAGGTGCTAGGCAACTATGAAGGAACCATAGATGCGACTCCTGGTCTCAATTGAGTTTATTTGTTTGCTGCCTAGGTACCTCATCTTAGCTCACCAGATAGAGTCCTAAAAATGCTTCTTTTTAAAAATATACTTTTATTGAGTTCAGGGAGGAAGGGAAAGGGAGAGATAGATAGAAACACAGATGATGAGAGAGAATCATTGATAAGCTGCCTCCTGCGCGCCCCACACTGGGGATTAAGCCTACATCATGGGCATGTGTCCTGACTGGGAATGGAACCATAACCTCCTGATTCATAGGTCAATGCTCAACCGCTGGCCAGGCTAGAAATGCTTTTGATCTGGGAGAGATCTCAGAAATCATACAGTTGTTTCCCCACCTCACAGCTAAGAACAGTGAGGATCAGAGCCATGAAGGGATGGGCCCAGGCATATCACTCATGAATGGCTGTGGTTCAACATGCATTAGCGTTTTCTAACATGCAAATAGTCAGGTCTTCTCAATGAGACCACTTCTATTCTTCAACACTCCTATCCAGGTAGATATGTTTCTTTTCCTCTGTTCTCTGCTCATTGCTCCCAGGCTCAAACCCAATCTTCTCAGCTTCTCAGGGGCCTACCAAACTGTCGAAAACCTACTTCCTGAGACTCATCTCCTGTCACATGACTCTTGGCACGTGATGTCTCAGTCACCCTGGACCTTTTCTAAAATCTCCCTTTGTAGGTAGGCATATATATATTTTTTTCCCCTTTTACTTCTTTACCCAGAAAATGCCTGCCCTTTCTGAGAGGTCTTACTAAAACATTACAGCAGTGGTTCCCAAACTTATTTGGCCTACCGCCCCCTTTCCAGAAAAAATATTACTCAGCGCCCCCTGGAAATTAATTTTTTTTAAATTTTAATAGCAATTAAACAGAAAGATATATGTATTAATGTTTCTACCTTTTTCGTAAAATATAGTAAAGAAAGGTGTAAATTAGAAACATTGAAGTTTGAAATTATGAAACTATTTATTGAACTCAGAATAGAAAGGTAATACAAAAAAAGTAAAAACAAATGCACCTGTGGCCATCACCGCCCCCCTGGATCGCTGCAGCGCCCACCAGGGTGCGGTAGCGCCCACTTTGGGAATCACTGCATTACAGTTTGTGTGAAACAGTCTTTGGTCACTTTCTACTATACAGGCAAAGTTAATCAAAGACCTGAGATGCCCAGGGACTTTCTTCTCATTTATCTTATGGAATCTCTCCTGCTGGACCGTAATCCTTTTGCCAAGTTGAGAGCATCCTGAGAGCAGGAACTGTCTCATTCATCACCATTCCTCCTTAAAATACCTGGTTTTCCACACCCCGAGGAAAACACTCTTGGTTTCCCTCCTAACACACTGGGACTGCCATTAGGTTTCCTTTGCTGGGTCTGTCTATGCACCTGCTTTGAGATGCTGGAGTGCTCCAGGGCCCAGCCGTCTTCCCTCTGTGCTGCTCAGGTGGAATTAGCAGGTGTCCTGGCTTTAAAGATGCATCATATACAAATGACTTCCATGCTTGTAACTTCAGCCCTGACCTTTCCCCTGAAGTGCAGATCTATATATTCTATCTTTAGCTCCACTCCCGTCTCTGATAGGCATGTCATGTTTATTCTGCATAAAGTGAACTTCAGTTTTTGTCCCACAAACCTTCTCAGAGTTTTTTTCCATTTCAGTAGAAGCCACTGAGTAACTCAAGTCAAAACCTTCAGACCCATTCTTTCTTCTCTCTCTTTCACACCCCACACCCACCCACATACAATCTGTTCTGGTCTCCGACGCTCTCTCTCAGTGTGTCCCTGGGTTTCGGTCCACACCACCTCCCTGATTTCTGGCTCCATTTCCTTCCCCAGTCCCTTCACCACAGGCAATGGAGACTGAGCCGATTAAAGTCTAAGTCAGATTATGTCCTTCTGCTCAAAACCCACTGGTTGTTTCACACAATTAGACCAAAATCCAAATCCCTCACAAGGCATGGAGTCTGCAGGATCACATGGCTTTGCTTCACACTCTGGCCTGATTATCTGTCTTTGTGGCCCTTGCTGTTTGTGGAGCGCACTCCTTCCTTGCACTGTGTGTGCTGGTCGCCTCTGCCTTCCGATGCCTGCCTGGTGCACGGCCTCGGCTCATTCAATCTCTGCCGGAGCACCACTTTCTCACAGGGGCCTTCTCTGAGGGCGGAACTGGACCCCATCTGCTTGCCATAAAGGACTGTATCGCCTGTTCTTAATCTGGGCCAGATTTAAGAACAAAGGCTACGCATGTCTTATTTTCATCTCTATCTCCTTCTCTGAGGCTACAGTGAGTCTGGTGGTGGGATCGCTGTGTGAAACTGGGTAGACAAGACATTGGACTGTGCTGCAATTATGATGTTGCTGCAGAACCATGGGGGTCAGGCCCTTAAAAGGGGTGGGTGTGGGGACAGAGCTGGGACAGGAGGTCTGAGAAGGAGCAGGTCCCTCTTCCCATCCCACAGCTGCAGAGATGCTCCCCAGGGTCAGACAGGGAGGGAAGGTGCAACTGTTTCCCTCCAGGGATGCGGTACCCACCGGTTCCCCAGGGGCAACATGCATACTCTGGAAGCATATCAAGGTCTTGTCCTATTGCTATTCCCCCTCTGATTTTTAATGCAACCTGCTTTCACATTCTGCTTCTCTGTCCACGTCCCTTCAGAGCTGATGGTTTTTCTTCCCCTTTCCCTCTCTGCCTTGCTGCTTGCTTTTCTCTCTCCTTCCTGGATTCTCATTTCTTTGTTCAAAAGCCCCCGGAAAGGTAAAAGAGGAGAAACGATGCATGTAGCATCCCACTGAGAGAGAACTGAAGAAAAAGCGTTGCCAATTTTGAAGAGCCTTTCCCTTTTTATGGCAATGTTTTGTGCCTGCCCGTATCAAATCTTTAAAAGAAACGCTACCATTAATAATACATACTTTGCGTTGTTCAGCTCAATTTTACCCTGATCCAAAGGGCCTGGAATGCAAGGCATAGGGGCTTGTTTATCCCATGCTTCACAGATATAAGGCTGATTGCTACTACCCTGTCCCTATGCGCCTCTTCCCTTGTCTGTTTTGTTTACTGGGTGGAAGCCAGGAACAGACTCACAGATCTCAGAGGGGAGGGGGTTGGAGGGACAGAAAGAGATTAACCAAAGGAAATATATGTATACTAGAAGCCTGATGCATGAAAATTCGTGCAACAGTAGGTCTTCCTTCCCCCGGCTGCTGGCACCAGCGTCCCTCCAGCACCCAGCACCAGCTTCCCTCCGGCACCTGGGACCAGGGCCGGCTTCCCTTGAGCTGCCCATAGGCATCTGGGACCCCGGCTGGCTTCCCTCCAGCCCAGGCTTTGTCAGGAAGGACATCCGGGAAACATCCTGTCTAATTAGCATATTACCTTTCTATTATTATAGATTATTATTATAGATACTCATAGCTCATGGTCACAGGCAATAGCGGGGCAAGGCCTGGGATGGGGTGGGGGCTGGGTAGACAGGGACAAAGGTGGAGGGAATGGGGGACATCTGTAATACTGTCAACCTCAGTTTGAGCTTCCTGAGAGCAGTGTCCCAGCTGTTGCCAGCTGTGCTCCCTGCAGGGGGCCCTCCCCACCTAGCCAGGCCTTTGGCTGCCTGCCAGGCTTCCTGCCAATTCACTTGAACTTCCCCTGCTGTGGTCACTTTGGGTCCAAGGAGGTAGTAGTGCCTGTTGCCAGCTCTTTGTCAAACGTAAGAAGTAGCTCTCAACGCTATTTCTGTGGGCGCAAGAAGGAAAAGGCCAGTTGATGTGCGTTGGGTAGGTCTACCCATGCAGCCGGGACTCCCGCACGCCCTCAGGACCTGCTACTTACAGTAAACAGTAACCATGATCTCTTTAATAAAATACAGTTTTCCTCTGTTTTCAGGAGTGCTCACAGTGTTGGGAATTTTGCAAAAGTATGAAATAAACTGTTTCTCCACACAGAGCAAGTTCCAATAAAAATTGACCTTAGTGTATTTCTTTTTCTTCTATTTTTGACAGCGGAAGCAAAACAGGAATTTTTTTTCTCCCCTTCCTATCCCATGTTCTTTCTTCTTGTCTCTTTCTGGATCGATGTCAGCGAAACCCTAATAATTCTCTAAGCAACTGGTTCCGCATGAGGACGGAAGACAAAGAGCTCAACAACTCTCACGTCTTCAGTCAGCGGAAGGCAAAGAACAAGACTCCGGCATTTTCATTTGGAAGATTTCCACGCTTTCCTGACAAGCAATTTAAACCACTGTCGGGGACACGGCCATTCTATGAGAGGAACCCAACCAAAGACCAAATCATCTTGCATTTGTTTTTTTAAAGCAGCGGTTGCAGATACATCCTCTACCTCTAGACAGATACCAGTCCAGGAGGCATCCCCCAGGGACAGAACACACCTGTAGCTTTCTGAGAGCCTTGGGTATTTTCCTTCAGAAGAAACTAGAGAAAGCTCTTAATTGGCTTAGACTCAGTTTCAAACAAGCTGTACTTTGAGAATAAAACTCAAACTCTATAAAAACACACACACACAGATTTTTACTAAAAATGATATTCTCTCTCAGCAATTGCAGGCTACTTAAACATTTTATCTAGAGTGTTAGCGTCACCTCTTTTGAGCCTCTTTTATAGCTTATCTGGATAGTCAACTGCATTTAGGTTGTTCTGATTCATTCTATTTCTTCTATTCTCTGAGCAAACATGCATGGAGCACGCATTCATTAGGCTCTGTCTCCGAGGGAGCCCTCAATTAAGTAGGAGTGACAAGGGCAATGCCATTGACATGGGTAACTGTCATAAGGAGACAACAACATCAAATAGAATATTAATGTTTTAAAAGAGATGTGCAAAACATACTCTGGGGATTAAGAGAAGGAAGTTGAAACAGCTGTGGATAGAATGTGCAAGGACATTAGAACACAGATGTTTGCTCAGAAATAAAACCCATAAAGGTAGAGCTTTAACCTAGGAGTGCATCAAATTAGAATATGTTGACCTACTCCCTTCAAGGCAGCTCAGGGTGATTTTAGCCTCACACATTCACATTTCACCAGGGCGCACTCACACATGATTTTGAAATGATTTGTGGCTGATGTCAGATGGAGGTTATGTAGAGTGGTTTGAAAGGAGTGTTCTAAGAGCTAAGTTAAGCCAAATGGTACAGTCCCTGTCTTCTTTCACTGATTCCTTTCACAGAATATTACTGATCTCTGGTTTTGTGCCGGATACTGTGATAGGCACTAGAGGTAGGTAGAGTCATGAGGACAGTTCCTGTCCTTGTGCAAGAAATGTCTTTTTAATCAAGATATATCTGAATGCTCTTCCCAGCCCTAGCCCCAAGGCAGTGCTTGTCACACACATCAGGGCCCCAGGAGAATGGAAGAGGAGCCTGGGCTCCCTGCCCTCTCTAGGTTGTGTGCAGGCAGGAACTAATGGAGGCTAAAGTGACTGAAGGCTGAGAGTTTATTCTAATCCATCTGGAAGCATCTCAGAGCATGTTGGTAATATGCATCATGTATAAAATGTGGGTTTTATAAGAGCAATATTTCTGAGAAGTGTCAGAATTATGTTAGATACGTATTTTACATTTTTTTCTGAAAAGTCTTCCTAATGCTTCATGGTTCTTGTTATTGGGGAAATAATTTTGCTTCTCCAGCAACCTCTGACTTTTCCTCTTGAGCTATAAGGAGCGTAAGTTGAGACACAACGCGTTGGCCTATGAAAACTCTGAATCTGACCAATCAGATATACTCTCTTATCAACATGGGCGAAGTAGCTCTAAAATCAGATTCTAACAGAGCTTCAAATCACTTAATGAGTTCATAATCATGAAAAAAACACCAGGACCGGAAGTAAGAGCTTCAATACACTCAGAATTTGTTAACATCTGAAATCAAGTAAAATGAAGTTTTTTAGTTTAAAGCTCTACAATTCTAAGACTGAGTCTCAGTATAATACATTAAATGCTGCCATGGAACCCTGAGATGGATATAGAAAATTAAACTATGCACTATAGGGAAAAGTGAAAAGAAGATCTGATTAGGTGGGATGGTGCCTTATTGACCCTTCCACAATAATGTTATCAGTCCTAGGGATTACTATGTACAGGTATCTTATATACACTTAGCTCTTAGAACTGGTTCATTTAACCCTCATGGTGATATCTTGTGTGGGCTTACTCGTGAGCTATTTCAAATCCCTTCTTATAAACCAGTGGTTCTCAACCTTCTGGCCCTTTAAATACAGTTCCTCATGTTGTGACCCAACCATAAAATTATTTCCGTTGCTACTTCATAACTGTAATGTTGCTACTGTTATGAATCATCATGTAAATATCTGATATGCAGGATGGTCTTAGGCGACCCCTGTGAAAGGGTCGTTCGACCGCCAAAGGGGTCGCGACCCACAGGTTGAAAACCACTGTAACTGTTTCTCAAACAAGCTAAACACTCTACTTCTCAGCTTTTCTTGCCACTGGGCATGGTCATGTGGGAGGTCTTCCCTTCTTGAACAACATGACACGGTCCCCAAGGGAAATAGTCTTTCCCATACCCTGAAGGGGTGGCATGCTTGGGAAACAGAAAGGAGCTGTTTTTGGCTCTAGTGGAATGAGGGAGATAATGATAGAAGATGTGGCCAGGGAACTAACCAAGCTAGGTGACCCGGGGTGCTCCAGGACATTGGGAAGCCTTTGGATGTTAGCCTGTCATTCCTTGAAACAACTACCAATATGGGAAAATGATACTATTATTCCAAAATAGGAGGTCAAACATTCTGTTTTTTTCTTCCTGTACTCTCTCCCTCTTTCTTTCTCTCTCTCCCTCCCTTCCTTTCTTCTTTTCCCTACCCCCCCTTTTTTTTTTTACAAAAACCTATATGTGGTGGTTAAATATCCTTGTTTATAGTCCACACACATGAATAGATCTCTCTGAAAATTTTGAAAACATATGGACTAGAACTTTTCTACTCTAATCAAGTGGAAGCTAAAAGTATGAACAGACGTTCATGGTTTTAGGGAATATGAGGCATTTTTTTCTAAATATACTATTTTTTATAGATTTTACTTTAACTTTCTACCCTAATAAAGTCATAAAAGCGAATGAAATATTTTTATGGTAATAATTCCATTTCAGATCAAAATACAGATCCTGGTGGCATTACTTAAGCAATGTCTTAAAGTGAATTTACACTCCTGCTGGCCAATGTGTCGCAGGGGTTGAGCATCGACCTATGAACCAGGAGGTCATGGTTTGATTCCCGGTCATGGCACATGCCTGGGTTGCAGGCTCCATCCCCAGTATGGGGCATGCAGGAGGCAGCCAGCCGGTCAATGATTCTCTCATATCATTGATATTTCTCTCTCTCTCTCTTCCAGTCTCTGAAATCAATAAAAACATAGTAAAAAAAAGTGACTTTACACTCCTTAGTGCTCAAGGAGAAAGAAATAACTAGGAGACTTCTGCACACAGAGTTAACATTAGAGCTGAAATCCTAGACATCAAGATTCAAGGCCACCAGTCAGCCTACACTCTTTCTCTTGGACTTCATAGTCCAGTGTATGTCCATAGATGTCCATATTTCCCATCCCACTTTAAATAGGTACTAAACATGTATTCATTGTATTCAAAGAGCCACAAATTAGGACACAAATTTTTGCCACTGAGCTTCAGGTTCACAATTTGTCTATTCAATGGAAAACAGAAGAATTAGATGATTTTTACCCACGAAAGTATCTAACAATAATGTCTAAGGATGCTGGCACCTAGCCAGATTACTTGGCTATATTTATATTCTACAAAGGAGGTTTGGATGTCCATTTTTAGCACTTTGGAAGGGAATCTGAAGAGGGTCTAATGTTTTAAAATTATATGTACCAAGATGCAGTGAATTGCTCTATTGGTAATGGGACTCCCTGCAGATTTGAAGAGGAATGAAAATTCACATTTTGAGAAAATGTGGTGTTCCAAATGTTAGGGGAAAAAAAATGAAAGCCAGAAGAGGTGGGTATGTGCGACACAAATGGATTTGAATTCAAATATGGGGACAAGTCCTATGGAAATACTATTTCAGTCTTCCTGGGGTCTTAAGCCAAAGCTGAGCCTTCAGAATTCGGAGAGTCCGCTTCCCTTGTGGGTGGCAGCACATCTTGAAATTCAGCCAGGGACTTTCTGTAGAGTGGGTCAAGACAAGGCAGTACAAGATCCAGAGCTAAAGAAGGCTACTCCATGCTAAAGGTGGACAGAGCTGTTCCCAGGTGTAGGGGATGAGGAAAAAATCCCTCTCCCAGGCATAAGGTGGAACTGGAATGGGAGTAGCACCCAAGCAAAGAACAAATAGGCAATCTGCAACATCATTCAAGTTCAGTTGATAGAGTGAATCAATAGTCACCAGGACTAGGCAGGACTGCTCTGGATGGTCATCATGGCTCCCACAAGAAAGCTGACATCGAAGCCTTTGTAGGGGCTAGGATGCCTTGCTTCCATACTATGTCATCACAGTTAACCTCACTACGCCTGGTACAATATGATGATCCCCAAGAGTAAAAGTCCACCAGTCGTCTATGGAGGAATTAACCAGTTCAAGCTGGAAACCATCTCACACAGATGAGATGAGCATAAGGATGAGACAGTTCAGGTGAGGCACATTCATTTCATGTTTAAAGGCTCAAACCCTGGAGTTTGAATGCTTGGGTTTGGATACTGTCCTGCCACTTACTGCCAGGATCCCTAAAAAGGAAAAAGCCAGCCAACCTACACCCTGATATGTTAACTCCCAGCAACTTCCATGTTCCCAAGGAATACAATCCCTAAAGCCCAACGTTACTATTAAATGTCATCAGCAAATGGAAGTACAAAACTTACTTTTCAGAGATTAGATTCTTCACGTTGCCTCTGTCATCAAACCTTTCTCTTAGTGCTGAGATACCAGTGCTGCTGCGAGGAATGGGAGAAAGATCCTACTACTGGCAGCTAGGAGATCTTAAACGTGACCCTGCGAATTTTGAAAAGAACACGGGACCCCATCTCAGTGTTCTCGCCTTCTGTAGATCCTCAATAAGTCTGCCTTTTCTTTTATCTGTGTCCCTGGTCTAAATTCTTTTATATCTGGAGATACAAAACCAAACTGGTTCTTTCTTTGTTCCCTTCTCTTTTCTTTCTCATAAATTTCCTTTTTTTTTCAGACTCTCTCCTCCTCACCCTGCCCTCTTTTAAAAAACCAATAGCCTCGCCCCACCACAACCAATGTGCCTTTCCTTCTGTTTGATCTTCTGTCAGGATCCCTCAGTTTGCCATTGTCTCCATAGGTTACCAGCTCTTTCCCTTCCTGCCCTCCTCTTGCTTCTCTCCTGCTCTTGCTCTCTCTGGTCCCCACCTTAGTTGCCTTTCTCAGAGCACAGAGGGCTGACAGAATGGGGACACTGAATACATTTACAATAATGTCAGCAGCTCAGGGGAGAAAAATGAAAAGGGGAATATGGGGAAAAAAAGGAGAAGGTTTTAATTAGATATCCACACCACCAGCTCACACTTACTATGCAAATGTTAGCCCTTCCATTGTTAAGTGAAAAGAGAGTTGTATTTAAATGTAAAAGTGGCTGGGAGAGGAAGAAGGGTAATTAAGTAGCACAGAAATGTAAACCCATGTCTCACAAAGCCAGTGATAACATCTGGGAGCTAAAGGATCCTGCTGCATGGAGGGAGTGGTGAGCCTGGGCTTAACATCACCTTTGCATGATGATGATGATGATGATGGTGATGGTGATGATGAGCATTTTTTCATGTGTGTGTGAACCTGGGTAGACTCTGGTTCCAAAGTACTACACTCCCTTTATCCTGTTGGACACTCAGCAGTATTTCAAGCCACGTAGGGTTGATTGACTAGCTCAGTGGTCGGCAAACTGCGGCTCGCGAGCCACATGCGGTTCTTTAGCCCCTTGAGTGTGGCTCTTCCACAAAATACCACGTGCAGGCGCTCATGTACAGTGCGATTGAAACTTCATGGCCCATGCGCAGAAGTCGGTATTTTGTGGAAGAGCCACACTCAAGGGGCCAAAGAGCCACATGTGGCTCGCAAGCCGCAGTTTGCAAACCACTGGCACTAGCTCCTTTGTGCAGAAGAGACCTAGAGGCTCACAATTTGCAGCTTCAGCTTCAAGATCTCCTAGCAGCACACAGTAGGACCACCTGGAGCTCTTTCTCCCATTCCACACAGCAGCACTGGTATCTCCGCACTCATGAGAAAGGCTTGATGACAGAGGCAACACGAAGAACCTGAGCTCTGAAAAGTCAGTTTCATGCTTCCATTTGCTGATGACATTTAATTGTAACATTGGGGGCTAAGCCTGCTGGCAGAAAAATTGCTACCCTACCTCAAAGGTTTCTCTTTGTACCATTAATAATGCTTTGAACCAAGGTAGTACTTGAAAAACTATAATTCACAGCCTTCAGTGCAGTAGTAATTACCTTTACTTTTACTGGGATGTATTGATCATCTATGTTTTGTCAGGGAATGTGTGGCTTCCTGTCTCCGCTATTGCATAGAGTGCTCTAATTATAACAATACAATCCTATTAGCAAATAGAACCTAATAATGCAGTAAACAAATAAAATGGGTCTGAAATTGGACTCCAGGAATAGAAAGATGTGCCAGTATTACAAGTGCAAATAGTTCTAGAAATCCTAAAAAAGAATGAAATAGTAAAAATTAAACATTTATTATCACTCAAGAAATGAGATCTCTTTGAAAATAGAAGCTTGCCAGAAAAAAAAAAGTGCTAGAGGCAATATGAAAGCAGAAATAACACAAAGTCTGTCAGTTATAATCATTGCTGTTCAACATGTTTTAGAATATTCTAGCCAGTGCAATGAGATAGGAAAAAAGAAAGGGAATACATAAGGAAGAAGACAAAAATAATTTTTTCTTAAAAATTGATATGATTTTTCTACCTCAATAACACAAAGATTATACATATTTCACCTTGTTTAGAATAATGAAGGCTATATAGATGTGTTGGATCCTTTCAAACAGCCTAGCATATCAAACGTATAAAGAGACCTTTTATGTATCCTTGTTAAGAGCAAAAAAAAGATTTATGCTTCAAAACTGTATCAATGTTTTAAAACATTGAAAAAAAAAGTATTAAACTAGAAGACCCAAATGCATCTTCCCCATCTTCTTATTAAAATAACATACAATAATTTAGAAAAAAATGATACTTATATTTTTAGGAAAGCTGAGATTGAAGCTTCATCTATTTCCCCAAATTAATCAGAAATGATACTACTTATAAGGCAAATGGAGTTGGATTGAGTAAACAGAGACATTTTAAAATCATGGCTAACTTGTCTTTATGTAACAAAGATTACAAAGGATGCAAGAAGGACATATATACCTCATTATTACCTCTCTCCTTACTTAAACAATAAGCCTTCAGCCATGAAAAAACTGAACAACCATTAGCAATACAAAAGTTAATCCTATGAAAGGATGCATCAGTTAGTTCCCTACTGCTTAATAACAAGTGACCTTACAAGTTAGTGTCTTAAACAATAAATATACATTATCACACACCATTTCTGCACGTCAAGGATTTAGGAACTGCAAGCTAGGTGGTTGCTGCTCAGAAGTTTTCATGAGGATGCAACCAAGATGTCATTCGGGGCTACAATCTTATTGATTGGGGTTGGATTGACCTCTGATTCCAACTCACAATTATTTATTTTCTACTAGAGGTGTTATTATCAATATCGCTGCCATTTCAGCAAACTGGCTTATTTTCTTGAACTAAAAATTTAGTATTAGCCCAGCATACTTTTGAAAACTGTGCAAGATTATCCTACACGTGTCGCTCCATCCCAAACACAAGCACATGCACTCTTGAATTAGGAATCACAGCCATCAGCCAACCCTAAACAGGGGCAGCCTCTTCTCTCACCAATCAAGACCCTCTGCCAATCTTATAACACAGAAATAAAACAGGATGCGGGAGGTGTTGATTATTACTCTATGAGTACTGCTAAATTTTATTAAACTATCCATGGGGTCTGCATTTCTCCTTGGAATAATAACAATATTATCTACTTTATATGCATGTGGTATAGAGTCAAATAAAAGAGTAATACACATTTAGCCAGCACAGTGCCTGACACTGAGGGATACTCAACATGTTTCCCTTTTCTTTTGGCCACACAGCACTGGTTTAGGTTTGTGATTATTAAGAAAAATGAAGGATTCTCAAAGTTTACCTTAGAAGACACACCTTTTTAGAGCTGGTTTCAACTGACGCGCAGACCTCGCTGAAAGGCCTGGTCTAGTTCTTTTCTGTGTGTCTCCCACACCACACAGGCCTTTGCACAATGTGAACACTCAGCAAACATTCATTAGATTCATGATGTTGGTTATACTGTAGGTGACACTTGGGCTAATGATCTAAGATCAAGTCTGACTTTTAAGAGCCTTGTGGCCAATAGAGACAGGGGGACAAGGAGTGTTCTTGGTGATGTGTTTGACTCCTCCCTTCCTGAGTGTTGAAGAAACCACCCACTTGGACTGTAGGGAGTAGCTTCACAGATAAGGTGTTATTTCCCATGAGTTTTTAGTAACGAAAGTAATGCACATCTGAACAAAGATAAGATGAACGATTGTTTCAAGAAAATACCTAAGATAAGGACTTGGATGTGTATAGTTATTCCTCCTTAACCCACGGTTTCTCTTTCTACAATTTTATCTCTGGCTAACAAGGTGTGAAAATATTAAATAGAAAAATTCCAGAAAATCAAACAAACACAATTCTTTAGTTTTAATTTGCATGCTGCTCTGAGTAGAGTGATAAAATCGGGGCTGTCCCACTTCATCCTGCCCAGGACGTGAGTCATGCCTTTGTCCAGCGTACCCACACTGTGTCCACTCCTGTCCATAAGTCACTCAGTAACCATCTGGGTTAACAGTGCTTCTGGTCAAATACCACCACTTTCCTGAACAATGGCCCCAAAGCACAGGGGCAGTGATACTAGCATCTAGAATATGCCAAAGAGAAGCCGGAAAGAGCTTCCTTTAAGTGAAAGGGTGAAAATTCTTGACTTAGCAAGGCATTGTATCAACTCACATTATCACAAGAAGGAGGCTGAGCACAGTACAATAAAGTTTTGAGAGTATAAGAGAGGGAGACACAGAGAGACAACATTCAAATAATTTTTATTACAGTTCATTGTTATAATAGCAATTGTTCTGTTTTACTATTGTTGTTCATCTCTAACTGTGCATAATCTATAAACTTTACCAGTGGATGTGTAGGTTCAGAAAAAAATATAGTACTAGAGGGTTCAGTATTAGCCACAGTTTCAGATGTCCACTGGGGGTCTTGGAATGAGAATCCCCCATGGATAAGGGAGACTACTGCATACAGAAAAAGGCAATTGAAGAATTTAATGAGAGAGAGAGAGAGAGAGAAAGATGACTGATTTGAAGGAGAGAGAATGGAGAGCCAACATGTGGGAGAGCCAACATGTGTATAATTAAGTTTTCTCAGAACAAACTACAGAGAACCAATAATCAAGTATTCGATAGATACTTCCTTGAGCTGAGGAAAGGCTTGTGCGTGCATAATGGGATCACCATGCATTAGAGGTCAGTTAGAAGAGACACTTCCACATCTCTGGAAAGGGTTTTAAACACAAAGATAAAGAGAGGAATATCTTCATACGTCTAAGCAGAAAGTCAATTACTCATAAAGTTATAAACATCAGAAAATAAGGCCCTTGCATGCTCTGTTTTTCCACTAAATGCCAAATATAAGGGAGTGGTGACTACAGGAGTTTTGAGGATAAAGATTGTGACCTGTGTGTTTTATACTCGGGGAAGATGCCCATTGTATTTCCTGGCAACAGAAGATCTCTAGATACACAGTCCTTGAGCAATGGTGTCCGTGTGGTTTATCATTGTAGTGCCAGCACCTACCACAGCTATTGTTGCAAAACAGGTTTTCAATAAATATTCATCACATGAAAGAAAAAAATATCCCAAGAATCAGAAAATATAGCACTCACACATCTCTTTGTTAAAGTCTTGAAATGTATTCCAAACAACTTAGAGAGGAAACAAAGGGAAAAGCTAATGAATGGCACCTATAAAGCATTCATGAAAGGCCTAGTGGGGAACTGACTCAAAGAGATGAGGCAGAGCAATTGTTATAAATCTGACAATTAAGCTAAATGAATGTACACATGTATCAATATGTGATCTCGGATTACAAATTAAAATGTGATTTTGATAGGAAACATGAGTGCTAAGGTAGGAGTGAGGATGGAGGGAGCCATTGTAATTCTTGTCTCAAATAGGAGTGCGCGCAAGCACATTTCACTCAGCTTGAATAATTAGATTCACACAGATTAAAAATACTTCTGGGGAACTTAAATGTAAGTACCAGCATGAATAAAAACATGATAGATTCATTTCAAAAAACTATAGAGGATAAAAGCAAAGAAAATGAGTTTCAAATAGCACAAAGTATAAAACATGAGAACTGCGAGACAGAACAAAAGCAGAAAACAAAGAGATGACAAGGAATAAACACATCCATTTTAATAATACCTTCCAGTGGGTTAAACTCCCCATTAAAAAAAAAAGAAGAAGAAGAAGAAGAAGAAGAAGAGGCTCAGATCAGACTACAAAGAAGAAAGGAAAACAACATATTTCTGTCAGTTTACAAAAAATACACCTAAATTAGAATAACACAAGTTGTGTGTTTTTTTCAGTTAGGCCCATATTTTTAGCATTAACAAAATCAAAGCAGGAAGTGCAATTCTCATGTCAGATAAAGTTAAGTTCAAGACTAAAAACATTAAATTGTAAAAAGAAGGCATTTACATTGATAAAGGGAACAATTCATAGTGAAGCTTTAATTATTTTTAAAATTTATGACTTAAATATAGAAAGCAAAATGTATTAGAAATGCATCAAAACACTCTATTAAAATCTATTATTCTTCACTCTTGGTTTCATAAAGTTTGAGGAAACAAATGATGAATTAAGGCTTCACACATTCTGAATAACAGAAGTATCTATCTGTGTGGATATATATTTTTCCTATATTTATGTAGTATTTATGAAGTATTTTATTATATATATATATATATATATATATATATATATATCAATTATATATACCTTGTATATTGTATATATTTTCATATAGTACCTACTATTGTTTTCTCATACATTAACTTAAATATTTGTAAACTTGAGTGCCATGAAATATTTATCAAAATTGATCAAATAAATTTCAAAAATTAATTCAAGATCGACAACAATAATATGTTAGAAAAAATTGCCAAAGAACTACTCACAAACTAGGCATGAACTTGAAAGAGTTAAAATGTAATTTTTGTCAAACTCTTAAGAAACATAAATTTATTATTCTATTTAAAATGATCCAGAGTACCCAGTGGGGGGTGGTGAATGTTGGGGATAGGGGTGGGGGGATTAAGCAAAAAAAGAAAAAAAAACAGTGAGAACTCATGGACAGGGACAGCTGTGTAGTGAATAGGGGTGGATGGGGGTGAAGGTTGAAGAGGGCATAGAGGAGATAAATGGAAATGGAAAAAATAAAATAAATTTCACACAGCAAAATATATAATAATAATAAATAAAATGATCCAGAGTACAAAAAATGAAAATTCTGCCCATTCACTTAGCTATGATAATATAAACAATACTTACGAACAATTTTCTTAAATATGTGGTAACCTACAGACATTCCTATTTTACTATTAATAGTAAACAATAAACAAAATAGTAACAAATGGAATATTTCAACATTACAAAATGTAACGTCATCGTTTACGTATACATTGATTAAAAAATACATATAATTATTTCTATAATTTGTCATAAAAAGGTAATTTCATAAAGCCTGTCCTGTATGAACTAAATATTTCTATTGAAATGGAAAGAAAGGCATTATTTAATATGATAAGAGAGCTCTCTCAAGCCAACATCATACCTAATGGGAGAATGCTGAGATATTTCCATTACAAAGATAAAAAAGACACAGATCCCTTGAACCATTACTATGATTAAATATTGCTTTGTAATACCAATAACACCAAATATACTCAAACTCTTTATGCAAATAATTTAGGGAGAAACACATTATCTAAATAATTTTATAAAGACCAGATTACCCTGAATACCAAAACCAGACAATATCATTACAGACCATCAGCCCTCATGAACACAGATGCAAAATCCTTAACAAAATATTGCCAAATTTAATCCAGTAATACACAAAAATGATAGTATGTTAAAACAAATAAGATTTATTCCAAGAATGCAATTTTAGCATCGAAATATAATTTATCATCATTTATTAGATGATCATTTCAGTGATGCCAAACCAAACATTTGAAAAAATGCAATATCCATTCACACACAATACAGAAAACAAAACAAAATGAATAAAACTTGTATCAACTAGGAAAATAAGATAACTTCCTCAATCTGATAAAGGCCATCTGTGAAAAACTTATAGATGATATTACACCTAATGGGGAAAAGTAAAATATTTTACTTCTAATCAAGAACAAGACAAATATGTCAGCTGTCATTATTTATATTTAATATTATATTGGTGGAGAACCTAGCTAGCACAATAAGGCAATGAAAAAAAATGAGGCATACTGATTGGTAAATGAATAAATAAATAAATAAAACAGCTTTAATTCACAGAAGATGATCAACCATGTAAAATAATCTTAACTAATCTAAAATATATTAGAATTAATAAATAAATTTAGTGCTGTTAAGGATTCAAGGTCAATATAAAAACAAAACATTTTATTTCTATAGGTTTTCAGTGAGCAATTGACATTTTAAAAATACCCTGAAACTCTACACTGAAAGCTACAAAACATTGTTGAAAACATTAAACAAGACCTAAATAAATGGTAGAATTTATTTTATGGTTTGGAAAATCAATATCGTTCAGATAGATATTGTCCAAAAATGTCAATGTATTTTTAATCAAAATCCCAGTAGGCTTTTTTGTGGTATATATTGTCAAACTGATTCTAAAATTATATAAAAATACAAAGAACATAGATTGGCCAATATCTTGAAAAATAGCACATTTAGTGACTATACTTTCTGATTTTAAGACTTATTATGAAGCTACAGTGATCAAAATAGTATAGTATGGCATAAAGATAGACATATTGATTAAAAGAACAATAGAGTCCAGAAAGAGATCCAAATAATGCTCAATTGATTTTGACATAGAATCCTATTCATTAGGAAAAGAACAGTATTTTCAACGGATGGTGTTGAATTAACTGAATAGTCATATAGAAAAAAAATAAATCTCATTTGTTGAGACCTGACCTTCCACCATGCACATAAATTAACTCATGTGGATCTTATCCCTAAACAAAGAAGCTAAAGTTCTAAAACTTCTACAATAAAACATAGGAGACAACATTTATAACCTTGAGTTACATCCTATCGTATAAAATAAAAGGCTAATATACAAATTGTCCCCTAGGGAGTTCGACCACTCACTATAATGTGCGCTGACCACCAGGGGGCGGCGCAGAATGAAGACCCCGGCAGGCAGTCAGAAGGCCCTGGCCTGCCCTGATTGCTGGCCAGGCCTAGGGACCATACCTGTGCATGAATGTAATGCACTGAGCCTCTAGTTTTTATATAAGATCTAAAAAACTAGAATTATAAAATAAAATATTAATAAATCAGCTTCATCAAACTTAAAAGCTTTGAAAAGCACCATAAAAAATGAGGAAGGAGGCCACAGGCTGAGAGAAACTATTCTCAGTACATATATATGACATAGGGTTTAGATCTAGAGTGTATTAATAACTATTACAACACACTATTTAGAAGAGAAATAACTCCATTAAGAATAGTCTATGATTTCAACCAATACTTCACAAAAGAAGATATATAAATTTCCAAAAAGTGCATGAAAAGATACTCACTAAAAATGCAATTTAAAATCAGGATGTGATTTCCCCAATATACTGATTAGAAGAGATAACAGATAAAAGAAAGAATACCATATGTTAGCAAGCACGTAATGATAGAAGTGTAATGTTGCAATTACTTTGAAAAGCAGTTAGCAATTTCTTGTAAAGTTAAGTATAAACTTATTCCATCCCTTGCCTCTACCCAAGAGAAAGAGACATATATGCCCATGAGAAAATCTGTGCATCATTGTTCATAGTGGCTTTATTCATAACTAGAGGCCTGGTGCACAAAATTCGTGCATGGGAAAGGTCCCTAGGGCTGGCCAGCGATCAGGGCCAGGGCCTTCTTTCCCCTGGCTGCTGGCTGCTGGCCAGGGCCTTCCTTCATTCCGCACCATCCCCTGGTGGTCAGCGCATGTCATAGAGAGCAGTCAAACTGTCAGTTGGTCGAACTCACAAGGGGACAATTTGCATATTAGCCTTTTATTATATAGGATAGTCAAAACTAGAAACAATCAAATGTCCATCAACTTGGCAAATGAGGAAACAAATACGGGTTTGTTCATATAATGAAATACCACTCAGCAATAAATAGGAAAGAACTACATACAACAACATGAATGAAATTAAAGAGCTGAGTGAAAGAAGACAGAAAAAAAGAGTATATAGTCTATGATTATATAAATTTATATTTTTTCTAGAGTCTAAATATGTTGTGTATAAAAAGTTTTAATATATAATAACAGAAAAGACGGTATTTGACTCAAACTAGGAGTTAGGATAACACTGGGTATGAAAATAAGGAAACCTATTGAATTTATGGTAATGTGCTGCACCTTAAATAGGGAGGTGGATTTAAAAATGTGTAAGTTTGTCAAAATTTACCAATAATGGATGGACCTTGAGGGCACCATGCTAAGTGAAATTACTCAGACAGATAAAGGCAAATACTCTATGATCTTACTTACATATGGATCTAAATAATAATAATAATAATAATAACAATATTAATGATAATAATTCCAAGTCTTAAAAGTTTGACTAACTTTTAAGAGGCGTATCCACTTCTTTCAGGAAGCCATTCCTGATTCTTCTATATTTCCCAGTTAGTTAAATGATCCTCTCTTACAAATCCACAAATCCACAAAGCTCTCTTACAAATCCAGCATGGCCCAGTGGTTGAGTATAGGCCTATGTACCAGGAGGTCAGAGTTTGATTCTAGATTAGGGCACATGTCCGGGTTGTGGGCTCGATCCCCACTAGGGGGTGTGCAGGAGGCAGTCAATCAACGAATCTCTCTCATCATTGATGTTTCTATCTCTCCTTCTCCTTTCCTCTCTGAAATCAATAAAAATATAAAAAAACACACACAATTGTACAAAGCTTTGAATGTATTAGTAGTGTACCTGCCACATTGTTTTATATCTATTTGCTACTATACCTGGGACTGCACTAAATGTGAGTTCACAGAGCAAAATGTTATCTTTTTAACTCCAGTGTCCAACACAGCGGCTGCCGCATACTAGGCACTCACCAATCAGTTCTTGAGTGATTGAATGACTCCATGAATAAATAAATAATTGGAGGAATGTTGTTTTCAGCTGCAATCAATTTAGCCAGTCTAGATCTCTGGTTCTACATAAAATGTGTATGCTTGTCCCTGTATTTTATTTTATCATATTTATTTTTCTGTCTGCATTTTGACAGGAGGCCTTTGTGAAAAACGAATGAGATTAAGTGAAAGTGGCAAGTCAGAAAAATTTAAGGGACCGTTTTGGTGAT
Source organism: Myotis lucifugus (assembly GCF_000147115.1). Lineage (NCBI taxonomy): Eukaryota > Metazoa > Chordata > Mammalia > Chiroptera > Vespertilionidae > Myotis > Myotis lucifugus. The sequence goes on along the minus strand of NW_005871273.1, from coordinate 248,962 downwards.
AACGATGATGGCAATGATGACAATGTCATTGCAATGCTTTCTTAGATCGGAACTTGTAGGCGAAGCAGGCAAAGAATCAGAAGTCCAGAGAGTCGGCAAGACAGGAAGGCTTGGCAGTTACCAAGATTCAGACATAGCCATGGGGTGCTCTGATGTGACAAAGTTGGAAGGATCAATAGATCTTAAGAATGAAGGTAGGGTGTTAACCAGTTTGGCTCAGTGGATAGAACATCGGCCTATGGACTGAAAGGTCCCAGGTTCAATTCCGGTCAAGGGCATGTACCTGGGTTGCGGGCACATTCCCAGTAGGAGGTGTGCAGGAGGTAGCTGATCGATGTTTCTAACTCTATCCCTCTCCCTTCCTCTCTGTAAAAAATCAATAAAATATATTTAAAAAAATAAAAGAATGAAGGTAGGTGAGGCACAAGTGCAAAGGCCAGCTGACTTGCAGCAGCAACGCCAGGAGACAGGGACGTGCTGGCCAGCCAGTTGCCTCAGCTCAGATGCTGTCTCTCTGTCCTCTCTGCTGACTGCGGCTGGGTTCTCAGGAGTGTGATTTCAGCTGGAGGTGCCACCTGCGGCTTCCAGGTACATTACACCTTAGGCACAACCAGAGGTGCTAGAAATACAGGAGGTTCTTCAACTATGACTCAGAGCGCTGTGGCCAAGCTGCCTCTGTTCTAACAGCATCCATGCCCTCTGGACATGAACTGTTGCCAAAAACATATCTGCAGTGCTGTGGGACATTTGGAACTGAGTCAGGAATGAACATAAAAGGGTGCTGGGGAGGGAGAAAGTAAGAAGTGGTTGGTTTACAGCCTGGCCCAAGAAGACAAGAGTCCAAATTCCTTGTCCTGTGATGATGCACAACTCCCTGCAGCCCAGGATGCTCTAAGAAAAGGGCTCATTTCTTCATTGGCAGAGCTGGCAACATCCTTACTGCCCATAAGGGAGACAGACCCTTTCACTGCAGATGTAATTACTGCATCCGGTGCCTGCTGTGCAGGGACAAATCGGCACAGGCTCAGTGGAGCAGGAGGAGGCCCCGGAGAGCCCGGATGCAAGCATTTGTGGACGGCAATGGTGTGGAGCGTGGCGGCGAGCTGAGCAAAGCCGGTGGGGAAAGGAGAAGAATTCGGCAAGAAGAGTTCTGAATGTCTCCGTTACTTCACTGAACATTTCTCTTAGGAGCCAACTATCCAGGGTATCATTGAAAACAAACTATTTCCAGCTCTCCAAGGGGTGACTCTCCCCAAAATGTGACTCTAGAGTGGGAAACCTTGAACACAGAAGGTGCAGGGGATAAAAAGGAATCACAAAGAAAGAAAAGGCAGAAAGGACATCAGTGCTTGCCTCCTTGGAGTAATGAGGCTCTGCAGAGGGCCATGGAGTGGGCGCCCTTGGGTAGGTGTTCCGGGGGAGATGAAATTTCCTCACCACCTCCCTCCACTCCAGTTGTTGTCTGTGTGTGAGTTAGTATCGGCCTCCAGCTGTGAAGCCCAGATTCAAAGTGAGAGTCAACTATTTCTGTTTAGGACACCAGATCCCCTTGACCCTGTGGAAGTCACCTCTCTGAAGCTGGACATTCCTAACACTGCAGGGCCCCTCTCTGAGTAAAGTCCTCGAAGCAGCTGCCCTGTCTTTCTGCTTCCCCTCCCTCCTCTGAAGCTCACACACAGAAGCTGACCCAGTCTGGTCTCCACCTTTAAATGGAGGAGGAGGGGTTTCCGTGCACCACCACCATTTCTGGGGTTACATCTTTATCTCTGCCATGTTGGACCTGGAATCCAGCAGAGCTGGGTGGTTGAGGAAGGAGACAGAGAGAAAAGAGCCTGCAGAGACTGAGACAAAATGCCGGTGGCACACAGACTCCATTACTGTAAGATGCTCAAATCACTCATTTCATGTGTCCAAACTGAATTGTATGCGATGAGGCACATCATCCCAACTCTTGGGGTGCATCCCTTCATTGAGTTAAGGAGTCCCCAGCACAGTCTCGGGTTTTCCTCAGTACGTGATTGGTCAGGAATTGAAGAATTCCTTCCAGATCATGAGTCACTGTCATCTGAGACTTAGGCTGATGGGAGTCTCACTATTGGGTTGAATGGTGATATAAATATTCGCCCTAGCTGGTTTGGCTCAGTGGATAGAGTGTTGGCCCATGGACTGAAGGGTCCCAGGTTCAATTCCGGTCAAGGGCATGCACCTCAGTTGCAGGCTCGAACCCTGGAGATTCCTGGCCCTGGTCAGGGTGTGTGCTGGAGGCAACCAATCGATGTATCTCTCACATCCATGTTTCTCTCTCTTTGTCTCTCCCCCTCCCTTCCACTCTCTCTAAAAACCAATGGAAAAATGTGCTTGGGTGAGGATTGACCCAAACAAAGTGAGAGAAATAAAACCTTAGCAGTAAGACTCCCTGATTCTTAGTGCAGCATATAATTTTTAGGCAAGATGGACTAGAAGAGAGGGCGGACAAGAAAGAAAAGAACAAGCTTCCACCACCACCTAATACAGATCAAACTTAAGTGCCTTCCACAAGCATCCTTCATATCAAAATCCCTCCTTTCCATCCAGATGGTTCTTCCTACATCCGGGGACTAGTCTAAACAGATCCCTATTGCCTACCTCGTTCTTTTTCTCTGGCTCCTAGAAGGTAGGTATAGGATTCACAAATAAGCATGCATTCATTCAATAGGTACTTGTTTTGATCAACGTTAAATTTCAAGGCATTGATTGTGCTAGATGCTAGAGGACATCGCAAATGTGTAAGCCTAGTATCCACTCTCAAATGGCCTAATTACAGGGAGCGAGGTTACCTCTGGCCAAGGCAGAACACACCATCTCAAAGAAAATTTAGTTAATTAATGAGGCAATTAATTAAGACAAACCACGTTTGCTCTCAGAGTAGGAGAATTCAAGGAGACAGAGGCTGGGTTATGTCACTCGTTGTTGTGTCCTCAATGCCACCATTGTCATAGGCACTCTTAACACACCCCGTGAGCACCTGGATGTAAGTTGCACACTTGGGTGTAAGGAAGTGGTGACCTCCTGGGGTTGATTGCTGCCGAACCCAGAGCTAGAGTTGGTGTGTCTTTCTTGGCCTGTTTCTAGCCGATTTAGATGTGGAATCCCCTCTGCAAGCCACCCAGAGCTCCTTAGGCAACTCCTAGAATCTTTTCCAACCCGCGGTGGAGACAGTAGCTTTGAAAAGACCCTACACAGCCCCCTACCTGTCTCATCTATACATATAAAAGGCTAAGCTGACTCGCACATGCATGATACATATAAGGTTCTCGCTGGTGCCAATCGCACATGTGTGTTTCAATCTTTCATTGTCGATCATGAGAGAAAGGGTGAATAGTGATATTAAAGTATTTCTTCTAATTAATTTTCTTTCAATGTGCATGAATCTGTGCACTGGGACACTAGTGTATATATGAAAGAGATGGCCCCAACCACACTGCAGCCATGCTATGCTCTATAGAGCAGGAACTATACTCCAGTCACCTGTGTTACATGCTACCTCATACACCACATGGTGAATTTCATCAGAACTGCTTCAACTGTAAGTAACAGCAACCCAATTAAAATAGCTTGAGCAAGAAAAAGCGATTTATAGGAACTTTTGTGCTAGAGACATAGACATTTGTTAGAAAGAAATGGAAATGCCTATGAGAAAAGGAATACCAAAGACTGCAGGTGCATACATCTGGCCCTTCCGGTCTTTTAAAGATATAAATGTTTTTGTTGATTTTAGAGACAGAGGAAGGCATGTACCCTGATGGGGAGTGAAACTGGTGAACTCTCAGTGCATGAGATGATGCTCAACCAACTGAGCCACACCGGCCACGGCTTTTAAATCTACTATCAAGGGTGCTCCTCCAGGAGGTAGGGGGAAATGAACTTCTCTGAGGTTCCTTCAACATCTGCCCAGATAAAGGAGCTCAATGTTTGAATTAAAGGACATTATCTCCGGAGTCTGTGTGGATCCAGGCTGCTTGGTATTTTCTCTAGGAGCCCATGATTTCTGTTCAGCAGGAAGTCACCGTGGACCCACTGCTGAGGACAATTAGATCTACTGTACTTGTAAAGCTGGTCTCAATTTTATCAGTGTCCAAAGGACTCCAATAGCATAATGTCATGTAGCAATTGCATTGAGAAGGCCTATGGCAGACGGCAGGCGGCACCGGATGCCTTGCCAATTCCAATTTTCCTTTTGAGTTAGCCGGGCTTTTCACTTGCTATGATATATGCTAATATCCATTCTTACATTATAATCTAAACATTATTTGGAATAGATACTGTCAAATTCCATTCTCCATTCCTGCATAAGGGAATCATATTATTAGTCACTCTTTTCTGGTTTGTAGATGGAGAAATGGAGACCGAGGCTTAGTGATTTGCCAGATTTACATAGAGAATGAGTGGATCAGAAAGGAAATGTTCCTAGTTAAATCCAGACACATGAACATTTCATTTCCAAGCTCTGTGACTCGCAGCTCCCTTTGTACTTTCGAGTGCTCATAGAATAAAGACCAGCTTCCTTAAAGGGCTCTGTGTGAGCTGGCTCCCAACTTCCCCATCTCATCCAGTGTCTCTCCTGCTTCCTACAAATTCAAAGCACAGTTCTTTAGTTTACCTTGGAGAATCTGCACATGCTTCCCTTGACTAGAAGGTTTCCACATAGCCCAGCCCCTACTCCTGCTTCCAGTTAACTTTCTGGTCATCTTCCTATGTCAGCTCAAGCGCCAGCCACTGTCACAGGGAAGACTTACCCTGGACTAGTGCATACCTCCCTGTTGCCCATCATAGCAGTTACTGCACTTTGACAATCTGATGAATCACTATCTCTATGATGAGACTATAGACTCCATAAGGGCAAACATCATGTCTGTTTTGCATGCTATTGTTGCTACAGGGCAACCAATGAGCAGGGGGGATGCTCAAGTCTTCATAACATATCAAATGAATGAAGAAACGAATGTAAAAGACATACATATAGGGATAGCCTTACAACAGACATCAGGCGGCATGTCCAATTCCAATTTTATAATCGAGCTGAGCTTTTCCCTTGGTATTATACATAGTAATATTCATTCTCATTTATGCAATCTAAAAAGCCCAGTGAAGAAGCTAAGCGGAATTCAACGCAAGCCTAATTTCCAGCTGCCCCATTTCTCAGGCACATCGTTTCTCAGTGTGAGGAGTGTGAATAGTATTCAGTATGGTCGCAACCAAGAACCACACCTCCAGACATTGTATTTGTTTGCTCTAAGATGAGTGATTTCGCCTGGACCCTTAGGAAGAGAAACCTAAGGAATTATTATCTAGTTCTTCTTAAAGTCTTTCCCTTAGGAAAGAAGAGATAAATGCCATCAAAGCATCATGAACCCACACTCCTTAGTGTTCCAGGGGTACAGTCCCCACTTTGGAGCCAGGGTCAGGGTCATCAGCTACATCTACTACACAGCGATGCTGGGTGCCAGTATCCTTCTGCCAGGAGAACTTGCTCTGCCCTCCCCCTACTCACACAAAAGAACTTCAGCCTCCCAAGGAAGAGATTCTCAGGAATTTATGACTCAATCAACTTACCCAAAAGGAGCATAAATGGGATTAGTTTTAATATTGTTAAGTTGCAAAAATACAGGCATATGTGCATGCCAAAGCGAAAATGCACGCAAGCAAAGGGGGGAAACATATGGGCACCCATATGGTGGAAAGCACATTGCTAGACCTTCATACACTTCTCGTTCACAACAAGAACCGGAGTTAGTGAACATAAATTTGCTTTGCAGAAATGTGAGAGAAACAGCTTGTTTGCCCATAACCGTTCTACTGAGCAAGATGTGTATAACCTTGATTTCTCATCTCAGACACCTCTTTCTCACACTCTGGGGATTAATTAGGCTCCGAACACAACTTCAGATTAGAAACAAGGATCTTGGCTGCCTTGGAGAGAGACAAAGAAATAGTAGCAGGACTGGGTGATGCAGCAGGTCAACTAATGGGCAATTCCTGTTAGTGGCGGGGAACTTGTACCTGGGATGGCTTAGAAAAGAAATGAGGTTGGGAGGTCTCCGCGGGTTTATTTTAATTGAAGCAGAGAAACAACAGGGACTTAGAGCAGACAATGGCAAGAATGTGGTTTTCATTTGGAGGCTGTGCTTTTCTTTGAAAGGTTCTGGGTGGTAGCTAGAAAAATCCCCGGGTATGGGAAGGTAAGTGCGGAGTTAGGGAGAACAATATAAGAGCAGGGGTGATGCTCAAAGCTAGTGAGCACCCTTGGGTGCCCCGGATAACAAGCAGAATGTGAGAAAATGTATCATTTTATACCGTACCTGTTCAGCTTCAAGCCATGGGAGCCATCTCCGCACGTATAAAGGGCCTCAGATTTGGAACACAGGAAGTCGGTTCCTTCCATGGACCTACCACTTCAGTTAGCTCCGAGTCATTCATCATTAGTTAACTTTCCCAAGTTTATCTCCTTACATCTGAATCAGGCAGGCCGTGCCTTCTCTGACCTAGTTTAGAGAGCTGCTGTAAACTCACTTGCAATGATGCATGTGAAAATATTTTATAGGCAATAAATTCCTACATAAGCATATTATGAGTGGAAAACTAAGATTGATTTCACTTATTCCTATTTTTTTCTTTTATAAATATATATATTTTAATAGTTTACTGATTTTTAGAGAGAGAAGAATGGAGAGGGGGAGAGAAAGAGAAACATCAGTTGGTCACCTCCTACACACCCCCACCCAGGATCAACACCTGCAACCTGGGCATGTGCTCTAACTGGGAATCGAACCACCAACCTTTTGGTGCATGGGACAATGCCCAACAACTGATCCACACCGTCCAAGGCTTAACTCTTTATTTAGAAATAATTACTGATTCACAAGAAGTTGCAAAAATAGTAGGCAGAGGTCCCATGGACTCATCACCAGCTCCCCCAGTGGTGGCATGTTATAGAACTAAAATACTGGATCAACAGACAGGAGAATAGTGCAATTAGTTGCATTACAGAGGTTACTTGGACTGTACCAGCTTTTGCATGTTCCCAGCTTTCTTTTGTGTATAATTCCATATTTCGTTACACATATAGATTCATGTAACTGTTGAAACAATCAATATATGGAATTATTCCATTACTATAAGGCAACTCCCTCAAGCTGCCCTTTTCTCTCCTTTGCCCCACCCCGTGGCAAACACTGAACTGTTGTACATCTTTATAATTTGCCATTTTTACAATGTTATAAAAGTGGAACCATATGGTATACAACCTTTTGAGACTGACTCTTTTCATGAGGTACAATGCCCTAGAATCCATCTAAGTTTGAAGGTCTTAATAGTTCATTCCTTCCTATTGCTAAATGACACTTTATGGTAGGGATGTACAAGTTTGTTTAACCTTTCCCCCATTGAAGGACAGCTGGACTGTTTTCCAAATGTAGCAATTGCAAATAAAACTATTATGTCATTTCAAAATTTTAGGTGGATAAAACAGACACTAAATCACTAATGAATAAGCCAAGACTGTCAAGAAATAAAAATCAAAGACAGAGGTAGGAGTAGGTAGAATAACAGGCATAATGATTTAAAAAGCATAATAATAATTCTTAGCACTTTTCTCTCAGGGCTGCTGGGGCATTTATTGAGTTAAAACATGTGGACTTTACTAGTATAACAAGGCTTGACCCACAGCAAACTGTCACAATACTGTCACAATCCATTTCCAGGCTCCATGTAAACTATAAGGATTCTGGGAAGAAATTTAAAAACATGGCACAACAGCAATGTAGAAAGATCTGCTAGGCATGTTACATGTGTCCAGAATATTACATGCCTTCCATTCGTTTTCCCTTTTCATCCTTGAAATAACCGGATGGAACAGACATAAGTGCTCCCATTTTGCAGTCTAGGAGGTTGAGAATCAAGGAGACAAATTGATTTTTCTAAAGCTACTCAGATTGCTATCGACTAGGGTCAGATTTTGGTCTCAGCTCTGTAAGAATCTGAAGTCCATGGTCTGTCTCTCCATGAGATAACACTACCAGCCACAGGAAACTGACACCCACACCTAAGTGCAGGCCAATGCCCCTTTCACTGGAAATGTTAAGGATTTGGCAATTTATTTTAAGATTTTCTTCTCGGGCATGTCTTGCATGAAAAATAAAGGTTATAGTAGAGACAATCTTGGACCCGTACATTTTGCAACCTACACATCTAGCACAGTGACTAGAAGGTAGAAAGGCCTGCTCAATCTGGTCACAATCATGGATAATGACTATGCTGGTATTTGCTCTCTCAGTTCACATGGCGTTCACTCAGCTAGTAACTACATATATCTAGAAGAAACCAAACATTATTTTCCCTCAAACAGCTGTCATCTGTGCCATTTATCACATTCATAAAACCGCGTGCCCTTTCTCACAAAAAGTTCTCTCCCACCACTTAGGTTCTTATTCAGGATTAAGCAAGCTGGGTATATAAATTCTTATTCAGAACAAATTAGAAGTAAAGAATCAGAAGAAATGTGGCTGCTAAAAGGCAAGTACATTGACTTTAGGAGAAACCGTCAATTAATAGTCTGATCAGAGAGAAGGAAGAAAGAGAGGAACTGTAAAACACACACAAGAATTTAAATATTATTTTAGGGCCATATTCCTGGTTATCTTAGTTTCCAAGTGCTGAGATACAAACAAATAATATGTTTGATGTTTGTATTACATTATAAAGGTGAGGCTAAATGGCATTCACAATACTCAAGGAAAGAGAGGAGAATAAGGTAGTATATTTTAAAATACTTCCATTATAAATAACTCAAGTCAATGTGTTAAGGAGTCAGCTTCAGTTACCTGGAAAATTCACTTCCATGAAATAACTCATTCACTTTCTCCCTCAGGTATTACTATAAATGAGTAGATTGTAGGAGTAACAAATTCTTAGGTGAGTAGCTGTCATCTTCATATCTCCATGGAAAGGAGCCAGAAAAGAATTTTTTTTATTTTTCCCAAACATCTGGGCCTTTCCAAGTATGTCATTGGAAAGGGAGCCAGGTGTGTAGGCATTCGAGTGGATTAGTATGGCATCCTGAGGGGGAGAGACAACCCCCCTTAGAACTCAACAGCCTGCACCGCCTCCTCTGCCACCCCCATCTTTGCAACTCTCACATTATTTTGGTTTTATATTCATGAGTCTCCCACCGAATGCTGGGCCAGTGCCCCTTCTTCTGTCCCTCAGCAAGGGAGACACATATACTTGGAACACCCCTGTTTCACAAATGTATTCCAAACACATTGGCCACTCGCCCATCCATTTTGCCTGTGTTGGGACCTACCCACTCTTTTCATTGGAACATATTTGTGGTAATGCCTGTGATGCCATCATTATCCTATTTCCTAAACTGTAGACCATTCTGTGTAGATTTCCATGTGTGAAGGCTGACAAACAGTGCCATATTTTCTAGCAAATCTATATAAATGAATGTGTTTTTAAAAAAACAAACAAAAACTAAAATACCAACAACACATTATCTGCTTAATGTCAGGGTACTCCACTTTTTCCAGACACCACAGGGCACAATCTCCCACCAGAACACCAAGACCAGCGAACCCCTCATAATCTTATTCCCCTAGATCAGCGGTTCTCAACCTGTGGGTCAAGACCCCTTTGGGGGTCGAACGACCCTTTCACAGGGGTCGCCTAAGACCATCGGAAAACACATATATAATTACATATTGTTTTTGTGATTAATCACTATGCTTTAATTATGTTCAATTTGTAACAATGAAATGGGTGGTCACTACAACATGAGGAACTGTATTAAAGGGTCGCGGCATTAGAAAGGTTGAGAACCGCTGCCCTAGACCATTTCTATGTTCTGTTAGTGTTAATTGTTAATTATCCTGTTAACCAATGCAAAAAAATCTCTCCATTTTACTTTTATTCCGATCCTAGAAATTTCCCCACTTTGCTTTCTCCCACCTTTCTAATCTACCACCAATGGATTTCATGTAACCACCTTATGCCTTCCCCTGTGATTTTGATGTATAAAGTAAGTTGTAAAAGTGCCATTTCCAGAGATTTTTCTCACTCCGTTGAGATTTTGCTTCCCCGCAACTGTCCTCAGCATGGCTCAAATAAACTCATAAATAAAAATTCTCTATAGGTTTGGATGTTTCTTATGCCAACAGTCATTAGTCTACATCTCTTTTCTATAATTTCTAGGGATTGGGGGCATGTTCTTGGTCTGTCTTTTTAAACCATAGTGTTACCGATATTCTTAATCTTTAATAATCTGCTCATTAAAATATTCTTTTTCTTCATAAAAGTTTGTTTACTCATTTGTTATATAGATCCCCAAATTTAAACAACAGGTTTAATGTATTTCATTAGCATTTGGAGAACCCAGATGTCCAGTGAGCTCAATTATCCAAAGTAATCCCACTGGAATGTCAACAGAAATGTCATTGCAGCTTTTATTCCTTATTGTTGCATGCTGAACTAACCGGTAAATTATTCTAAAAATGCTGTTTGATGTTCAAGTTTTATTGGCTGCTCTTCTGAACCTAATAACCTAGACTTTCCAAAGCCTGCTCAACTCCAGGTGAGAAGGAGTCGCTGGCTAAAATAAATATTGTTGGTCACAGCAGATGAGGCTTTTAAACTCGCAAACCCGCCAGATTCCAATGCTTTTTAAACTTGAGAAATTATGCTTTGACTTTAAATTCTTCAATGTCATTACTATGTGTGTGTGGGTGGGGGGAGGTGGCAGGGATAATAGGGGAAATGCAAGGTGAAGGCCAGGGCTGCAGAGAAACAAAAGGCAATTTGAAAGTAGAGCATCCCTGGGAGAATTAAAGAGGCAGGATCATTTAAATTTAGGGTTTTCTGATCTTTTTTTTAAGGCTGCATTGCAACTATTACATTGTAGAAAAGGTTGGAAATATGGATGAATCTCCCTATTTTAAGAGGAAAATCTTATCAGTGACCACTATAAACATTGTTAAAAACCCTTACACAATGCCAAAGTGCTTTTCCAGAGATTTCTAGGCTTAGAAAACTGTATTTAGGATCAAATAAATGCATCCTGGGATTTTTAGCATTTCTAAAAACACTGGATTTCACCAAATATGTACAAATTGGTCTGAAGGTTAGACATATTTTGGATATAATGTAAATCCAAAATTCTCCCTGACTGAGCAAAATCCCCATGGGGCTTTTGTCTTTGGGAACACACACTATTGCTGTGGTTATGCTAACACAGAGCTGGGTGAGGCTTCTTATATACACGTTAATATTCTTGTTAATTCGACTTTATAATATTGGCATTTGGGGGTCAATAGATGAAGCCTTTATACAAAGATGATTCATGGCTTCATTAGCATGTCTTTCCGTGGAACAAGGCAGGGCTGAAAGCTGTATTCTCCAGATGTATTGGAGGGAGTGCAATAGTGGAAGCTTACACGGCGCTCCTAGTACCCAACCCAGTCTCTTACTTGTAAGTGCTGCTCACATGATTTTTGTTTCAAACTAAGAGACACATTTCAGATCATCATTTGTAACATCTCTACTCTATAAGTTTAGATTTTATTGAGACTTAATTAACATACAATAAAGTGAACCTATTTTTATTGTACAGTTTGATTAGTTTTGACTAACCTAAACAATGTCACTATCCCCCTATTCAGGATATAAAATATTTTCATCAACCCCCACAATTCCCTTGTGCCCCCTTGCAGTCACTTTTTCAAACACTCCTACCCTAGGTAAGCACTGATTTGACTGCAGTCTTTATTGACTACTTTTGTCTGTTCTATGATTTCAGATAAAATCATACAGCATGTACAGTGGGGCCTTGACTTACGAGTTTAATTCGTTCCGAGACCGAGCTTGTTAAGGAGCTCCTTAACTCAAATTACTCTGTCAACTCAATGCAAAAAATCGGCTGAGAGACAGCTGGTATCTCAAAAAACTCGTTAGTCGGGACGCTCGTAAGTCAAGGCCCCACTGTATTGTGTTGTATCTCACTTCTTTTGCTCTATAGTGTTTTTGAGATTTATCCATTGTGCTATGTGTATCAATGGTTTGTTTCCTTTAATTGCTGAGAAGTCATCTGTAAGAATATATCAAAATTTATTTACCCGTTGATAGTTATTTGGGTTATTTCTAGTATGAGGTTGATATAAATGAAGTCCCTATAAACACTTGAGTACAATGCATGTTTGTGGACATTTTTGTTTTCATTTATTTTTGCTAAAATACCTAAAAGTGACTTGCAGGGTCACATGCTAAGTGCATATTTAACTTCATCATAACTTGCCGAGCTTTTTCTCCATAGGGCTTATGCCATTTCGCATCTTAGAGTTAATGTATGAGTTCCAGTCACTCCACATCCTCACTAACACTTGGTATTGTCAGTCTTTTTAATGTTTGTCATTCTAGTAGTTGTATGGAGGTATCTCAGTACTGTTTGATTTTCATTTCTAAGATAAAGATATTGAACATATTTTCAGGCGCTTATTTTTTGTTCACATATCTCCTTTTGTGAATTGTCTGTTCAAATATTTTGTTCATTTCAAGGTGGGTTGTTACAATTGTGCTGTAAGAATTCTTCACATAACCCAGATGTAAATTCTTTTTGTCAGGTGTAAGTACAGCAAATGTTTTCTCCCAGTCTGTGGCTTGTCTCTTCATTTATTCTTTCTTAAAATGTGTTTTTATTGTTGAAAATATTACAGATGTCCCCTCCCCCCCTTTGACCCCTGAAACCCTGCCCCCACCCCCTCCACAGGCCTTCACCACACTATTTTCTGTGTCCATGGCTTATGCATATCTTAATGGTGTTTTTAATTTTGATTAAGCCTGTTATGGGTTGAAATGCACCCCCCTCAAAAGATTAGGACCTTAAAGTCCTAATTTCCTGTGTCTCAGAATGTGACATCATTTGGAAGCTATTGGCCCGGTGCATGAAATTCATGCACGGGTAATATTCCTAGGCCTGGCTGGCGATCAGGTTCCCCACGCCCTGGTCTCCCCGCCTCCCCCTTCCCTCGCCCCCTCAGTGTCCCACTGCCCCCACTGGTGACCCACCATGTTCTGCACCGCCCCCTGATGGTCACCACATGTCATAGCCAGTGATTGAACTCCCAGTCTCCTGGTCGAACTCCTGAGGGGACTATTTGCATATTAGCCTTCTATTATATAGGATAGGATCTTTACAGAGGTAATCAACTGAAGATAAGGTCATTAGTGAGGGCCCTAATCCATCATGTTTGGTGTCCTTATTAAAAAAAAAAAAAGAAATTGGCCAAGGGATGCACACAGGGAGGAAGGTCATGTTAAGATGAGACCGAGATCAGGCAATGCACCTTCACATCCAGAGACACCAAAGATGTCCAGCAAACAACCAGAAGCCCAGGAGGGGCAGGGGCAGACACAGACACCTCATAGCTCTCAGAAGGAACCAACCTGACTGCACCTTCCTCATGGCCTTCTAGCCACCAGAGCTATGCATTTCTATTGTTTAAGCATCCAGTTTATGGTATTTTGTTATGACAGCTGTATTCAAGTAATATAAAGCCCAATTTATCAAGTTTTTAGTGCAAGGTTACTAAGATTTATTTCTATGTTTTCTCTAGATCTCTATTCTTTTTACATTATATACACATGCATACTCCACATTTTCCTCTTCCCTGGGTTGCATGTTTAGATTTTCTGTTGCCTGAGGGAGCCACTTGTTTCTTGTATAATTTCTAGAATTAATCATTGTTTCTACTAACAATGTAAATATATCAAGTGGCTCTGTGTTCATCTCTTCAAGTTCAACTTGGAGTAAGTTTTAGTTCCAAGGGCATAAGACCTCTTGTCTTTTTGGTTCCCTTCCTAGTAAGCTGAAGATGCTCATAGCCAATGTTTCATTACTAATCATTTCATTACTAATCATCTGGCACAGGCATGACCCCCCCCCCCTACACACCTCACCATTTCTTTCATTTTTCCTCTACTAGAGAGCGCTATATATGAACAGGTCAAACACATGGGGCTCTGGGTAGATGTCCCAAAAGTACTGAGCATGGAGACCCTTTATCTCCTCGACACACAATGACGTCAGTGGTCCCAGTGGACACTGCCGTCTTCTCCACTCTACTCAAGAAGGACAACCCATCAACTAACCAACACAATCTTGACCTTGAGAAATCAGTTTCTTTGTTGGAAGTTATTCTTACGGCACCTCTCTTCTTCATAGTCAGGAACACAAAAATCAGATAAAGTCATAAAAAGGACTGAAATAATAATTCAGTAAAGATTATCTATAAATCTTCCTTTAGGAATGGGATACTCAGTGACTGTTGGGTGTGGCCTTTGCTCTGACATTACTCTGGTATCAAACAGCATTGTTTTCTGATTCCGGAAGTTCTGATGTACAATGGAATCAAGTCTTCAAAATACCGGCTCTAAGAAGGTTCTATAGGTACATGCCTTACCCTTGACAGACAGGTGTCTCCACGTCACAGTTGGCTCTGGTCTGCCAATAGCAAGACACAGCAGGGTCACGCTGCTTCCCTCGTTCACAGTGATATCTGAGGAGATGTTCATGATTTGTGGAGGGACTATGAAGAAACAGAGAAGAGAATAAATACATGAGAATGAGTCTTTACACTCAAAAGAAGGTGCTAGCCTATAAATATTCATATAGCATGCTTTTTAACGAGTAGCGTCTCAATAATAACATTCAGATTTCTTGATTGGCCAAGGATATGGCCACCAACACAACATTTACAGTGCACTTACGTCTTGCAGCAGGAGGCGGGTGTGTGGGTGGGGAAGAAGCACAGGAACTGAAGACAAGGACATTAATGCTTGTTGATTGAAAGGTCAAACCAAAAGGAAACTACTTACAATGTTTTCTGAGTTCCTGTCTGTCCACATGCTCATTTATTTTAGTGGAATTGCTGACTTAAGCAAATAGGCATGAGTTGCCCCCACTTAAGCCCTTTTTATTTTTCAGTAAAGCCAACCACACTGAGTTTGTTACCCTTCCTTGAGCATTCTAGCCATTTTCATTTTCTTTGGCCTTGCACCGATGATTCCATCCTGCAATTCTTTTCTTCCACATTTCTTTACCTGAAATTTTCTTCTCATTCCTTAAAACACATCTTTTAAAACACAGAAAAACTGCCTCTGGTTTGCACAACCAAGAGTCAGGAATGCATTGCACCTGCTACTATGGCGACTATAATATTGTGTTACAAAGCATAAGCATAATACCCCAGTGGTTAGGGGCGGGGCTCTAGAGTTCAACTCCTCACCTGTTGAATAATTTTGGGGAAGGTAGACTGCCCTCCCCTCTTAGTTTCCTCAGCTGTGAAGTAGAGATTATAGTAGTAGCTAAACTAACTGTGTTGTGAGGTTTAGACAAAACAATGGCTTCGTAGAGTGCCTGATAGGAAAGGACCACTCAATAAATATTAACTACCAGACGACAAAGAAGACGAAGATGGAGACAGCAATAATTACGTCTTCCTCAATAAACTCTTGAACTCTCATGGGCTAGGTCCATGTCCCTTTATCTTTAGCATTGCAAAGGCTAACATGATCCCTGGCTTTGCTGTCTACCCTGTCCCACCTGCAGGCCTGATTCTCTCAATTCAACTCAAAACTCAACATTGGAAAATACCCCGATTCCCCTCAACTCCTACTTCTCATCGCCCTTGTCTTGGTTGAGTTTCTCACTAAATTTCACACGAACGATAGCCTTCCACTTGAAACTTCCCACCTGTTCTCTTTCCAACTTTGGATCCCTCCAACCTCTCCCCTGCCTGTGCCAAGAGGAACCTTTTGAGGCAATCATCTAATCAAACCGCTCCCCTACCTACTCTAGCTCACTACTGCCCACCAGGCTTCACACAACACCTCTTTTGCATGACCTACCTACACCCCTGAAATCTAGCCCCTCAACCTACAGACAAACCTCGTCTCCAGGTGCAGACCTCACTAGCAGCAGCCGGCAGATAGTGGACCCACCTTCCCTGGAACGTGACAAAGCACAAGGACTTCCATAGCTTTGCTTATCCTTGTCTTTTTTTCATTTTCTACCTGAACACATATGACAAAACTTTCAAGGGTCCTCAAAGGTCACCTCCCCTTAGACCCTGATAAGAGAACCCCCCATCTCTCTTTGCTACATGTTGTGGCAAGCTCCTCGCAGGTGGGGCTGGGCCTGTTGTATCCCAGCTGATTGCTGTACGCATGCCCCTTTACCTAGAGAGGAAGGTGCTTGAGGGTAAGGATGGGATTTCACACATCCCTGTGTCCTCAGACTCTGGCACAAGGCTGACGAGGTACATGCTTGATTCTTCTTTGAAAGAAAGATCCAAAGAACACATTGGACAAATCCAAAAACTGGAGTGGGTGTGGGTAGGGGTGCGGGGCCGCAAAGCTTTTAACTTTTCTTCTCAATTTTCTTTCAGAAAATAAAAGGAAAGACAACAGAGACAAGAGGCGCCACACTTACAGTTATGCTGATATACTCAAACTGCCAGTTTAATTATAAATTATTAATTACCCTACAGGTCGAGTGCTAGTTAATTCCAAACCACCCCGAGTCAGTGGCGAAGGAGAATTATGGCCCATGCTCAGTTCTGAGGACTGCGCAGCCTGAAGTTTTATGCTGCTCAGACCTTAGAGGTAAGTCTTTTCAAGGAGAGGCTGTAAGTAACATGTAGAACATTTGAGTTCTTCAGGGAATCCACATTTGAAAAATAAATAAAAATCACTCCCGGTATAAATCTGCCATGTTTTAGATTATTCCGGCATCAGATTTTGCCCTGAAATTTCATTGCACATATTTTATCCAGATACACACTGGGGTGGGGGTAGGGGGAGGGATGGTGGGTGTATATTCTAACTGCACTGCATCCTCTAGAGAAAACTGAACTCGCTATTTTCCAGTATTTTCAGGCTTGTTAAAAACATAGTTCTGAGCTTAGAAATGTCAATAGTGCTTCTCACTTTTATAGAACAGCAGCTTCAGTGCTGCTTCCACAGGAGCCTTGGGATACTGTCTGCTGAGGTTGGGTGCACCAGGCCACCTGACATTCTCTCTCCAGAACCAGGAGTCTCCCTCCACAGGAAGACTGTGGGGGGAGGGGCAGGCACTGACCAGTTCATGGGGCTCATTTAGTACATTTCAGATCTCTGCACACTGCCCCCGGTTCAGGGCCTTCAGTCCCATACAGTCTGCTTCATCTGATAGTGTGAGGGGTCCTGGGTTAAAAGGTATTTGAAAAAAGGCCAGTAAGTATTTCAGTGGACTTGTAACTACTTATTGTGACCAGATTTCTTTTGTGCAATTCAATATTGTTCTCCAGTTCCCTAAAATCTATGTATTGAAATTAAATTTGTTTATGGGTTGTTTTTGTTTTTTGTTTTTTTTTCTGGATAAAATGTGGACTTTTACACTGTTTTAAGGCAGTAATTTATATTGCTTTTCACAGTATTTATCTAGGGAATATCATTTTTAAAAAAGTATGCATTGATCATCCTATTAGCTATTCATTGAACTTGAAAATATTGAGTCAAGTAAAAATGTAGCACATTTAAGTTAAATGCATATTCTGAAATTAAACTTTGAAATTTTATCTTTTTTTTAAAAAGTATTTGTAAAATTCCATGGATATTGAGCACCACCTCCTTATTCCCCTTCTCACTGTAATGTTAACTGTGAGAAGGGGGTTTCCTGGGATGAAATGGCGAAGGTCACTCCAGCATCTCCATCAAGGACCAGCGCTTTCTGTCACCCTCTGCAAGTCAGAGGAGAAAGACAAAGGGCGTGAATAGCCAGAAAAAATTAACTGAGAGAAAGGGGAGCTCTTTCTGTTCCCAATTATAAGGTTATTACTATTAAAATGTAATGCATGATGATATGTATTATTTATTAATACGCAACTCGATGGTTCTCAAATTGCTTGCACAAGCATTACCTCGTGGGTTTCTTATGAACTATGAGATAAATAGAACAGATAGTCTCACAATTAAGTACATGATGGTCTAACCGCTTTGCTGTACATCTGAAACGAATACAGAATAATGTCGAATGGAAACTGTGATGGGAAAATAACTTTTTAAAAGATGAAGAAACAGAACCATGAGGAAGGTTAAGTAAATTGCCCCAAATTACGAGGTTAACAAATGGCAGACTTCTTCCCATCCTGTGGTGCTTCCTCTCTGTGTAACCTCTGTCAGTGCCCCAGACACAACATGCATATCTGAGTGTTTCCTCTGCCTGGAACGTCCTCCCTGCGCATCTTCCCTCACAGCCCTTCCCAGATGGTGGGTAGTACACGAGTTTGGTTATCTTTATGTTGATGCCGGTGCTTACGAAATGAGTAAATGCCTATGATATACACTGTGAGAGAACAAACCTGAGTTAGAAAGGTTTTTCTACAGGTGAAATATTTCTATGTGCAAAGGTAATTGGGGTGTGAAATGTACGATTCTTGACATATTAGTGCCACCTACATAGTAAAGGTGACATGATATGACTGCAAAACGATGTGAGAGACCATGTAACACAACTTAGGTTCTGTAGTCCAATGACCCATGTATCCTGGGACAGTGTTTACTCAACTCCTCATCCCCTGGTTCTCACTGAAGAAAATGAAGACCACAGACTATATCTTTCAGGTTGTAACAAATTGGGAATGTGTATAGTACACTAGTACAGTGCCTAGAAATAAATTAATACTTAATAAACGGTAGTTGTTACTATTATTGTTATATGCTCTTATCAATATTGAATAAATATTTGGAATCAGATAAATAGCTTCATCCGTGCCTGCTTGCTCATTTTCTAAATCTCAGTTCCTTCAGCTGTAAGGCAGGACTTATAGATGAAGCTGGCCTTGGAAAGCTGCAAGACTTCATTGTTTATGCTTCCAGAGCAAAAAGTAAATATCTAATCAATAATTGTCGATCCTGTCCTTACACGCTGAATATTGTGCCTATACAAATACACAGGATAAATCACACACTTGTATAAAAAAATTACTTGGCTCTTCCTTATATATTTTCTTTTAGAGGATATTTTATTCTGTTTCTGGAAGGTTCAAAGGACGCAACTTCAGCACCATGTCCTACCCTATCACGGGCAATGATAATGTTATAGAAAACCGGAGAAGAACCAAGCAACGCTTAGAGAGATGGAGTTACATTTATTATTATTATTACACGTGGGCCCAGAGGATAATGTCTCTCAAATTCTGGGTGAAGTCACACAGGAAGTTTCCTGTATTTATACCTTTTTACCCTCTTTGTCTCCCAAATATGGGATTTTTCCGATTCCCTTTGCAAGTTCTTAAAGGGCCCTATGTGCTGGGGATTTGAGACCAAAACCAAAGGCTTGGCCTGACGCCACCACTGATAACTTCGTCTGAAGAAGGTTTAATGGCCTCTCTGAAATGGGAGTAGTCTTATATTCCTTATTATTTAAGCCAGCAAGCATTTACAGAAGCCAAAATGCAGGGTTAAAATTTCAAATAGCACTTTTTATATAAGATGGATGCCTCAATTCCACCCTGTACACCTCTACCCTATCTTTGTCCAGTCACAATATTTGAAAATCATGTCTCAAGTGTTTTATTTCAAACTGAATGGCACTTTTTTGTGTTTGTTTTTTAAAATTATAATCTGGACTCACAGAGGCTAAAGTTTGACTACCATTTTTTCTCAACTACTTTCTGTGTAATTTTTGAAAAAGTTACTTGAGCTTTCTCTGCCATAAAATGGGCATGAAAATATTTGCTACATAGAGACATGGAGATTGTGTTAGTTACATGGTCGGTGAGCCAGCTCTGACTCCTGGCGACTCTGTGATAACCACAAACCCTGTTTTCAACAGCCCTTAGAGATAATGATTTTAAAGAGACTTAAATGGATATTATTGTTGTTTTCAGTTTATTATTGTTATTACTATCCCCAGAGAATAACAAGATATTGAGACCAAGTGAAAGCTGATATAAATATGAAGTGCTTTCCACTGCACCTATAAACACTCAAGGCTAATTTATAAAAATAACAACAGCAAAGACTGTTTAAAAAACTGAGTGTGTTATTCTTCCAGGGTTACCTTTTAAAAGGTATTCTAACTAAAGAGCTTATTTCATAAACTAGAGGTGAGAGTAATTTGAGAATTACAGTATACATGCTAGGCGAGGTTGGGCCAAATTTTGTGTACTTAGGTAATATGATATGTTGACAAAATCACTACATGAAATATCAGGTTAAGTGGATTCTAATCTTGATTCTTCCACAGCTGAGTGATCTGTAAATCCCTTAACCCCTTTGACTTGTGTGTGTGTGTGTGTGTGTGTGTGTGTGTGTGTGTGTGTTTCCCCTCTTTTTATTCATGCTGCCCTACCCATGGCAGCCTGGTTGTAATGCCCCAAACACCCCATGCTTCTCATAACTCCATACAGAATTCCATATAGCTGCATATGCTGAACACTGTACCTTTGTGCCCACTGCCTATTCAAGTCCTACTCACACCTGAAAACTGATATTGATATCTAATGCCCTCTCTCTACCAGCTCTCCTCATCCCAGAGATGAATGTAAGCCTGTGCTCCATGGCCACTTGATCACAGGATGTCATATGGTTATTCTAAACATGTATTGAGTGCCTAGGAGGTCCTAGGTGTTACCTTGGGAGTAAAGAAGTACACAGACAAGATACGCTCTTATGGAAATTATGGAGTTTTGTGTCAAGAGAAGAGCACTGACATTGATAAATAATCATAGGATCAAGGTGTGATTACCATTATGGTAATAGCCCATGATAGGGGACCAGCCTGGGCAGTGAGTTTGCATGCGGGGTTCGCTGTGGGCAGGGCCGGGCAAAGGGATCAGCATGTGCAAAGGCTCTGCACAGATAGGATGCAAGGTTGGCTTGGGTGACTGTGTCTGAAATGAAAAGAGGAAACTCTTACAAGTGACTGACTGGACAGGGGACAGGATTTACTGATTCTTCAAGAAAGTGCTTAAGGTTTTAATCTTTTTAAAGAGAAGTGAGGCCCTGGCCAGTTTTGCTCAGTGGATAGAGCATCCGGCCCTTGGGCTGAAGGTTCCTGGGTTCCATTCAGGTCAAGGGCACATATCTCTTCCCTCCCCTCCCCTCCCACCTCCCTCCCCTTCCTTTCCCTTCCTGCTCTGTGATGCCAAGAGTAGGGGTTACACCTCACTCCTGCACTCAGTATGCACTGTCCTGTGCCCAAGCCTGAGACGGAACTATAGAAAGAAACCCTCTGGATCAGACACAGAAACTCTTTATTTTTAAAGATATTTTATTGATTATTTACAGAGAGGAAGGGAGAGGGATAGAGAGTTAGAAACATCGATGAGAGAGAAACATCGATCAGCTTCCTTCTGCACACTCCCTACTGGGGATGTGCCCGCAACCCAGGTACATGCCCTTGACTAGAATCGAACCTGGGACCCTTGAGTCCGCAGGCCGACGCTCTATCCACTGAGCCAAACCGGTTAGGGAGACACAGAAACTCTTCATCTTTGGAGAAAGCTGGGATTTGTAAAATTTTTAAGAAATGGGAGTTGTTCATAATCTCGTTCGGAGCTAGATTGTGGTTCGGAAGGAAGTGGGTGAGGCTGGTAGCTCAGACTGCACTCTTCTATTCAGTAGTTGTATGAAAGCAGCAATGGTTTCAGTTATGAATAAATGAGATCATAAAATAAGTACACTTTAAAAACTATGGAATGATATGTACCTATAATTCAGCGTTCTGACTAAAGAAATAAAAGCTACATTTTGGGTCTCAGGGATCCCCTGGGTGTGACACTCAATGAGTTTCGACTCTGATTGTAGAACAGGGATGGGCTCAGTGATGTGATCTACATTGTATAGAAGGTACAGCAAGGTAGCTTTTCACAGGCTAAGGTTAACCTCACATACCTCCCGTTTCTTAAATTCACTATCCTGCTAGATCTACAAAAGTCAAGATTTCCAATATGAAAGAACAGGCTTAGATTTCTAGGTGTGAGGGAGTCAGCCATGAGGCCCCCAATGTAATTTTTATGTGAGTCTTTTCTCAAATCTCTGAAATCTATCTCAATTCCAACAAATCTGAAAAGTCTGAAAAATAAAGATTGCATCTGCATTTTATTTTTACATTGGGAAAGTGGGGAGGGGTTCATGACTGAATATTGCTGATAAAAACATGATAACTGAGTCTCATTACAGTCAAAGACAAGTCTCATATTTTAGCATTTTTATTAAAGCTTTTTAAATTACTGAGTGTCTGGTATATTCAATACCAGCCTAAGTGATTTATATTAGTCTATCCCTAGATACTCCATCTAATAAATAACTTGGCAATCTCCTAGCCCATAAATATCCCTGGCCCCAGCAAAAAGCAATTAAAGGATGTTAGAAAAAAAGAGTGGTTTCTCAGTACCCCAGACTACAGTGTCATGGGGTGTTTCCAGAGGAGTAATTCACGCCACTTACAGAGGGGTCAGGTCTCCTGTCCTCACCACTCATCCACCGGGAATTTACGTCTCAGTTCCCTTCAAAGACAAAACACATCCGAAACTATCTTTAAATATTTAACATGTCACGGGAATGCAGGTGTTTCATCATGGAGAACATTCTCCCCAGCAACAAGTGTGCTATGATATTTGAGACAGCTCAGGCTGAAAATACTGTGCAAAGCCTTTTTGGAAAGCAGTTGTGTCCAAATGTTTGGGGGGAAGAAAGGGGACATATGTAATATTTTCCACAATAAAGACTCTTTAAAAAAATGAAAAATGATCATGAAAATAACAATGACAACAACAACAACAACAAAAACAGGCTTCGAACACGCTTTTAACAACAGATAAAAACAGTCTAAAACTTAAAAGAAGTTGCACTGTTTAGAAAGGAAGACTCGGTTATCTAGAAGATTCACTCATTCGGAACATCTCATTATCTGATAATGCGGAATGAATAATGCATTCCCGCAGGTTTTCCCTGGGTCCCCGTCTTCTCTCCTTCCCAAACTCTCTACCAATCTGACTTCACAGATGAAAGAGTCTGCAGCAGAACTGGATCGACTGTGATTGGTTCGAAAGCTGAGTGAGAAGAGAAAGGAAATTAATTTGAAAACGACCATCCCCTGCCTCTTTGGACCCTCTCCCCCATTCTCTGCTCCTTGTCATCTTTGCTCAGGGGCCCAGCACAGTGGAGAGCCCGTCGGTGGTCTCTGTGGGAGTGTCCTGACCCTGCAGCTTCCCTGGGCCTGCAGATGTTAGAGTGAAGGGGACCATGCTGGGAACTGCAATTTATGTTATTAAATGGCTCCCCTCTCCAGCTCTGATTGACAAATAGCCGAATTTCGCTTCCTTTGTTCCAAGTCTGGCTGCTGTTCCACAGCCATCACACTGTGTTTTATAAAGTTATTTGCTTTGAATTGGAGCAGAAACTCTAGGCCGAAGCTAGGAAATCTTTGCTGGGTTCTCACTTCAGCCCAAAGGCAGCAGACCCTGGCCTGAGCCTGATACTCACTCCTCAACACGGCGTCAGGTCGAAGTCTTCCGGGGACAGAAGGACTCCCGGGCTGACAGCAAATAAACCGTTTCCAGCAAGTCCCCCGACACCTCCACCCAAAGGAGTCAGAAGCCAGCTCATGCCTGACAACCACATACACACACGTAAAGGAGAAGAGTAGAGCAGGTTGCAAAGTGCTGAGCTGGCTGAGGATGGGCAGGGCCGGGAGTGGGGGTGGGGGTGGGGATGAGGGGGGGCCATCTCTCACTCAGCACTGTCAGCTCCAGCCCCCATAGGTCTGATTCTCTTGACTGACAGTGTCCTCTCTCCCCTCTCCCAGGCCCACGCGTGCAGCCTCCCACCCAGCTTGGTCATTCACTAGTTTAGGAGTTTGCCCGATAAAAAGATGAACGGTGAGGTCTCCTTCCATGTGCTTATATTACTAAGTCACAGAGTTTCTCTTTGACTGGAAATGGTTCCCACGATCAAATAAACAGACATGTAAAAAGGGAGAAGACAGGGGCTCAAGTGTTTTGTTGTTGTTTTGTCGCCAACTGTTGGGCTAAGAGAGGCCTGGAGTTGAAAATTCCGGTTTGTGTCTGTTGGGGTTTTTCTGTGACCTGTGTGCGGTGCATCTGATCCTTTCCTAATCCTGGACACACTGTGGGGAGCGCATGAATGCCAACTGACCTATGAAAGATGGTAGGATCACTGAATAACTGAGAGCAGCGTGGCCCACTGGAGAAGCTAGGAGTTGAACTCATATTTTATACACCAGCTCTACTTCTTTGGGAGCAAAACACAATTTGTTGGTTAGGAGGAACCAGCAAATTGAAATTAATTTAGATTTATTTGGAGAGATGGTTTGAGCTCAAGAAAGGCTCGTAAAACTCCCAGGGCTGACAAATCCACGAGTCTAAGGAAGGGAAAGGACGAAGGTCACAAACTTGTGAGGGTAAGAGAGTCCTCACCCATTTGGTCATTGTGCACCAGACTTGTGGGCCCATGGACGATCTGAACAAATACCAGTTTCTGTCTGTGGTCTCCTTCGCATCCACCTGCATCTGCTGTGTGTGAGGTTGTGTGCCTCCTGCTGAAAATTGAGATACACACAAAAGATGCTTCTCTTTCAAAGAGAATATGAAAGAAAGAAAAAAAGAGAGAGAGGATATGAAAGAGCTTTAAAGGACTCCACAAACAAATATTTTCTTCTAATGACAGGTATAATTATTAATCATAAGGGGGGCAAGACATATTAAATTTTAAAATGGACCTAAAATCACTAATAAGATCCACAGGTCCAGCTTGGTTTTTTCTCCTGATTGCAACCCCACCCAAAGCTCTTCAAAGCATTTAGGACGTTCTGGCCCTTGGCTGGGATTTACTGATTCATGACATTTTATAGCTGAAAGTGACATTGGAAATCTCCTAGTGATTAAATCTCCTCAACCTACAAATGAGAAAACTGGGATCCAAAGAGGGGACACATACCTGTCTCGGTATGTTTGGGGTGTTATAGTAAAATGGGGCAACTTATCAACAACAGACATTGATTTCTCACCATCTGGAGGCCGGAAAGTGTGAGATGGAGGTGTCAACAGGGTGGGGTCAAAGCCCTCTTTTGGGTCTCAGATTCCCTCTGGGTCCACATGGTGGAAGGCTTCACCTGAATGAGCTAATCACTTCCCAAAGGCCTCCCCTCCTAATACCATCAGCTCTGGGCGTTAGAATTTTAACATAGAATTTGGGGGCTACACAAGCCTGTAGAGCACACCATTGCTCAAGGTCAAACACCAGGGTGTGCGGAATTCCGTGTCAATAACACAGCTTCCTAGGAAAGCAGGAAGATAAGGTGGCCCTGCGATTCTTGCTAGCAAAACCGAATCAAACTTCACAAACATACTTTTCCCACGGCCATTGGACAAGGCAGGAGAGACTGCCCCTTTCTCCTCCCCTTCACCCCACCTTCGCTGGCCTGGCGTTGCCTGTGACTTCTGTGACAGTGTCAGCATTATAGCTACATTTCCTTTTCAAAGCTGATCCTGAACTAGCTTTCCTTGCACAAAGCATCCTGCTAAAGGACAAGATGACTTGGGTTGGGCCCTATCCTCCTAGATGGATATTAGACTAGACATGCTCCTCTTATCTACCTTCCCTCCCGGGATATTACCTCCTAGAAACCCTGTGAGGAACAGAGTTCATAAAAGATGTGCTTCCTTAGGCTTCAGTCTTTTCCTGGCTGAGAATGAGTTATTTATTTAATTGGGAAATGGACTTTTATGAAAAAGGATATTTTAAAAATCCTAATCTTACCTATGTGACTGGCATCTACGAAAAGAATAGAAATAACAATAAAAAATAACAATTTAACCTTTCTTACTGTCTTTATAGCTGTTGTTATTAGGTACAGTGCTTAGGGAAACTATGGGAGCCAGAACTCAGTGTAAAGTCGGAACACGGAGGCCGTGGCTGGCCGTGGTGGGTCCTGAGGCCTTTTTCCCTTAATCACGGAGAGACAGAAGCACCACATTCCTTAGACATAAGCTCAGGAAGTAGCCATAGAAACCAAGCCAAGTCAGATCAGTATTTCAGGACTCCAGAGTTTCTTTCTTCCTTATTAACCCCAAGACAGAAAGAGAAAAGACTCCCTCTATTCCCGAGAAGCCTGGCCAGAGGGGTTGTCTCTGGCTGCCAAGCCCCCGGCTCTGAGGGAGGGCGATGTTCCTAAACACCTGAGTACATTGTCTGTTGGTGGACTGAGCATTTGGGGAAAGGATGTCCAATGCCCAATTCAATACACATCCCTTAGCAAACATCCAATTCAAAATCTAGCTCTTCAAGAAATCCTTTGTAGGTAAACCTCGTCCAATTCATGACACTCCTTATGTGTGTCTATATTCACCACTCACTCAGTGACTGCCTATATTGACACGTCGTGACAGGCCCCGAGGTAAGAAAGATAAGTAAGGTTCAGCCCATGCATTACATTGTTTGTAAGAAGAAAATGTGAGATGCACACAGGATGGGATGCACAGGGTGATATATACCCAGGGAGTCAAGGAAGGCTTCCCAGAGGAGGTGACATTGGAACTTCTTGGAAGTATTTATAGATAACTAGCTTCAATTTATGACTTCAAAATGTCCACTCTTAAAAGTTTTATTTTTGGTGTTTCTATTTGGTGGATCAAATGAAATGAAAAGGAAAACATACACACATGGTATTATTTAGTCCTACTATGTGCTGGGAGGAGAGGTGTAGTTAGCTTGTCTCCTTCTTCCCCAATAGTTTTGCTCTTTTTTGAGTTCTCTCCTCTCTACCATATATTGAAACTCTCCTTATCTTTTCATACACAGCTTTTATTTCCCCTGGGCCCATGAAAACCTTTTGTGACCAATTTGGTTTATATTTATTTCTCATGTCTGTTTTTCTTACTGGATATTAAGCCCGAAACATCAATAATAAGAATGACATAAAACTGACCTCTGTAAAATATATGTATATTTTTATGAATCATCTTGTTCAATTTTCATGAAATCTCCTATTGGAGTATATGCTCCTTCTTTGGATTAAAAAATGCAAATACAACTAATGACGAATAAAAAGCTAACCATACATGGTTGTTCTCATTCACACAGAGGCTAAGAGCTTGTCTTTCCATTCCTAACCTATTCCTCTCAGGATCCTAGTTGATTATTGTCCAATTGTTGAGTGTTCGGTCTCTTTCCACTGGAACCTGATTGCCTCTGTATGAATGATACAGGAAGGACCATCTTTTAGACTCTTCTATTCTCCCACCCATGCACCCCATCACAAAGCCCAGGTCATGATTGATCACAAGCAAGTGCCCAATGAATAATACTTCCAATTGTTTGGAAGTCATTAATTCCATTTCTATCAGTGGTTCATACAAAGATGACTTACATTTATATTTTGTTTGGGAGCTGAGACAGAGAAAGATGAGAACCAGAAAGATAGGGGGAAAGAGAAAGAAAGAAGAGAGAAAAAGAGATGGAGAGGAGCGAAGTGAAAGAAGTGAGGGAGAAAGAGAAGCACAAGGGAGGGAGAAGGGAGAGACCCATCCCTGTCTCCCACCGCCAAACCCATCACAGCCCCGTCAGGAAGCAGGTCGGCAGGAAACCAAGACAAGCGCTCCAAGGTTATGGCTCATAATTGATGTTTTTTTGTGGGGCAAAAGGGAAAGGAGGGGTTGAAGATTAAAGAAGTCAGAAGAGAGACGGAAAGTTTTCAGGGTCACAGGATACATTTATCAGAAGCTTTTAAAGAAGTGTTTAAGAGCAGCTAAGCGGTTGCTATGGAAATAGGTAAAAGCTAATCCATTATCTGCAACCTCTGGATGCCACCAGCTTGCCGCTGGGGGGCATTCTGCTTTTTATTATTTTTTTCTTTTTCTTTTCTCTCTTCTATTTTTTTCCTATCTAAATGCACCCCTGGAATTATGAGAAACAAATTAATAAAAGCGGAAAGAAAGGGACTTCAACTCCTTCAAAGATTATACGAACCCATGAGGGAACCTTCACCCCACATGTCAACTCATAAACCAAGAGGAGATTATTTCAAGAAGATAAGAGGGAAAGAAAACAACAATATGTGAACACCTGGAGGGATAAGTGTCTGGTTCCTCCTGGTGCCCCTCGGGGCCCCGGCTGCCTCTCTGAAGTTTGTGCTAAAACCGCAGAAGGTAGCACATGCCTCCCAGTTGCAGCCCACACGGTGACCCTCACCCGGAGGCATTTAAGAGGCTTTGAAGCTTCAAGAAAGAAATGATGGAAGCCATTTTACAAATATCCCTCACTACACGTAAAAGCTGAGATTTAGCTACAGGCGACTCTAAAACAAATTTATGTAAAGCTGATGCCTTTTCCCACAAATATAAATGTCTGAAATATAGGTTTGAATCAATTGAAGTTTTATATGTGCATATTTGTGGGAAATGTTAAAGAGGTTAATAATATTAATGCTATAATGATTGCATAATAGTCCTTCCCACAGTCTTACCTCTCTACATAGGAAATAGAAATCTCTACCATGACTTGGGGTAATTGTGACTCCACACAGACAACTTTCCGAACGTGATGATCTCTTTTTTTCTATTTTATCATCATGTCACAGTCTCACGATATTATCAACGTCTTAGTCATTATTAAAAATCAAAATCTAGCCCTAACCGGTTTGGCTCAGTGGATAGAGCGTCGGCCTGCAGACTGAAGGGTCCCAGGTTCGACTCTGGTCAAGGGCAGGTACCTTGGTTGCAGCCACATCCCCAGTAGGAGATGTGCAAGAGGCAGCTGATCGATGTTTCTCTCTCATCGATGTTTCTAACTCTCTATCCCTCTCCCTTCCTCTCTGTAAAAAAGTCAATAAAGTATATTTTTAAAAAATAAAAAAATAAAAATCTATACCTCCTCTACACCAATGCCTGATCATTTATGTGTATCCCTGAAGCCTAGAAATCAATGTAGTCTCCTCCTGACTTAATTCCAATAGCCAATAGGTCACTACACCTGGCAATATTCATGGTCTAAAATGACTTGTATTTCTCCATTCTTCTTCATTTCCACTACCATGACCTTAATTATAGTTCTTATCAGTTCTTACCTGAACCTAAACTACCCAACTCCCTCCTCAATGGTTTGCTTGATTGGCTCCTTCTATTCCAACCTCCACATGGTTGAGATGCAGTGTTTCTAAAATACAAACCTGACCACTGGGTCAGCTTCATAAAATCCTTAACTGGCTTCTTCTCGCCTTCATAACTCCTTCGATGATGGACACCTCACCCTCTCACCCTTGCCCATCTCTGCGGACTCATCAGCTGCTTTGCTCCTGCATGTGCCCTGGGTCTGAGGACAAGATGCACTGGCATCCTTACTAGATACGAGTCTCTTGATGGAAAGAGCTGGATTCTGTTTCTGGGTCTCTTCAGGGCCTGGGACGGTGCCTGGCAAAACAAGCCCTTAGTAAACGCATGCTGATCACCAGGGGTGGGAATTCATTTCCTCACTGAGCTACCAGAAGCCATCACACAGCTCATGCCTCCAACCCACTGTGAAAATTATTCAAGTTCAAGGCTTTGCTGTAGAGTGAATGCAAGCTTTTCTTAATCAGTGCTATGAATTTAAATTCTGAGTCAGAAGCTCGCTTAAAAAGAGACAGAACCATTAACTCAATGACCAATGACAGCATGGGCGAGCGAGGCCGTGGGCAACCAGATAAATGTACTGACATTGAAACTTAGAGCCAATTATGATCCACTTCACAGCAGATTCCCTAACCAATCGCCAACACTGGCTGTGAAGCTACCAGTCCGGGGCCCACGCAGCCATGTCCTGGGCAGTTCTAAGAAACACATCCTAAAAGGGTCACTCTTGCATTAGATGAAACTGAAGGCTTGCGGGGAGAAGAGAGTGCACAGAAGAATTTTGAGTGAATTGCTTCTCCCCAGTCACACGGGAGCTGAAAGCTCTGACTGGATAGAGTCGGGGAGGAATGCATTTGGGTTATGATGTGGGCTCTCGTTTGAGAACAGATGATTGGCCCCCCCAAATGAGGACCTGGCAACACAGGTCCCTCTGTGAAGAACTAGAAATGGAAACGGATGTTGCCAGGCTGGGCCTGTAAGTACTGAGAGCTCCCACAGAAATGATGGGTTAAGGAAGTGGCGGCGCAAGGACCTTCTGGGAAGCACTGTTTGGGAGAAGAGAAAGGCTAGTGTGAAAAAAATCCCAGGTAGGACCCAGGAGAGTGATTTTGCTGGAGTTCAGGTGGCTACAAGAGAGTGGCTCTTGACATTTGTGTGACGAAGAGGGAATCTGTGGGCCAAACTGAAGAGCTGTTCTTCCTAGTAGTCCAGAATGACTAGCAGCAAGCTCTGGTTAGGACTAGAAAATGCAACAGGAATGGATGGTAAAAACCAGAAATCCATGTCCACACTGTATCTGATTTATATATACATCACTTTCAAGATTCTCTTCTCTACTTAACAGCCCCATGTACTTGGAGACATAATAAGGGAGGAATAATGAGGGGATATGAGGAAGGGGAAAGCATGGTCTATATAGCAGATACTTTTCATATGGAGGAGTCTGGGCAGGAAGCTAGCCAAGCAGCGTGGTGCTTTCTAGAAGACCTTCGGGTTGAGGTTCTCATTTCACCTACGGCTACTCATTTGACTCAGGCTGAACACATTTAAACAAATGGGCTGAGACTAAAACCAGAAACTGGCAAAGCACCCATGGCATCCTCAGCGGTGGCCTCAGACACTGGACATGCCCTCGTACACACACTGAGCTCTGGAAGCAGAGACAGAGGTCAGATAACAGGCTAACAGGAAGATCACCCTGGGCGTCATGTTCTAGGCCAGCGATGGCGAACCTATGACACGCGTGTCAGAGGTGACACGCGAACACATTTTTTTGGTTGATTTTTTCTTTGTTAAATGCCATTTAAATATATAAAATAAATATCAAAAATATAAGTCTTTGTTTTACTATGGTTGCAAATATCAAAACATTTCTATATGTGACATGGCACCAGAGTTAAGTTAGGGTTTTTCAAAATGCTGACACGCCGAGCTCAAAAGGTTCACCATCACTGTTCTAGGCTGTGTCCATGTTGCTCAGTCTCACTAGTGTACAGGAAGTGCCTGTCTTTCCTTCTCAGGGGCCAACAGCCCTCTTTTTCTTGGACGTGACTATGTTTTCCCCATTCACTCAGATACATGACTACATAATTACTTTAAAGCATAATACCCCTTTGAGATACGCGATTATGACCCCCCCTTCTAGAGATGGGACTTAATGCGGACAGTCAATAGCAAAATTAGGTCTTGAAGCCGGGGAGTTTGACCTCAAAGTGTTTGCTTGTTAGCACTCTGTTGTGCTGTGAGACAGCACCATGCAGCAGGGCTTAGAGTTTTGAGAATCTGTGTTAAATCTGGAGCTAGAAGTGTCAATGAGGAGAGTGTGTGCGCATGGGGGTGTGATAGGGAAGTGGCATACTCAACCCCTCCTGCCTCTGAGCTGGGCTTTGGCGCTTTCAGAATTGATCTTCTCCTTGGGAGAAACTGCTTAATGGGTAACGGATTTTACACGGGCGTGATGGACATGCTTAGAACTAGATAGAGACAGTAGAGGCTCAATGCGGTGAATGGACTAAATGCCACTGAGTTGTCACTTTAAATGGTTAGTTCTGTGCTATGTAGATTTCATCTCAATAAATTATTGTTTAAAGAACTGACCTTCTCCCAAATCCTTCCATGATTAAACCCACTTGATTAAGGACTTTTATTTTTAATGCCCACGCATCCCTATGAATGCAATCTATGGAAGCCATTCTTACACGTTTATTTTAAAGCACTGAAATACTATTGTTAGCTTTTGCATTATGAGAAGATTCACTGATTTGCAGTGTCTGGGTAGGTGCAATCTGTTTTTGGAGGAAGTTGGAAGTTGGGAAGATGTCGCAGATGTTGTGGCGAGTATTCAACAAGAAGATGTAAGCTAAAGTTCTTTGACAACTATAACATCATTTTGTTATATCATAATATATATTAACAATATGCCAAAACTTGAACTATTGAGAATCAGAAAGTAGCCCTGGCTGCGTGGTTAGTTGGTTGGAGCACTGCTCTGTACACCAAAAAAGTTCAATTCCTGGTCAGGACACATGCGTAGGTTGTGGGTTCAGTCCTGTTCGGGGAATATATGGGAGACAACTGATTGATGTTTCTCTCTCACATCGATTTTTCTCTCTCTCTCTCCCTTCTTCTCTCTCTCAAATGAATAATGTGTGTTCAGGTGGGGATTAAAAAAAGAATCAGTATTAAAAGGGTTACTTAGGCATCTACTGCTAAATTTTTCTACCTCAGAGACTACTGTATGGTTTCTTCTCTTTTACTTACCAGGTCAAACTTCAACTCAAGCATCCCTTTTCTCCACAAGGTCAGTATTCGCATAACAGTCCTGCTTACACTCAACCTCTGAACCCTGTCTCTCTGCTTCACATGTGCCTTTGAAGTCTGCTGGTGACTTCTCAGCACTTCCCACAGTGGGAAAAGTTCTGGCTATTCCTTGCACTTGAACGTTACCGTAGGAACCATGTACACTATCTCTCATCCACACATTTGACCTTCTCCCAACCCTTAGCTCTAGCATGAGTCCAGTCACCTTATAGGATCTCACAGGAGCCAACATGCCCGATTTCGACTCACAAATGCCTGCCGTGGCTGTGGCCCTGCCCAGGTCCTCACCTTGGCTGAACCATGGTCTGACTTGTCATTGACTACTGACATTAGTAGAATGTTCTCATGCCCTCATAATTGCCTCATGGCTGTTGATTAACATTTTCCAGTGATGAAACACGTTCTCACTGCATTTTACTTTCTAGATATGTAAAAAACAGCATGGTGCCTTCCACTTTTATTCCTTTTGTCACATCGCCAAG
Organism: Myotis lucifugus; assembly: GCF_000147115.1. Lineage (NCBI taxonomy): Eukaryota > Metazoa > Chordata > Mammalia > Chiroptera > Vespertilionidae > Myotis > Myotis lucifugus. The sequence goes on along the minus strand of NW_005871273.1, from coordinate 215,958 downwards.
ACATGTTTGACTACGATGTTCCCTCTATATGCTAAGCTGCTGATATTTACCAAGCATGGTGCGAGGCACTGCAGGTGGTAGAGGAGAAGACAGAAGATGGATGTATATAATTTGGAGCAATAAAAGTGAACAAAGCTTTTCTTTTTCTGGGTCTAATCCTTTGATGAAAAAACTCAGGTGAAAATTCAGACAATACCATTGTTAATGTACAATTAAGGAAACTGGAGTTGTCTATTGCAGGGATTGCCATTTGAATCAGTTTGTTTTTTGTGAGCACAGTAGAGACAGGAAAGGTGTGTGAACACTTATCTGATATCACCTCTATCCCCTCAGTGTAGCTCTTTTTGTAAGTGTTTTGCCCCGAATCACCCTCAAAGTACATAAAGGGAGGGAGACAGCTAGAAAAATGCTACTCATTAATGGACTAACTCATTGGGTTAACATGCTTCAAATTATCACAGAGATCAAAGCTACAGTTCCTTGGAAAGGTGTGAATCGTCACAAATGAGTTACTCGATTTATGTCAGCCATTTTGTAGATCATTTTTGTTCCAGGCATTGTAATAATGTTGGGGGAAACAATGGTGAGACAACCGACTAAGAGCTTCTGTGTTTCTGGGCAATAAATATGTCATGCTGTGTTCTCCTTTTCTGTTTATTGTTGGGTGAGGGGTTCTGACATAGACAAGTCAAAAGGGGACATCTGTAATACTTTCAAATATAAAGATAAATTTAAAAATATATAGGAGAAGAATTAACATTTTTCAACATTGCAAATTAGTAGAAAGTCAAATAAGGAAGCAAGGAAAATAACCACAAATAGAAAATAGATAATAAGTCTTGTGGATGTGTGTGCCCTCCCTCACACACATAAACACAGAAAATTAGAAATACACATGAAATCAAACTCTAACAGCAACATGTTCATGGCCCAGCATAGAAAATACAGCCACAGCAATGACTGTTCTACCAAGAGGGGACAGAAATCCCCAGATTGCTAAATGTTGAGTCATTTTATTCCCTTTGAAAAATGGGTGATTACGTCAAGGAGTTGGAGGAGAAATGAGTTTCTCCCTGACGAGACCACCGACTGGTCCTTTGGTGAGAGTTGAGTAAGTGCCATGTCTGCTGTTCACAGTGCAAGTAGTTAAGTAAGTGACCACACGGACACTTAGTGAACCTGTTCCATAGTCAGACCATGAGAGAGTCCTGTTTCTTTTTTAATCCTCTCTATTGCCCAGTTTTGAGTTTAAGCTTTGACCATTTGGTCCCCATCTGGACTCTAAGGAAGGGGCATCTTCAATGAGTTAGACCTGTTCAGGTTACACCCAGGTGGTCAAACAGGCCATGTCCTTCACAGTCCAGCAGTTCACTCTGTACATAGAAGCCCGCGTAAAAGACACATTGGAAAGATGAATATGTGACCTAACAATGATGCTTTACCCTGTCTCCTAGCAGTGGGTCTTGCCTTGAATTTGTCTTATGCATGCATGAATGCCCCTTGAGTTTGAACTCTTGGGCTTTGCACAATGGGCTTTCATTTATGAATGCCCGGCGCACTTAGCTTGCACCGTGCGGTCTCCTATGTTTGTTTACAAGTGCAATTAGAGGATCTCATTTTCCAAATTGAGTTCGCTGAGTTCAAAAATATAGTCTTCAACCAATTCTTTGAGTGTACAGATCCTATTCTAAGAGGAAAAAAACAACTCATTGTAGCAAGAGCCTGAAGGAAAACAATAGCAGTAAATTCTACGAGAGGCAGAATAGAATGTTCCATATCCATCACTAAGCAAGAAATTGAAAAATAAAAAAAATAAAAAATAAAAACCCTCACGAACTCCCGATTCATCTTTCAGTCCTAATGGTAACTGGTCTGTATTTTTGGAGCGTTGTAACAAAAAGCTTTTGTCCACGACTTGTATTCATTTGCAGTATCACAGTTCCAAAGCCTTGGTAATGTATAAGCCGTCCTTGCTGAATGTAACACATTAAACAGTTCACTAGGCTTACAATGGTTCGGAATGTTAAAAATAAAATTGTAGCGGTAGCTCTGCCCGTCTTTGTGCCAGAGCAATACAGATGATTTTTGAATAAAGAAAATAGCAGTGTTCGTCTGAGCTTGCTAACAACACCCAGTGACACATGCTGTTGTACACCATTCCGACTCTATCTCGAACGCCCATTAGGGAGCATTATCATATGCAATGTTACATATTCAGCAACTGACAACAATTGATGCCTGGCTGGCAAAAAACAAGATAGGGAAGTCACACTTGGGTTTTACCCCGTGGAAATCCCTGCGGGCTGATTCCTGCTCCTCTCTGAATTAGCATGCCCCCCACCTAACCACACTGAGAAGGAACACAAAAGTGAAATTCTAAGAAACACAATCATCTACTTATTGCAAAAAGAAGAGCAACAAACCTAAAATGCCCCCTGACATCATCTCTGCTATTTCTCTGGGGAGGACGGAGAAAATTGAGCACAGGCCTCTGTGAAGCAGGCGGATGTGGTGACGTGAAGTGCAAATCACAGTGTCATGGGTGCCACCAACGTGTCAAGTGGTCTATGGACCTGTCGCTATTGATCAGCGGCTTCTGTGCACCTACAGTGTGACAAGGACTTTGGTTCCCCCAGGAGGAGTGTTTACATTCAACAATCAACTACACATGGACACACCTCCATGACATGGGGGTGACTGGCAGGTTGGCAGGCAGGTTAAAGTGTGTGTGTGTGTGTGTGTGTGTGTGTGTGTGTGTGTGTGTGTAGAGAGAGAGAGAGAGAGAGAAAGAGGGGGGAGCAGATCAGGTGTCATTCTTAGCCATGGGGGTGATAAATAAGTTATGGGCAAGCAGCTATATAACTGGAAGTGTCTGGAAACGCCAGGCAAAACCCTTTACCGAGTGCCCTGGGGAGGCCAGCGGCCTTGCGTGCCAAGGGTCTCAGGGCGAGTGCATCCGCTTGTCCCCGAAGACTCCCAGGGCCTGAAGAATACATTCTCGCTTGCCCTATTAAGAGCTTTTGCTCAGTACAGTGGCACCTGAGGACGGGCTGTTCTGAGGAAGGCGATCAAGCTCTGATAGACGGAGCCGCGCCGAAGACGGACTTGCATCTCTGCGGTCTAATGGGCCCAGCGAGGCAGTAAATTTCCCAGCAACTTGACACATTAATATAGAAGTACAGTCTGTTATATCAAAGGGAGATTGTCTTAGTCCTTAAGGGAAAGCCAGCAATCCAGAAATGAAAAGTGTGCACTGGTGGCTTGTGAGAAATGTAGTTAACATGGAGGGCTGGGGCTGAGAGCTTCCCCTTCCTGGGCCGAGTTCCTGTCAAGGGCAGACTTGTGTCCTCCTGGGGCCACACATCAGTAACAGCCGCACCTCCTGGCCTGTGCAGCCAGGGAGGGGGAGTCCCAACACGGGGGCTCTTATTCGTCCTTTGGGGCCTCACGGCTCTACCTTTCTGAGCTGTGTTTTCCCTGCAGCCTTTGTCCTGCCCTAGCTTCTGGGAGCACATCACTGTAGGACTCCCCAAAAAACAACTTGAGTACCCACTAATGGGGAGATGGCCTGGCACATACAGATGTCCACGCAATGAAATATGAGGACTATTACACTGGTCATCGCAAAGACCAAATAGAAAAAAAAAATGGGCCCTGCCAGCATGGCTCAGTGGTTGAGCATCGACCTATGAACCAGGAAGTCACGGTTTGATTCCCAGTCAGGGCACCTGCCCAGGTTGCAGGCTTAATCCCCAGTAGGGGGTGTGCAGGAGGCAGCCTATGGATGATTCTCTCTCATCATTGATGTTCCTCTCTCTCTTTCTCTCTCTCCCTCTCCCTTTTTCTCTGAAATCAATAAAAGTATATTTTTTAAAAAAAAAAAGAAGAAAAAAAGATGGGGGATATTTATGTTTAATGTTCAATGAAAATGTAGACTATAACACTCTACGAAAAAATGGAAAACCATAGAGTTTAGTGCTCAGAACTGGAAAGTAATATGTGAGGATGAAATCAGTTATGTTAGAAGGAAGACTGTGTTTTTTTATTTTCATTTTGCCAATTTGCTTTGTTGTAACCTTGCACTCTTAAGGCATATGTATTTTAATAAACCATAGCCAAAGGCGCTAACTCAATTTATTAGCACCTTTTGCCTTTTGTGCTTCATCATTGTCTAACACTAATATTTTTAGCGCATGCACCATATTTTCTCCCAAAGCTGAAGCCACACTACAACCGGAGAGGGAAGGCACTTACTATCACGCCCATGATTCAGTCCCTTTCACTGTTAATTTACTCACTTCTCAGGGCCTTTAGAAATACGCCTGGTTCTTGTGTGACATAGTGTTCCTTTAACCAAATCAATACACACGGGCCTAGCAGAAGAAGTGTGAGCTCTATGGGGGACCTTTCCATCACTGTGTTTTATTTGGTTTTTGTTTCAAATAATGCTTTCAAACATACTTAAGACAAAGGGAAGCTTTGACTGAGCAAACTAGCAGGTGAGAATCCAGGGGGGCTCTGCATCCAAGGACCTTGGGAGAGGGCCTGGATGGACAGAACATTTGGGGTGATATTTTCAGTCTCCAGAAGAAAATTACTTGCAATGTGATGCAATTAGAGCAGTGGTTCTCAACCTGTGGGTCGCGACCCCTTTGGGGGTCGAACGACCCTTTCACAGGGGTCGCTTAAGATCAGAAAACATATATAATTACATGTTGTTTTGTGATTAATCACTATGCTTTAATTATGTTCAATTTGTAACAATGAAATTGGGGGTTACCACAACATGAGGAACTATATTAAAGGGTCTCGGCATTAGGAAGGTTGAGAACCACTGAATTAGAGAGAGGTGCCTAAGGGTGACTTGTTCACGTGCATAAAAATGCTGTTCCTCACACCAAGAATTAGACATTATTTTCTATGAATTCTTACACCGTGGAGTAACAATTACTTATTCACATGGTTGTGGAGCTATTATTATTTTTTTTTATTTCTGATGAATGCCCATCTATGGTTTAATGTCAAAAATAGTCAAGCATCAAAAAAAAATAGTCAAACAGCAGTAGGACTAAATGAATCAACTGTGTTAACCATATCCCGTCCCTTCAATCTACCTGTGCTTTTAGTCCAACTAAACGCAAAGGATCTTGTCAAGTTATAAAGATCATGGCTAACCCCACGTCTGTCCTTTGGTTTACTGATGACTATTCATGAAGTTACATCCAACCGGATCTCACCTATTTTGAAAAGTCACTTGTCTTTGCTGGCTAAGCTGTGGGGGTGGGGCAGGACACTGAAGCAGAGAAGGGAAGAGAAGTTCCGAATCTGGTCCCCCACTCCCCACCTCTGCAATCTGAACATGGACTTGACAAATTCCAGAGAGTTTTTTATGAATCATCCTAACTATAAAGAAAATGGAACTTGATCAGATGATTCTCTTTCCCTTCGGATGAAAGATCAGAGGGGATGTCAAGGGGGAGAAACTGTAAAAATGGGTGGCCTCTGCTTGACTCAGGTGAGGTCCAGGGCTACCCAGGGCACTGGGGGTGGCTCTGCAGACCCAGCGGATCATCTCATGGGGAAGGGGCCTGCCTCACACCTTGAAATGTGATGTCGGAGGAGAGCTCTACTGATACCCTGGACCGCCCGATGAACAGGTGGGTCCCAGAGAAAAGTAAGCCTGAAACGTTGCTGGAGGCAAAAGTGACAGAACTGAACTATCCTGCTTCAGGCACATCATGAGGTGTCAGGGTTCCTTGGAAAAGACAATCAGGCTGGGACAAACAGGAGGAAGCAGAAAAAAAAGAGGACCAAATAGGATATGGGTTGGCTCCATAAAAGAAGCGATAGGCACGTGTTCACAGGAGCTGAGCAGGGCTGTTGAGGATTGGACATTGTGGACATCACTCATTTGTAGGATTGCCTGGAATGGGAGCCTACTTAATGACACATAACAATAAGGACCAGGGTCTAATTTTCCAAAAACAATGAAGATGTGGACTAAAACATAATGTTTCTAGAGGCAAATGGATAGGTTTTGCTTAATTTGTACAACCTGAGAAGTACAGCTGATCAGGAGTCTAAGGATAGTTACTGTAATAAAAGTTACTATCCTTTGCCCAGCTTCTGAAACTTATTTTTTTAACTCATAGAAGGAAAGAGATCTGGCTTTCCATGAAAAAGGACCCTGAAACATGTCATCAATTATAATCAATACTAATTCCCTCAATCCTTCCTAAAGGGACCTAAAGCCATTTGCTCAGAAATGTATGCATTTGGAGAAAAGTGAATTGCTGGACATAGGGTGTGAGTTGACAGCGATACTCAGGATTCGAATCACCATTGTGCCTGCCACTTGCAATGGAGGTATATGAGGGCCATGGCCAGCTCCTGTGGCCATTTCATCAATCTCCATGTAAATAATAGAATAAACAACTGGTAGCTGGTAGAATGCTCACAATGGTTCTTCTATCTATTAAGAGCTACCTCAAAGGAAAAGGCCAAAGTTCTGTGCCTGCCCCTACCCCAGTTTCAACCAAAATTACAAGTGAAAAATGAAACTCATCTCAGGGGCTAATAAGAGATCCTCAATTTCAGAGACTTAATGAATACACGAGTGTTCCTGTCATATCCCCATTTACCTCTGAAGACTTTTCCTTACAAAAGCCAGGTGGGTCATGGCAGATCATAGTAGACTGCCACTAACTTAACCCCATAGCTCCCCCCCCCCCCCCAGCTGCTGTGCCCGATGCGGTACCTTTGCTAGAGCAGATCACACAGACTGTATAGCTTGGCATGTGGCCACTGATCTGCTGAATGTATTATTTTCTTTTCCTACCTGAAGGGAGAATCAGAAGCATTTTGTATTGTCATGGGATGGACAACAACATTCATTTATGGTTTGCTCCGGGTTACAAGAACTCTCCAGCCCTCTGACATATTCCAAAGGGACTTGGACTGCCTGGGCTTCCTGTAGAATATCACATCCATCCGCTATATTGATGACACCCTAGTCATGTGCAAGGAGTGGCAAGTATATTGGAGGCTCTGAAGAGATGCATTTACTCTGTGCTGAGGCTCAGAATAGCAGGGTGCTCTGTAGCAAGTCCTGCTTATGGTACAAACATCCCCAATGCATTGGCCAAATGACCCACAGGCCCTCGGCCACTGGAGGAAACATGAGGAAAGACACAATGCGGAGCTCATTGCAAGCCCCACTAGAATTACCGCAAAGACACGTAGGGTTTAGGGAAAGGCCATGCCATTTCTAACACAAAAGGAGATTCACAAAGCAACTTCAGGAATGCTGTTTGGCCTTAGAATAGACAGACTAACTGTCAATAGGACAGCAAATGACCATGTGGTCAGAACTTCCATCACGGCCTGGGTTCTTCAGACACATCAAGTCATAAGGTTGGAAGCCCCAACAGTGATCCATCATAAGACCAGGCACAGGCATGAGGAGGAAGAGACAAAGTCTCTCTTTTCAGAAGAAATTTCTTTTTAGGAATTTTTGCCAGAAAAAAATTATGCTTCTTCCAGACCAGGGGTTGGCAAATTTCTCTGACAAAGCCTGAAAGTACAGATGGTAGTCTTTGAGGACCTGTCTCCCCCTCCTCCCCATCCTCCCCCTCCTCCCTCTCCTCCTCCTCCTGCTGTTGTTGAAGATTCTCCTCCTCTTCCTCCTCCTCCTCCTCCTCCTCCTCCTCCTCCTCCTCCTTCTCCTTCTTCATTTTTTAAAAACAACACTTACAAAACTGACAGGGCTTCTGGGCTCACCGGTGGCAGGCTGGGTTTGAACTGCTAGGCTTGGTTTGCTGACCCTGTCCTAGCAGATTGGT
>NW_005871273.1:197767-207605 GCF_000147115.1 Myotis lucifugus | reverse complement strand
AATGGATGAAGAAATGATCCCAAGGCTAAAGCAGACGTGCCTGCCTCCAGGCCGGGCCGCCCAGTGCAGTGGGGACCCAGGAGGAGAATGAGCTTCTGACTCAGATAGTTGGATGTTCTATTGTTTCCATTTTGGTGAAAACCATAACGAGAACCAAAACAGTCATCATGATTCAGTGCCCATGGTTTACCAGGCAACGAGATAAAGGTGTTACATGCGTTCTCTCATTTGAACCTTCCAACCACCCTCAAGGCAGGTAAAATTCATGCTTTGCAGGTGCAGGGAAATTAGGAGCCTACACAGCGCTGTGATGAAACCGGGTTTTCCTGAATGCACATGAATTAGCCAGATGGCAGCTGCGTGGCTTCTGCTCTCTTTGCACGCGTGACCGCAGTACAAACCAAGGAGCAGCTGAACGATGGCCGAGGCCAGGGCCTGGTCACTGTCCCCAAAGTGTATTCCTTTGTGTGCTTGGCTCCTGGGGTGCCCGTTCCTCGGGGGGCCTCCCAGACTCGGGTTTCCTAGGTAATTTATCGAACAGCTTGCTGAACACTAAGTACAATTTTTTTAAAAAGATTTTTATAAAGTTTATAAGGCTAAGGTAATTATCTCGATGCTTTCTGTGATTCTCTGGAATAGCCAATATTTCCCAGAAACCATTTTAAAAAAACAACCTATTTAAAACCAATTTCCCTGAGATCACAGATTGCCTGTATTTCTCCTCCCATCCCTCGCCTCTCCTATTCAGATTTGCACAAAGCGAGATTGTTGTTCAGTCGAAACCCATCTCTTCCTGCTAGTTATCCCTGATCCGAGGTTACATAATCTCCTGTCTGCGGGGCCATCATCATTTCCACGGCAACCCAAAGGGTGCATTTGCCAAGAGGGAGGAAGCGGCAGGAGAGGCATTTTGGAGAAATGCAGGCCCTCGGGCCAGGCAGGTGTTCTTAATCCCAAAGGGCGGGAGTCCAGATACAAAATCATCTCTCTCTCTCTCTCTCTCTCTCTCTCTCGCTGTTGAGAAATGGATTTCATATACTCAGTGGTGCTAAAATAAACACGGAAAAATCGGCTTCCTCACTTGCAAAGCCAGAGAGGACCTGCGCTTTGTACCCTTTCTGTTTGACCTTTTTATAAACTCCCCTTAGCAATATTAAGCCCCTGATTCTCCAAGTTCTGAGAGAGGTTTGGTACATGGCATCATGGTCTGATGATCTAATCGTGGGATTCCTGAGCTCTCTGCTCTGGATGTTAATCCTCCACGAGGCTGGGAACGAATGTCCTTACAGCCTGGAACCAACCGGTTCATCTCCCTTGGCCTCAGTCTCCCCATATTCAAAATGGGAGCAGTGAGGACCAAGCTTCTATGGCAGCGGTTCTCAACCTGTGGGTCGCGACCCCTTTGGCAGTCGAACGACCCTTTCACAGGGGTCGCCTAAGACCATCCTGCATATCAGATATTTACATGACGATTCATAACAGTAGCAACATTCCAGTTATGAAGTAGCAACGAAAATAATTTTATGGTTGGGTCACAACATGAGGAACTGTATTTAAAGGGCCAGAAGGTTGAGAACCACTGTTCTATGGGCATCTCTGAGAAGTAAAGGCCTTAACTATATAAGATGCTCTATACCTGCTGAGTCTTCTTTTCTACATGATCAGAAAAAGAAAAGAAACTTTTGTGCCTGCATTTCCCAGAAACGTTGGCACGCGCGCCTCTCACCAGGGACAGGTCTGTGCTCGTGTGTGTATACAGACGGGAGGAAGATGGATGGGCGCGCAGATTGATGCCGGGCGGTGTGGGATAGAGCTGTGCAGAGCTCTGTGGCGTGGCAATCAACTGTGATATACTCAGGTGGGGACAGGCAGCGAGAGGAGATGAACACTTGGAAAAAAATACAGATTCTGTTTCTAGGAAAGTGTCCTTAATAGTGAAAAATTGAGGGAGCAGAAATACGGAAAGTGCGTGTTACAGAAGCAGAGCTGCTTCCAAATTGAAAGCCATGCGAGGCGCAATATCAACTCATCAAGTGAAGTGGGAGCAAAGGCTCCCGCGACGCTGTGACTAAGGAGGGACCGTTCCCAGTGCAGCGGGAGCCAAGTTGCTTGTAATCGCCTGCTTTCCCTTTGGGCCCATCAGCTCAGACCTGGGGAAGCATCATGAGGGATGGGGCAGCGTATTGCTGCTCAGGGGGACCAGGCAGGGGAGGTGGCAGGCAGGGGGGGGAGGTGGGGAAGTGGGGAGGTGGGGGGAAGAACCCACTCCCTGTGACCAGGGGGTGTGGCTGCCTCTGGAGAGAAGGCAGGGTAGTGTGGGGACCCCTCACCCCTGACAGCAGGGACACAGAGGGTTGGGCCTACATGGCTGACACTCTTGCTCCTACCCTGGCCCAGGCCTTGTGGAGGCTCCGGCCACCTGTGTATGGATACGGGAGGCTCATTCTGCAGGTGGTGAGTGAGGGACTGAACCCGCAGCTGTGTGAGTGACTGGAGAGTGTGGGACCTACAGCTGTCTGAGCATCTCATCTCGGTTTTCCTACCCTGGCATCCTGACACAATTTGCTGCACAGCCTGCATCCTTAGCCCAGAGCTCCTTTTCTTTTTTCTTTTTTAAAATATATTTCTCTATTGATTTCAGAGAGGAAGGGAGAAGGAGAGAGAAATAGAAACAACAATGATGAGAGAGAATCATTGATGAGAGAGAATCATTGATCGGCTGCCTCCCGCACGCCCCCTACTGGGGATCGAGCCCGCAACCGGCATGTGCCCTTGGTCAGAAAAGAACCTGGGACCCTCCAGTCCACAGGCTGACGCTTTATCCACTGAGCCAAGCCGGCTAGGGCCAGAGATCCTTTTCCATGGCACAACCACCTGCCATCATCGCGTGGTGCTCCAGACCAGGCAGTGGTCCAGGGGTTTCAAGGACCAAGTTCAGGCCAAACAAAATCTCAAAGGGTTTCTGACAGAGCACTTGGCCCAAGACCTAGGGATTGTGATGGGCCTGGCATAAGGGAAGTGCACAAAGTATTTGCTCATTTATGTGTCTATTTGTTATTGATGACCTGCACTGTCGTAGGTGTCAGATACACAGTGATGTGAAACATAATCTTTCCCTTTGGTGAGATAACTTGTTCATGAGTTCTGAAGAGTCAGAGATAAGCAAGCAGTGCATGAAGAAATACATAGAATGACAGCAATTTTAGCTGGTAATGGGCCAATGAAGCGGGACATGTCTGATGCCAGGTGGGACAGTGAGGGACATCTCCAGAAAGAGCTCAGTGTGGAGCAGAGGCCTGTGGGAAGGGCAGCGGTGCCTCCCAGGCCAAGTGAACAGCAAGCCCAATGGCCCTGCAGGGGGAATGAACTTGGGTTCCAGGACCAGCGAGAATCCGTGTGGCTCTGGGAAGCAGCCGTGGGGCAGAGTGACGATGAGGTGGAGTATGCAGGGACATGCCACTCAGTATCTTACAGACCTTGGCAGGGAGTTTGCATCTCATTTCAAATGCAATGAGACCATGTTCAAGGCTGTAAAAAAATGTGTCTTCATTTATTTCAGAGAGAGGAAGGGAGAGGGAAGGAGAGAAACATCAATGATGAGAATCATCAATCACCTGTCTCGTGTACACCCCCTACTGGGGACTGGCATGCCCTGACTGGAAATTGAACTGTGACCTCCTGGTTCATATGTTGATGCTCAACCACTGAGCAACTCCAGCCAAGCCATGTTCAAGGCTTTTATCTGCAAAGTGATGCAGCCTGCTTCATATCTACGGAAAAGATATGCTTGCAGAACTCAAAATAGCCTGGTATGGGGTCTGGACAGGGGAGTTAAGGAGAGGTCAGCCAGAGACTGTTTTAGGCCAAGGGAGAGGTCTTGTAAGAGCAGACATGGGAGAAGCGGTGGGATTCAAGGCAAAATTTAGAGGCACAACAATTGATTAGGAGTTGACGTTGGAGCATGCAGAAGAGAATCAGATGATTCCTAGGATTCATTTAACAAAAACTGAATGAATTATTTAATGATGAAAACAGCTAATTGATTTATTAATGTTGCCTGTTCTCAAACCGTGAACAATCAACTCTCAGAGGAAGAAAGGTTTACAAGGTTAACAAAAAACATGACCATGATAGTTAACATTTTAAGAGAATGCTAAGCAGTGTACAAGTGTGTAAATATATTGACTCATCGAATTTTCTCATGATCACAATGAAGAAAGTTATATGTTGCTCCACTTGTGCAGTTTTTATTAATGCCGCACAAGTCATAAAGCAAGGATGGGTGGTGCCCCAAACCTGTGTTCTTAACCATCATTCTCCCAAATGGTGATTTTGAGTACCTGCATACTTAGCTAAGATTTAATATTTTTTATGTTTGACACAAAATGGCATATTAAAAGAGACGGTGCATAGGCCATAAGTACTCAAGTAAATGAAAGATAAATAATATTAAGATAGTATCTTTCACTTACTGATTTGTCAAAAAAAATTTTGTAATACCATCCCTTGGAGGGAATGCCATGGGAACATTGCAACTGTCCTATGTTATTCTTGGTTATTAAAATTCTCACAATATGTATGCATAAGAGGAAAGGCTGAGAAAAAATACAGCAATAGTTATAATAGAGTAATGAGATGATTAGGTAATATAACCTGTATATTTAAAAATGTATTGAGATATATGCTTTCATCAATTAAAAATGGCCATTTATATTAAGAACACCTTTATAAGAATTTTTATTTCGATACATTTCCAGTTCAAAACAGTATTTGTCAAATCATGAGTATAGTTGTGTGAGTGTGTGTGTGTGTGTGTGTGTGTGTGTGTGTGTTTTCAGCAAATCTAGTGAACATAGAATATACTATAGATTCCACACAGTCAGGACCAGGGATGAAATATTTCATGAGATTCTACAGGTCGTGCGTGACTATCAGATTATATCACCACGTCCCGAAAAGGAGTGACAGTCCAAGCTGGTCAAGTCTATGCAAGAAGATAATGCCAAGCCTGAAAGCCACGAACTACCCTTCATTTCAGATGCACGTCAACATACCCTCTCAGGAGGTGTTTATTCTCTTTAGTCAACTGTCATAAAAAGAACTGCCCTTTCATGCTGTCAGCCACGTCATCAAAGATGCCAAAGACGGGGACCCTGCCACCCTGCTGCTGCACAAATCCCATTACAGCAAATCCCACTGCAGGGGAAAAAGCTCTGTGAATCTTTGAACCATTCTGCTTGGTGCCCTTTGGACACAGTGCAATCACGATTAATACGTCACCATTACAGTTGTCTGCTTCTTCCTCTAGTGAGTGAAACCCTTGAGAACGGGACCCATACCCTTGACCTTTCTCCGCTAGGTCAAAGGCGGGTGGCTCTTGGGAGGCAGAGCATACCTAGTTGTTGAATGAATGAGTCAATCAATTCATAAATCTAGTCTACTGCACTCATTTTACAGATAAAACCTAAGTCTAGATGGCTAGTGAATGACGGAGCCAGGACCACACATGATGCCTCATATCTCTCAGATTCCCCACCCCTAGTTTATTATTGATTTATTGATTTTTAATATTTTCATTGATTTCAGAGAGGAAGGGAGAGAGAGCTAGAAACATCAATGATGAGAGAGAATCATTGATTGGCCGCCTCCTGCACACCCCCCACTGGGGATCAAGCCCGCAACCTGGGCATGTGCCCCGACCGGGAATCGAACCTTGACCTCCTGGTTCATAGGTCAACACTTAACCCATGAGCCATGCCAGCTGGGCCCCAAGCCTAGTTTATAGCAGCCACTGTATCTATTTCCAGGAATGCACACACAATACACAACACAAAGTTGAAAAGAAATCCCCCTGAAATCACTGGGATAAATTCTAACCTGCATTGGAAAACGCCATTTCCAATCCTATGTAATAAAAGGCTAGTATGCAAATGACGGAACAGTGGAATGACTGGTTGCGATGTCGCGCACTGACCACCAGGGGGCAGACACTCAACTCAGGAGCTGCCTCCTGGTGGTCAGTGTGTTCCCACAGTGGGAGTGCCACTCAGCCAGAGGCCGGGCTCAAGGCTGGCGAGCACAGTGGCAGTGATGGGAGCCTCTCCCACCTCCGTGGCAGCGCTAAGGATGTCCAACTGCCAGCTTAGGCCCGCTCTCCAGAAGAGGGCCTAAGCCGTCAGTCGGACATCCCCTGAGGGCTCCCGGGGTGCGAGAGGGCGCAGGCCAGGCTGAGGGACCCCCCACCCACCGAGTGCATGAATTTTGTGCACCAGCCCTCTAGTATATATATAGTCAGAGTTTTTATTCTAAGTGGATCAGGGACTGTTCTTGGGACTGGCTTCTCTCTGTGGCTCGGGGGCTCTAACTGGGGTTTGGGGGAGGGCTGGGAGGAGTGGCTGCATCAGGAAACAGAGGAGGAAGAGGGGAGGAAGGAGGAGAGCATATCGAGGACATGATCCAGGGAGACGAGGGTTTTAAAAAGTAAATTTAAAAATATAGCACATTGTGCAAGTAAAAATATTGCTACAAAAAACGGTAGTGAAATGGAATGAGGCCCAGCATCACATAATAAATGTGCCTCCATCCTGCTGCAGGAAATCTGTGGGCGAGTTATTAACAAGCAGATGGTTCTCTCACACCTGTCTGTGTCACAGCCCTTTCCTTCCTTCTTCTTCTTCTTCCTTTTTTTTTTTTTTTTTGCTGAATTGCAGGTTTCCATTAATGAAAACTCTGAAGCTTCTAAAACCTATATCAGCTCTGGGAACTGCCTACAGGCAAGCAACTGCAGCAAAGGCGTGTAGGGGGCATGAGCTTATTGCATGGATCCCACAAAACTCTCCAAGTCCCGTAGAATTAAGGCCTGTGCGTCCAGAGTAAAATTAACATTTCCTTTCATGACATTTAAAGGTCCAGGAGGAAATCAGCGTTAGCACTTGGGCTGTGAAGGTTTTGGGCATCAAGAGACACAGCAGCGGGATTGGCCATAGAATTGTGGAACTGGCTGGCTTTCCTGGGCTGTGTCGACCCTGTGCCTGTGCTGTTGGTCTTGGGAAATGACAAAGGTTGGATCAGCTAAGCATCTTGAATTGCATAAGCATCATCTGATTTGGCTGTGAATCAAATGCTGCTTTTCCTGACAAGCGCGTGCCCTCTGTAGCATTTGGCTACAGTGTCAATGGATAGGTGGTGCGTTGTTGGAGGTTAGAGAAGTGGTTTTGGAATCAGTTAACTCTGGAGATGGCCCTGACTCAACCACTTGGCTGTGTGACAAAGAGCATGTGATTCAACCTCCCTGAGGCTGGATTTTCATGTATGTAACATCAGCAAAATAATATTATGCCCACAGAAAAACTGTCTCCTTCACTCTTAAGTCCTCAGGGTCATACCTGTCTTTCCCAAAGTATGTAGAAATGGCATTTTGTGCAAATTCAATGAAAAACAATTCAAGTGCTTATCACAGTGCCTAACACATAGTAAAGCAACTGATAAAGTTTGGGCCTTTTATTGATATTACTATGATAACTAATATTATTATTATTATTTTTAAACTTGGACAAAGTATCATTTGCAAGGATGCCTAAGAGAGCAGAAAGCTTTGAATAGCTATGCACTTGGATCTGTCTGTATCTTTCTTTTTTTATGTCTCCTCCTTTTTTTCTGTTTCTTTTTTTAAAAATAATTTTCTGTTTTATAAGTTTGTTCTTTGATAATAGTTATTCTGTGAAAGCAAAATATCCCTGAACTTTTGGGCTGGGGCCAGTAAGAAGCAACCTAGCAAGAGAGAAAATGACAAAGAAACAGTACATTTCCATAGCCGTCCCTCCAGCAACCCTGAGTAAGCACATGGGAGGGTCCAGGAGTGTGTGTGTTGCCTTTGGCCTCTGGAGGGATGTGTGAGCCAGGCTGTGGGACAACATATCTGGGAAGAGAGGAAGAAGGATTCTTGCTTCTGTGATTAACAGAGGTGTCACCTAAACTGGTCAGGGCCCCTAGTCTTAGAAAAACTATCTCCTTCACTTTTAATACCTCGGGGTCATATCTGTCTTTCCCAAAGTATGATGATTCCACTTCTAGGAACATAGCCTAAGAAACTCAAAATACCAATCAGAAAGAATGTATGCATCCTTGTGTTCCTATCAGTGCAATTTACAATAGCTATGATCTGGAAACAGCCCAAGTGCCCATCAGTAGCTGAGTGGATTAAAAAGCTGTGGTACATTTACACCATGAAATACTATGCAGCAGTAAAAATGAAGGATCTCTTACCCTTTGAGGCAGCATGGAGGGACCTGGAGAGTATTATGCTAAGCGAAATAAGCCAGTCAGAGAAAGGCAAGTATCACATGACCTCATTCATATGTGGAATCTAATGAACAAAATAAACTGAACAAAATAGATCCAGAGACATAGAAGCATGGAACAGACTGACTAATCTCAGAGAAAAGGTAGGGGGGGGAGGGAGGGTGGGTGGCTGGGAAGAGATCAACCAAAGAACTTGTATACATATAAGACACAGACAATAGGGTGGTAAAGGCCTGGGGCCTGGGGTTAGGGGTGAGCTAGATGAGGTCAATGAGGGAAAAGGGGGCATATGTAATACTTTCAACAATACAGATGAAAAAAATGTTTCAAAGTGTGACAAAATGAGTCCATAAGAATTGGCTTCCCATTGCAATAGCTGCCGTATAAATTGACTGTATTGCTCAAGAGGAATCCGGAGGTGCACTCCCTCCTCGCAGGCAGCAGGGGGCAGAGGGAAGCTTTGCTCCCACAGATGTCTCCTTGACCCCCTTGAATCCTCTGAACATCCAGGAGCCATGTCTCATCCTCCATGCTACCTCCGCTGCTACTTCTCTCTGATAAAGAATTTGTGTAGACAGCATTGAGTGTTTATTGAGGCACCATCCTTTTGGCTAAATACAGAACAGAAGAAGTATCTACTCAAAGCGTTTGATAATACACATCAAATCAAAGAGAGAGAAAGAGCCAATATGCCCTGTAGTCTGTGAATTCTAACCTATGATTCCCTCTATTCTTCCAGCAACTATCCCAGACACCCCGGCTTTAAAACAGCTTGATTTGGACTCATTACTATTTCTTTTCATAACATGCCATATGCAAAGATATTTAATAACAGAGGCACACTTTCTCATTGTTGAATATGAATAAAGCTCAAATAAAAGAGGATAACATCAAGGCATTGGAAAGAGCCTATATTTAACCTATGGCTAAGAGCTTTCAAGATACGGCTCATATACATCTGTTTGCCGCACGATGATTTACGGGCTCCTACTGGCCTCTTTTTCCTGATTCCTTCCTGCTAACAAACTTCAGAACAGCTCCAAACTTTATCAGCACCAAGACAAAGGAAAGAAAAGCTCACATTCCAATCAGGGCTTTAAGCCGCTAAAAGGCTCTGCGGTGAGTATTGACAATGAATGTTGAAATGAATGATTAAAACTGAGGCCAGAAAAGCAGGAGGCTTACATAGAGCAGCGACAATGGAGAACTAAAGTCTGTGCACAGAGAGGATGTGAAACAGGCCTGACCACAGTCCACTGGGACAATCCCTGCTACAGAAGCTTCGAGTTTATAGACATACCAACCACAGAGAGCACATGTGGATAAAACACACAAAGATAACGCAAAGAAAGCACAAATGTGCTTCGTGTGTATGCATATGTGGGCTGTATTGAACATGTGACATATAGGCATTTAATGTGGCATCGTTTTCTTTTTATCAGTTCTTTTTTGCAATTTTAAAATTTTTTATGGAATGTATTGGCGTGGTATTGGTTAATTAGATTACAGAGGTTTCATTGTGTAGGTACATTTCTTT
>NW_005871273.1:128037-197243 GCF_000147115.1 Myotis lucifugus | reverse complement strand
TTCAGGAAAGCTTAAAGGTCATAGCTTCCATGGAGCTTACTCCAACAAGTCTCACTGAATCCATGGTTTCTTTCCTTATCTTATTCAACAGATATTATGAAACATACACAAGGTCCCAGGCGCCATGCTAGGAGCTTGGGGATACAAGGATGAGAAGGTCCCTGCCCAGTCTCCGCCCACATGGACGGGGCAGCCTCGCTCTTCTCCTTCCCTGTTCTGTGTGCAGCCTCTTTTTCTGCAATTTTACTGCCTGTGCTCCTTTAACCTATTAGAGCAAGCATGTCAAACTCACGGCCCACGGGCCACATGCAGTCCACAACGAGTATTTTTGCAGCCCAGCCAATATAACTGTGCGAGCAGTTATTTACAATTATGAAAGGAAATAAGTCTCCTGTCAGATCCAGAATTACTGACATTCACCTTGGGTCAGATTTGAAAGTAATCACTGAGAACAAGATTTCCCCCGAAGTAGGAAAGATAGTAGCGGAGAAGAGATGCCAAGTGTCAGGAAGAAAACATTAATTTTCTCATTGCTCTTGTTCTTTTATACTATACTTTTTGAAATAAACCTATGTTTCTATGAAAATGCAAACTTTTTTTTTTTGTGGCCCACATAAACTTAAACCTTGCTTATTTGGCCCATGTTAGCCTTTGAGTTTGACATGCATGTATTAGAACAACCAATATCTCAATGGTGAGAACAGCTTTTTAAAAAATTAGCACTCACCCCACACCCTGCATGCTACCTGGGACATAGATTCTCCATAAATTGGTTTAAATAGAATAAAATTTTTAAAAAGATAGCTGGAGCATAAGAGATATGTAGAAGCTCAATTTTCCTATTAAAATCATCTCCCAGTACACCATTTCTATGAAACTTAAATGGAATATGCAACGAATAGTCACCATGAAAACAAGTTCAACACATTTTATTTAAGGGAAAAAAAAACAACAAAAACACCTCCTCTCATTTTAGCTCTAAGCAGTGCTTAGAAAATTTCATCAACACATTGTAATATTAATCAAGAATAACTCGGTACATAATGTTTGGTGTGCCAAAAAATACATTTGCACTCTAATTTGTTTCTTAGAGAAGCCCTGGGAAGAAGCGCAGTGAGAGGGATCTGCCTCTGAATTTAATACAAATAACTCCCTGATTGATTGTCCTTTATAAATTGAAATGTGAGTCACTAAATATTCTTTCTCTCATAGTGTGGTCAATATCTGTGTGCATTTGCTAGTTTACTCTGCTTTCTATACTGAAGCCAACCTTTTACAAGATTTTCTTTAATATAAGTTGGCATATATTTGAGAGGTTATCCTCTCTTCTTCAGCTTAGAACTGAGTTTTACGGAGCGGGAGCTACTAGTTCAATGATCAATTTTATTGATGGCCAGTTGATAAAAAAAAAATAAAAACAAAACTCAAGTGGAACACCAACCAAAGGTCTCTGAGCCAGGAAAACAAAACAACAAAAGAAAAGACAAAACATAAAGTGACAGTTTTCATTTCACTGTCTCAGACCGTCTTTGGTGGGTCCCACCAAAAGGTCACCGTGAAAGGGGCCATCAAGTGCCTACACCTGTATGAACATCAGGAAGCCTTTGGTCTTCATTTACTTGTATTTTTAAACTTAACACTGCATCTCCCATATGGCAGCATATTGGTCTGCCTCATCCTTTTTACCTGCTGCATAATATCTCAGTGGGACTGAGCCATGGTCGAAACATTCCCCTTTGGGTGAACATCAGGTTATTCTTAGAGATGTTTATGATAGTCTCCATCACTGGTTTCAAACTTACATAACTAAGTAATCACTTTTTATCTACAAATGAAATATTTTTTGTATTGATTTCAGAGCAAGGAAGAGGGAGAAAGGGATACAGTGGTTCTCAACCTTCCTAATGCCGCGACCCTTTAATATAGTTTCTCATGTTGTGGTGACCCCCAACCATAAAATTATTTTTTGTTGCTACTTCATAACTGTAATTTTGCTACTGTTATGAATCATAATGTAAATACCTGATATGCAGGATGTATTTTCAGGGGTTGCGACCCACAGGTTGAGAACCGCTGGAGAAACATCAATGATGAGAGAGAAAGGATCATTGGTTGGTTGACTCCTGCACGCCCCACATTAGGGATCGAGCCTGCAACCCAGGCATGCGTCCTGATGGGAATTGAACCATGACCACCTGGTTCATAGGTCAACGCTCAACCACCGAGCCACGCTGGCTGGGCCAAATGAATTTTTAAAGGCTCTCCAAAATACAGGACACAATAAAGAACAGCCTTCTTCCAGTCAAAGTTAAATCCAAATGACTGTGTGTAGGGTCTGGAGGCCACCAGCATAGTTTTAGTGTTTTTCCCTGAACTGTTCTGTCCCAAATTGTTTTTTAGTTGTCTATATAATGTATACACATATCAAAAGAATGTGAGGAAATTAAATAATATCCAGAAAGCTGATCTGTGAAATCACTACTTAGGGTTAAAATTAACACAAAACTCTGTCACATGTAAACTGACCCCATGTGAGTGCAATTGCACAGCAGTTCCTTCTGCTCAGACCCTCCTCTCCCTCTGTCCATACCTGCCCCTGCTGGACCCTACTCCTGCCGCCCCCACTCCTGCTGCCCCACGCTCTGTATGCTGCCATCCGCACCCTGGCCCACAGGGGTCCCCACTTTGAGACTCTGCCTAAGACTTCTTAACAAGACAGTCCCCCATTGACATGACCATATATATTGGATTTGCAGACATGCCCAGTTTTAAAGTAATCACTGTTGCTTTCCCTAGGAATTTGCTCGTTTGTCACAACACGTCTTGATTAGAATGTATGGCCATGATACCCATAGCACAGTAATCCCTCCCTCCTTCGCTTCACCTTACACCCATCAAAGCTACCATTCATTCCAAAAAGACCACTCGAAAGACTTCTGCTGAAATCACATCTTACAAAGTGGGAATAACCTGACTAGTAGCGATAGTTGTGCTTTTAAGAGGCTTATTGCAAATCCACAAATCTCCAACCCCACTAGATAGGTGGTGGTCCACAGACACTATTTAATACCCACCTAACTACACCTTAACTGACCCTGGGGAAAATGACTCACTAATATTTCTGTTTTCTAAGTTTCCTTAGATCCTTTTCCTCCCAATGTGGTCGTGTGTGTGTGTGTGTGTGTGTGTGTATGTATATGGCGCAGTGTTGTACACCTACATACAGGTACATAGGAAAAGAAAAACTATAAAAAGCTGCAGCATTTTGGTTGCAACAACAGTTACATTGCAGAACGTTATTGCATCAATATTTCTCTATCTTCATTAATGCTCTTACGCATAAATATCCCATGCATTCTCTATTCCCTCCTGGTACCGTGAGTCATGTCTGCTCAGAGAGACACCCTTCTCAAGGCTGCCACTCACAGCCATGGTGAGAGACAGACACCTCAGCATTCGCCATGCAAGTGTTTACTGGATCACAAACCCGAGGCAGCTTCGCAGAAGCATCTCCGTGGAGCCCGCTGCACAGATGTCAGACTCCGTGGAAGCCTCCGGGAGGCACAGAGCCCACAATGGACTATTTTTAGTCCCAATAATTAATATTGGAGGAGAAAGGGAGGAGGCTGAAAATGTAGCGCCAGCAGAAAAGCAATTACCATGGACACCATATATTCTCACCTACAAGATGTGTTATTTTGAAATAAATAAAAAGAGAAACCTTCCCCAAACCTATAGATTTTATACTACCCCTCCCATGAGTAGACATTTAATTCTCCCCTTCAAAATCCGAGCAATAGCTTGGTCTCATAGGGTAAGATATGCAGCAAGTGCTATACCAACATGGCTTTTACTACTATGCAAAAATACGTTTGTTTCTAAGTCCCAGAAAGCAAGAGCTGGCTTCCCTCCTGTGCACTAAGAAATCACAGTCCGCAGTTGCTACACTAGAGCTTGGGCCAGGCCTTCCCACTCCACAGGGTCCCCACTGTCCCATTTTCATCCATTCATTCATTCAATCATTCATTCATTTATTATTATACTTTTTGTTAATCCTCACCTGAGAATATTTTTTCAATTGATTTCTAGACAGTGGAAGGGAGAGGGAGAGGGAGAGGGAGAGGGAGAGGGAGAGGGAGAGGGAGAGGGAGAGAGAGAGAGAGAGAGAGAGAGAGAGAGAGAGAGACATCGATGTGTGAGAGAGACACTTTGAATGGTTGCCTCCTGCATGCCCCTAACTGGGGTAGGGGATGGAGTCTGCAACTGAGATATGTGCCCTTGACCGGAATCTAACCTGAGACCCTTCAGTCCTCAGGCTGCTGCTCCAACCACTAAGCCAAACCAGGTAGGGCCCCACTGTCTCAATTTTATGACATTCCCCCACTCCCTCACAACTCCATTGAGACTGGTGTTGCCTGTGAACGCGTCTACATCTGTTACATAAGGCACTTTTGTGCCGCCTAAATGAAATCCAGTTCGTGCTGGAATGGAGGATGACCTCAGTGTCCCTCAGCCTCCAGAGTATGGTGAGAGGGGTGGGAGAGTGTCATGGTGGCCAGACACCATTTCTCTGTGGGCGCGTGCTCATGCTCACGTTCCCTAACTACAGTTCAGGGCAGAGGTCCTGATTGGAGGGGAGCTGCATTATGGAGAAACTCTTACTATTCTGGTTTCTTAGTCCAATTCTCTTTGTCATGGATTTCTCTGTTCTACTTGGGATCAATATCCTCTCTTTATTGTAATTCTGTGTTCTCAGTTCTCAGTGTATACAGTTCAGTCTTCCTCTGAAGTGTTTCCTGTATTTTCAGCAGAGCCTGCTCTTCCTTCTGTGGCCGCCACAGCCTGTGGGTGTTGCACAGAACCATGCTCTCCTTCCCCATCCACATGTCCAGCCTAGACTGGGGCAGGATGGGCATTTGCATATTCACATATCCGCCAGGGTTCTCCTACTCATACAGCAGAGGAATCTCAAATGTGACACATCCCAAACTGACCTTAATACCTCTCCCTCTAAGTCAGACTTCTCCTATGGGTGCATTTCAGTGGCTGGTGCTACAATCCCTCAGTCACCAAAATGGACCTGCATGTGTCTCCTATGGCCCCTCTCCACCACATGCAAGCTATCACCAATCCAAGCGATTTCATCTCCTACAGCGTTCCGGGATCCATAGGTTCTTCCTTATCTCTACCATCACTACTCGGGTTCACTCCCTTCTCACCACTGGCCTGGACAACTAGCACCTTCCCAAAGTGTTTCCCAAATTCTCATATTCACGCTCCACCTGTCAGAGAGATCCTTGTATAACAGAAGCAGAACTATGTTCCCGCCCAACTTAATATCTATCAGTGGTGTCCTATCATCTAGCAGCGGTTCTCAACCTGTGGGTCTCGACCCCTTCAAATACATCCCGCTTATCAGATATTTACATTATGATTCACAACAGTAGCAAAATTACAGTTATGAAGTAGCAACGAAGATAATTTTATGGTTGGGTCATAACATGAGGAACTGTATTAAAGGGTCGTGGCATTAGGAAGGTTGAGAACCACTGAATAAAACCTAGCCCAGCCTGCCTGGCTCAGTGGTTGAGCATTGACCGTTGAACCCAGAGGTCACGGTTCATTTCCAGGTCAGGATACATATCCAAGTTGTGGGCTGGATGCCCAGTGGGGGACGTGCAGGAGGCAGTCGATCAATGATTCTCTCTCATCATTGATGTTTCTATTTCTCTCTTTCTCTCTCTGCCTCTCTGAAATCAATAAAAATATATATTTTTTAAAAGGATAAAATCAAACACCTTAGCATGGTATATACCCTGGCCCCTGCTTTTTTTCTAATCCCATGCACGCCTGAAAAAGCCATGCTGCCTAGTATACTGCATTCCAGCATACGGAACTGTTAGAAGCTGCTCATACATGTGCTGCTATTGGGATCTCTTTAATGTGATCATCCCTTCCTGTTGAACTCAATCACATCTGACAGCTCAGACTGAGCAGCTGTCTCTTATCCTTCCAGGTCCAGCCCCAGATCCCCCTCAGGTAGAGGTCCCCTCACCCCTGGGAAGCTCTGTGCTCAGTCTGTCACTGGTCTCACCAGGGATATAATCCACTAGAACAGTGGTTCTCAACCTTCCTAATGCTGCGACCCTTTAATACAATTCCTTATGTTGTGGTGATCCCCAATTTCATTGTTACAAATTGAACATAATTAAAGCATAGTGATTAATCACAAAAACAATATCTAATTATATATGTGTTTTCTGATGGTCTTAGGCGACCCCTGTGAAAGGGTCGTTCGACCCCCAAAGGGGTTGCAACCCATAGGTTGAGAACTGCTGCACTAGAAGGTACTCATTTACCTTTGTATACCCAGGGCCTGCAGTGCTGGTAGTTGCTCCATTGCGCTTCGTAGCATATGTTTCTAAATACTCATTTGAAAAGTAAGGTACGCAATCTGAGAATGAGGGGGAGCTCCAGGCTTCTATCCTCAGCAGGTAAGGAAAGTCCCTAAGAGTAATAGGGTGAACTGACTAGCCTGGATTTGGGAACCACATTCTTGCTCTTGGCATTTACTTTTCTGGAAATGTCTGAAGAAATCTGCTTTGGCTTCAAGTTTTGCTCTCAGTTCTCCCTACCTATTTGTTTACCCTTGAGCTTCCCCCAAGATTCAGTCTGGGATTCTCTGTTCTCATTTTACTCCCTTCTCCTGGGTCACCTAATAAATCCCAGAGCTACAGCTATCACGTCCTCGTGGAAGATTCCAGAATCACCAACTCCAGCACTGACTGCCCTTCGGAACGTTGGGCCAATTTTCTAACTGGAGGACAGACTGCTCCTCTCCTGAATGTTTTATTGTCAATTCAGACAAGATATTGTAACCAGATTTATCCTTCCCCCAAAATACCCCTCCTCATGACTCCTGTTTCATTTGATGGAGCCAACATTCTAAATCACTCAGCCTTGAAAATACAGAATCGACTTTGTCATCTTCCTCTTCTACGCCTCCCACATTTAATCAGGAACAACAGCCTTTTTAATTAATATGGATGCGGGGGAATTAACAAAGTTTTCAGATATGACAAGTAGTTTGGTTTAATTGATGTGGAGGGTATATTAAAACACTGATAGAATGCAAGACCAAAATGCTGGCATAGAACCTGGTGCTATGGGGCTTACATTCTAATCCAAGCAACTGTAAAGTCAGTTAAAAGAACATTTTGAGGTAGGGAGTATACTATTATAAGAAGTGAGTTATAATAAAAATTAATCTGGTCTTGCCCTGGCTGGGTAGCTCAGTTGGTTGGAGCATTATCTCAATACCCCAAGGTTGTGTGTTTGATCCCAGGCCAGGGCACATCTAAGAACCAACCAATGAATACATAAATAAGTGTAACAACAAATCAATCTCTCTCTCTCTCTCTCTCTCTCTCTCTCTCTCTCTCTCTCTCTCTCTTCCCCCTTCTCTGAAATCAATAAAAAAATTAAAAATAATAATCCAGTCTTGTCATATAGGTGGGTTAGAATGATGGTGGAATGGGGTGTTATTTAAAGTGAAAATGCATAGCATCATAGCTCAGCTACTCCCTGGCTGTGTGCCTGTGTTAAGGTGCTGAGCTTCTCTGAGCTTATCTTCTCTAGAAAATAGGTGTAATAATACCTATCACAGGAACATTTGGTGGGTTGGCGATAATGCACAAGAAAGCATCCATAATCGAGCCACCACATGTGAGGCACTAGCTAACGTGTTGCCATGGTTTTAAGAACGATTACCACTAAGCAGGAAAGGGCTTGGATTTCTTGGCTGTCCTGGTCCTCGGCCTGGGCTACAACTTAGCTCAATAACACAGAAGGTTGAGGCTGTTGTTGGGCACCTCCGCCTCAATCAGTGCCCTGCTGGAACCTGTCTCCTCCCTTCCCTTGAGTCCATGCACTCCCTGAGGGCGCAGCCATGGCTCATCCATCTCTATACCCACAAAGCACCATCAGCACCTAACACATAGGAGGATCTCCATGCCTGGGGAATAAATCACCCAATGAGCGAAGACGGCCCAATCCACAGCTCGCCATGACTAGCTTCTCTCAGCTCCAGTTTGGTTTACAGCTATTTGAACAGCAGCGCACTCTCCACTTCTATGGACACTTTGGTGGTACCCTTGGCACCTATAAGCAGATCTTATCTGGTACTTGGGTTCTTTTTTCTTCGTTCCAAGTGCTCTCAAGTATACTTTGAAGCTGTTCACATTGGCAGAAGGAATTTCCTCTTATATCTTCAAGAAATAAGGTAATAAAAATGCTGGAGGCCTGTTTACATTAAAAGTTAATGTCTTTATTTAGTCATCCACTTTTATGGATCTATTGTGCCTTCCTAAATCCATCTGCAGCTCTTTGGGTTTCTCTCTGGACAGAGTTGCCCTGCTTTCGCCGGATATATAAAGAGAAATGGGCAATTAGCAGCCCTCGATGCTGCCTATTGGGGAGACACTCTTCCTGTGCAGACGATGGCAGCTGTCCCAGACCTCTCAGACAGGCCTTGGCCTCCCTGACCTCCACACCACTCCTTTCAGACCTCCCCTAGCTGCTTCCCCTGCACTTGCCTCAGCATCTCCTTTCGCGAGAGAGATAATGGCTGGCTGATTTGGCTTTGTAATTTGGGGGCTAAGGCATGAAGTCAGAGGCTTTTCCTGGAAGGGCTCATCCCAGAAGGCCTGCCACCGCCCCACCACCACTCCTCCCTCTGTCTCTACAGGAAGCAAAGCCACCCTGCAGGTACCATCAGATCTGTCTCCAAAACCTCCCCTTTCCCGTTTCTGGAACAAGGGGCCTAGGACTCCATCCAGCAGCCTATTCGATATTCCTGAATTTAGGAGTTGGAGAAAAAGAAGACAGAAATATGTATCCAGAACTGGAATGAAAAAAAAATCTGCAAGTGAAATTAGACAATGCCCCTTGTCCCTGGCTGGTGTGGCTCAGTGGTAGAGCTTCAGCCTGCACACTGAAGGGTCACAGGTTCGATTCCCAGTCAAGGACACGCACCTGGGTTGCAGGTTTGATCCCTGAGGAGTGTAGCATCCCAGTCCCACATGGAGTTCCCCAGACGAGGGTTCCAGTGCCAGGAAGAGAAGTCCCCATAAACTTGCTGTAAAAACCACTGGGGACTATGGCTGAGTGAGATGAAGGGGCTGTTGGAGTCCCAGGTGTTCCTCTTAAAGGGTTCGCACATGAACTTACTTGGATTTACTTGCTAGAGTTCCAACTCTGGGGCAGCAGCTGGAAACGCAGCAGGGATATGGTGGTCGTGGGGTGGGGGGAGTGGCTGGAGGGGCAGCTTTCTTCCAGACAGAAGTGCTGGCAGAGACCATTGTTTCTTTGCTCAGCCCTTCCTTGCAGGTACCCCATCCTGGTAATTTCCTGGCCCACCCAGTATTCAGGCCCGCGAGCTATTTCTGGTGACTTTTCAAATACAAATAGTCTGTCTTGACTCATGCTGAGGACTTTCCTAAAATGACTCAAAGGTTCATAAACTCTAAACAAGCAGCATCAGGTTTCCGGGTGCCCCATACCTCTTCCTATGTGGCCCCAAGCCCGGGACTAGTGGCAGCTGACTCAGTTCCCAGCTTAGCCTCTCCCAAGTGCCTCTAAGCCCAGCACAAGTGGAAGCTACTGCAGATCACGTGGTAGCTCATACCAGGTGGCCCCAAGCAGGGCATAGGCTGTAGCTGACCTTGGTCTGCACCTCCCAAGAGGCTCCATAAACAGCATACCCAGTGGCCAGCTTCAGGCCACACCAGAGCACCACCCAACCACCTCCACAAAGGGCAGGCTCGGCAGGCACCAGAATCCCACTAAATCAAACCCTGATCCATAGGATCCGCCCCTGAAGAACTGCCCCTCTACTATAGTTACAGTCAGTCCTCACTACCAGTCATCCTGAGAGTCAATCTCTGCCATTGTAGCTCAGCTACAACAGGGGGCACACACCACCCACATAAGGGACATACCTGGAACACCCGGGTCAGGTGACCAGGGAGACTGCACCTTAGTCCCACAGGACTTCTACTGCATAAGGCCACTAGACCAAGTCTGGGAGACATAGCAGCTCGACCTAATGCACAGAAACAAACACAGGGAGGCTGCCAAAATGAGGAGACAAAGAAATATGCCCCAAAAGAAAGGACAGAACAAAACTCCAGAAAAAGAACTAAACAAAATGGAGACAAGCAAACGACTAGATGCAGAGTTCAAAACACTGGTTATAAGGAAGCTCAGTAATTACAGTGAGAATGTCCACAAAGAGATAGGAAATATAAAAATGGAGATCAAAAAGAGCCAGTCAGAAATGAAGGATACAATAACTAAAATGAAGAATACATTAGAGGAAATCAATAGTAGAAAAAAATGAAGCAGACTATTGAATCAGTGATTTGGGAGGTAACAAAGCAGAAAACACCCAATCAGAACAGGAAAAAAAAACACAGAATAAAAAATGAGGATAGTTTAAGGATACTCTGGGACAACCTCAAGTATAACAACATTCATATCACTGGGGTACCAGAAGGAGAAGAGAGAGAGCAAGGAATTTAAAATATATTTGAAGGAATAATGGTGGGAAACTTCCCTAACTCAGTGAAGGAAAACGACCTGCAAGCCCAGTGATGGCAAACCTCTGACACGCGTGTCAGAGGTGACACGCGAACTCATTTTTTTGGTTGATTTTTCTTTGTTAAATGGCATTTAAATATATAAAATAAATATCAAAAATATAAGTCTTTGTTTTACTGTGGTTGAAAATATCAAAAAATTTCTATATGTGACATGGCACCAGAGTTAAGTTAGGGTTTTTCAAAATGCTGACATGCCGAGCTCAAAAGGTTCGCCATCACTGTGCAAGCCCAAGAAATAAAGAGAATCCCAAGCAAGATGAATCCAAAGAGGCCCACACCAAGACGCATTATAATTAAGATGCCAAATGTTAAAAACAAAGAGAGAATCTTCAAAGCAACAAGAGAAAAACATTTAATTATCTACAAGGATACTCTTATGTATAATACTATCAGCTGATTTCTCAATAGAAACTTTGCAAGACAAAAGGGATTGGCATGACATATTCAAAGTGATGTAAAGCAAGGACCTGCAACCAAGATTACTCCACCCAGCAGAGCTAGCAGTTAAAATAGAAGAACAGCTAAAGAGCTTAGCAGACAAGAAAAAGGTAAAAAGTGCATTACCACCAATACAGTATTATAAGATATGTTAAAGGGACCTCTTTAAGAAGAAAATATCTTTTTTATTCATATATATATATATATATATATATATATATATATATATATATGAATAACAAAATGACAATAACTACATCTAGCAACAATTACTTTAAGGGTAAATGGATTAAATGCTCTAATCAAAAGACCCTGGGTAATTGAATGGATAAGAAAACAAGACCCTCACAAAAGCTTTCTATGAGAGTCTTACTTCAGATGGAAAGACACCACAGACTGAAGGTAAAGAGATAGAAAAATATTTCATGAAAATGAAAACAAAACAAGATGGTGGGGTAGCAATACATATATTGGGGGGAAAATAGACTTTAAAACAAAGGTTATAACAAGAGACAAAGAAGGGCCCAGTAATTCCACTTTGGGGTATTTATGCAAAGAAACCCCAAACATTAATTCAAAAAGATACGTCTATCCATATGTTCATTGCACCATTATTTAAAATAGCCAAGATATGGAAACACCCTAAGTGTCCATCAGTAGATGAATGGATAAAGAGAAAGTGGTATATATATTTAATGGAATATAACTCAGCCACATAAAGGATGAAATCTTGCCATCTGCAACAACATGGATGGACCGAGAGGCCATTGTGCTGAGTGAAAGAGAGCAGACAGAGAAAGACAAATGCCATATGACCTCACTTATATGCAGAATCTGAAAACAAAATAAACAAACAAACAGATACAGAAAATGTCCCCGTGGTTGCTGGATGGGGGGAGGGGGGTATTGTGGGAATGGATGAAAAAGGTGGAGGGATTAAGTATAAGGCAGTAGTTATAGAATAGTCACTGGAATGTAATGTACAGCATAGGGATTATAGTGAATAATATTGTGATAACTATGCATGGTGTCAGATGAGTTCTATATTTATCAGGGTGACCACTTCATAAGTTATACAACTGTCTAATCCCTATGTTGTACACCTGAAAATAATATAATATTGTATATCAACTGTAATTAAAATATTTAAAAATGTTAAAAAGACAACCCTATTTTTTAAAAAAAGAACTTCACAGATGTGTACTTAATCACACAGACAACAGAGACACAGCCTGGGGCCGCTTGCTTTCCTAAACCAGGACACAGTCCATGGCTGGGAAGGACAGGGGTTCTATAGACAGACCTGGGTTCTAGCTCTGGCTGTAGGATCTTATTAACCATGTGATCTTGTTATCTTATCTAAGTTCCAGTTTCCTTTTATGTCAATGGACACTATGAATGACATTATCAGGATTAAGTAAAAACTCATCAGAAGGGCTACATAAATCAATTGTTTATAAAACATGGACCCCATGCCTAGCAGACGCCATGAGCTCAAATGCATTCTCTTTGTCTTATTTCTATACACCCTAGTGGATCTGTATGTACTTTGAGTAAGAAGCCAGCTCCCTGCATCTCCAGATCCGCATTCTTCTCAGAGGCATAATAACATGTCTCTTTTTTTATAATTTTGACCAGTCCAGGGATAAGGGAGGACTATTTTTATTTCCTCCTAACACTGGAGGCTGTTCAAACCCTGCTGCTGCAGCTTGTCTTCTTGGTTTTAATTAAGTGCGGCTTTAAGGTTCTTGCTTCAGTAAAGCCCAAGTAATAGAGAGGAGGTTAGCTGGTTGAACCCAGACTCCAGGGGGTTAGTCCCTGCTTTGCTGATGATGCTGGGCAACCTCGCTTGGCATCTTGTGGAGGAGAATTAATTTAAAAAATGATTATCATGCTGTTTGCAAATATGATTTGCAGCAGAAATCGTCAATGATAATAACGCAGGGCTGGAGGCCCTGGGGAGTCAACAACCCCTTAAAAAAGGGGTGTACTCCTGGAAACCAGCACTTCCTGGTGTTCAGTCAGTGTCTGTGCATCCAGCCAGATGTGCACAATTACCCCAGGGACCTCCTGCCATCCCTGCAGAGTGACCACGTCAACCCTGACTCATGCTCCATTGCAGATCTCCGTTGTACCAGGAGTTCTAATATGTCCAATTGTTTTTCTTGTCATTGCTACCACCATGGCCTTGGTTCAATCCCTTATTAATTCTTTTCTGGGATATTGCAAACCTTATGGGGATGGTGCACAACAACAGTGCTGAAGGGAACTCACACTTAGGACTGCCTTCTTTGCGTCAGGGATTTAATCCAGTGATGTAACATAATACATTTCATTATTAGTCTCAATTCCTTTTTAAAGAAACTGAGAATCGGAGAGATTTGGTACCGTGTCAAAGGTTTTAGAGCGACTATTTGAACTCCTATTGTCTAACTTCCAAGGCCATCCCCTTTCCACCAGAGCTTCACAAACGATTCGTGGTGGGCTCCTCCAGCTACCATATCTAGCCTCATCTTTTCCTCTACCTACCATCCGACTTTGTATGCTGGGGCCAGATCCCCCCCCAAAATCAAAATTACTCACCAGGATACAAATATGCAGGCCTCTAAGCCTTTGCCTAGACTGTGTATGCCTCGCATACCATTACCTACCACCCTTCACCATTATGGCCCAATTCCTACTCTTCCTTGAGAAACTAAGTTGAAATATCACCTCACCCAGAAAATCTTTATGAGTTGGGCATAGTTCATTTTTCCTTCCTGTCCACTACTGTACAGTATCAATCCCTCTGCCTTTCAGACTTCTATGTTAATGCTACATCATCATTGCATTTATATACACATTGCCTGCCCTCATCTATCCAATACCTGGGAACTTTCCGACCCATACCTGTATCCCTGGTGCCTGACACGGCACAGGCTGTCGGGAAGGTGATCCAATCCACCTTAACTGAATGAGAATAAACAAAAACTAAAATCCCAATACCAGGAATTATTCCTCTCATTGTGCTGACATTTGTCTAGCTCTGTAGTGACCATCACAAAAAATTCATTCTCTCCCTGTGCTTCCTGTTAGGTTGAGTTAACATTTTTCAAATAAATCTAACAAGGGAAATGCTAAATCAGCTCTGTGTGGATCAGGCAGCCATGAATGTGCATGAAAATTAATCACTCAATATCCCCATCTCAAAACATAATATTTGCACTGGCACCCTGCTAAATTATAAACTAGCTGAGGTGCACAGAGAATCGCTTCCTTCCCTTCCTCCCCCCAATAATATCAAGAAGTTCTAGCAGCAAGAGGGCTTCTTAGCTGTCTCTCAAAATTGCTTAGGCAACTCTGCCAAAAGTTTGGAGGAGTCAGACTTCTGTAGAGCAGATATCTGGTGGTAACCCACTTGTCAGTTACTTTTAACTCAAGTTTTCCCCAAATAAGGTGACAGATAAAAGTTCTTTCAGTTTGACCCAGGCTTCCCATCTCATGGATGTCATCGTTCATAAGAAAGGGCTGTGGCTGGGACCATGGCAAAACACAGGTGTTCCTGTTGCATATCTCAAGGGATGGTTGACTGCAAGGGGCCCTAGGGTACAACCTCAGAGGGAGCAGGGTTTGTAGTGACAGCCACTCAAGGCTGCCATCAGAAGCACAGGACAGGGAGGAGAGGCCCTGTCCTCTGTGTCACTACTTGCAGCCAAAGAAACCACCATTATTTCTGAAGGGAGACTCTGGCCAGACATTTCATTTGAAAACTGTCATTGCACAGATGTTTAATTACTTCTCAAATGCAAGGATGGCTGCGGATGTGTGGTCTGTCCTGTAGGAAGCTATCAGCCTCCACCTCCTTGAGTCGCTGGAAAGAAAAACACTGTATCTTGAAAATTAAAGTTGTTGTTGTTTTTTTCCACTTTGTATATGAAGTGATTCTTCTCTCTGCCCAATGGCTTTGTTCTCTCATCTTATCTCAGGGGAGATGTCCCATGTAAGACCAGAGTCATGGTGGGAGATGGCTCCGTCTCCTTCTAGGCACTCGGGGTTGAATTCAGTTCCAGCTGCACAGCCAAGAAGTCACCTGAGAATTAGGTTCTGATTTTAATCAGGAGACTCCATGGTGTTCCTCTGAACTTCTTTGAAGACCCAGCTCCTTTGGCTATTATGTGTAAAGTTTGAAGCTATGATCGTTTTTTCATGGGGATGGCTGCAGTTCCTCACACGTCATGTGTTCATTTTAATTTGACAAATATAACTGAGTAACTTGGGGTCCTGGATTCAGCCCAAGAGAGGGCATAGACGTGAGTGTGGGGAAATCCATGCTCCGACTCTACTGGTCTCTTTACCTGGAATGTTCCCCCATGTAATCCACTTTATCTCTACACACTCTCCCATGATACCTATAACTGAAAATAATCATGACTTCCCCGAACTTCCTATAGCCCTTTTTCCAGAACATTCTTCTAACATAGATGGCTATGTGGTATGGTTATTGCCTTTTTCTTCTCTCCCCAAATAGACTTTAAGTTATTTAAGGACAAGATTTTTACCTTATGATAAAGCATGCAATAAGGTACTAGAATCCCACATATTTTATTGATGAAAGGAAAAATCCCCTCCATGTAACAGAGGTGTGTGTAGGGAAAGGGGGCAGAGGGGAGGCTACCATCTGAAGTGGAGAATGATCGGTATTATGAGGCAAAAACCAAGTGCTGTACAGATTCAAGTGAGAGGAAGACGTAATGTAACTGGAGGACCCAGTGGTATGTCAAGGCTCTGGTGACCAATAGCATGAGGCTGAAAGGCTTCCCAGGATGAAGATTTTTCTGCTAAAACTGGGGAATGTCCTGGGCAAACACCGATGAGTTGGTCACCCAACTCAAGGCTGAGGCTTACTTACAATCACATGGGAAGAGGGGTCCCACAGGAAAACAGCGCCTGCAAAGCCAGAGGAGACCACAGGGTTCCTGGCAGGAAGTACAGGTGGACTAGTTTCATCAACATTCATTATATTCAAGGACACAGTGGACATGAGGCTAGAAGGACAGAGAGGTCTACAGGGTAAGCATTTGATATGTCCATTCATCAGAAATGTGGGATGTAAAAAACAGGAGCAGCCATAAGCAATTTATCTGGATGTGTCCGCGGCCTCTTTTTCACACATAACTTCCCCACCATCACAGGGCCGACCCTTCCCATCAACAGTTTCTGGAGACAAGCAGTTCAGTGTCTACGGGCCACCAAGGAAATCGGCTTCTCTTCCCGTTCACCAGAGTTTTGAGCCACTAAGTAAGTAGTTTGTCATGACGGGCAGGTAAGGGGAATTGAGGATGACAGTACAAAGCCTGTTGTTCGGAAACCTAACGGTTTGGGGACCGACCAGCATAAATCATCTTACTCATCCTACTTGGCTGCCCTCCAAGAGGCCACCTCTGAACACCAACACAGGTGCCTCTGTTTCCCGGCTTATGGAGGAGGCGGGCACCCCAGGTCAGAGGGCCACCCAGAGGGTCAGGGGCAGAATGCAAAGAGGAGACATGTTACTTATGCAGAGTGAAGAGTCGCCTACCATGAGAGCAGAAAAGCTGCAGCCTAGAGTTTCTGACCTTGACATGGGATTCTTCATTCTGTTGAAAACTTGTATAATTATATCCCGCAAGTTTCTCTATGGCTATTAAAGAATATGATAGCCAGCTGTTTAGATGTTTATGAGGGCAAAAGAATGAATTGGATTGATTTCTATTTCATCAGAAAGGATTGAGGCTGCAGTTGAGGAAGAAATGTTGACACTAAATTATCTAGAAAACAAAATATGTTGTCTACATTCCAAACTCTTTTTTTCCTGAAACATCTTGGGGGTACCAACCTTCAACATAAACTCATGGTGCACTCCATAATGAAACTGCTCTGGTTAAGTACTAGCCAGTGGTATAAATAACTGATATTGGCCAGATAAATTAACACAGCTTCCAGTTTTGTGCACCAAGTTGTAAACTGAGCCAACCTTCATCATCTTATTTTTCTCAAGCTTCATGTGAATAGCAGATCCTGAGGCCTGATTTATCTTGGGAATGTCCTCACATGCTAATTCAGCTATGCTGCATTCACCAGAACTGGGGGACTGGGGAGGGAGGAGTATAACAGAGAGTGGCAGCTGGGAGTTGCTAGCAGGCAAGGACAGAAGACAAATAGTAGCAAGACAAAAAGAGTCACAGTGGGAATGAGGGGTCATAGCAAAGGCAGAGCCTTCAGAGGCCAAAGCAGGTACAGCCAGATGTGCCCTGGGAGGGGAGGGCAGTAGCTGGGGGCAATCCAGATGAGAGAAAGCTGGCAGATGTGCCTCACTCACAGCCAAAGCAAACCTGTGTCTGCGTAGGGCCTACCTAGCTCAGTCTTGGTAGATGGTTGGGTGCTGCTGTCTAGTCTCCTATTCTTTATTGTTCCTGGTCTAGGAGAGTTGGCCCCTGGAGAGCCATGCATGTTCCAGAAGTGGCTGCTCACAGATTTTAAGGCTCATTCTATAACTGACCAGAAGACAGAAGAAATCTGCGGGTGGGCAATGCATTTAGCAACTTATTCCTGGACAATATCCCATTTCCAAAAGGGTCATTTAAAATTACACCGGGCAGAACAGATATAAAGAAGTTTGAGAAAAATAAGTCCCTGATCACAGAAGCTACACCATGGGGTTGCTGCTGTCCAGGGATATGCCACTTTATGTACATCAAGGCTTCCTAAAGCAGCGGTTCTCAACCTGTGGGTCGTGACCCCTTTACATTACGATTCATAACAGTAGCAACATCACAGTTATGAAGTAGCAACAACAATAATTTTATGGTTGGGTTCCAACATGAGGAACTGTATTTAAAGGGCCAGAAGGTTGAGAACCACTGTCCTAAAGAGTCCCAGAAAACCTGGAGAAAAACAAAGTTATTGTAACTGGGCTCTTTAAGAAAATAGCATATTGGGCAAACCTTTGCCAGTTTACATACAGGAAACATACCCTTTTCCAAAAGGAGGAATTCATTATTCAAGAATCTAAATCAGGGCATCTTCATTGAACCTTTGATCAATTCCAGCAAAACCTCAAAGACAGCTACATTTTCAGGGTGTTGCAAGAACTACATAAACCCCAAACATTCATACAAAACAAAACAACTAATTGATTTTATGTGCCTAAGCATTCACCTGTAAGAGAACTACTTGGGGGACATTGCTGAAAAGTTGAAACTGTCCCTAAATACTCTAAAGTAAGATAAAGAAATATATATTGGCCCCTAACCGGTTTGGCTCAGTGGATAGAGCATCAGCCTGTGGACTGAAAGGTCCCAGGTTCAATTCCGGTCAAGGGCATGTACCTTGGTTGCGGGCACATCCCCAATAAGGGGTGCGCAGGAGGCAGCTGATCGATGTTTCTCTCTCATCGACGTTTCTAACTCTCTATCCCTCTCCCTTCCTCTCTGTAAAAAATCAATTATATATATATATATATATATATATATATATATATATATATGAATCCTGGGTGTTTCTCCCAGTTCCTGTATAACATATCTTAGAGGTATCTGCCAATGTTGAAAGGTAAAGATGAGTAACCTTTCATGGGGTTGAAGAGTGTTACATATAACGCCTTGCATTGTATTTTGAAAATAGACATTTTCACTTTGGAAAACAGAAATAGTTGATATTATTAAGGCATGCAGAATAGTTGGATGACAAAGAATTCTGGGAAACCAAGTGTTGGTTGGTAGTGAAATTTTTGGTGGCATATGGTATGTGGGAATGACTGTCTGAAATGTATGAACCTGCAGTTTTTTGAAATCTCATCTGGGGATGCACTGATGTCTTTGTTGAGTTCTCAATTGCTTATTTTTAGAAGTGAAGTGTGTTAGTACGCACATGTTTTCCTTCCTGTATCCACATCACCAGTCAACAAGTAGACTTTAAAGTAGACTTGATAACTTGAAAGAAGACCTGATAAATAGCAAGGTGCAGTCCCTGATGGTGACCAATAAACAAAAAAAGGGACTCAAGGCCTCCAATATATGATCACAAGCAACCTTCCCATTCCTTACCTCCACTACCCTCAAAGGGCCATCTGTTCAATCAGCTGAGCTGGTCAGCTTGGGCTTCCCAGGAAAGTCTATACTTTTCTACCTTCTTGATTTGCTCTCTATTTTTCTCCTCTCTGAATACCCATCTTCTCCTTACATCCTCAAATTTTCCCCAACACAATTTTCTCCACTTTTTTGATGAAATTTTGTCATTATCAAAGTCATGGTGCTTTTGAGTTAAAATAATTCAAAATGACCTTTAGCCACAACCCTCATTTAACATCTTTTAAAACAGAAGCCCAAAGAAATTGGACT
This sequence comes from Myotis lucifugus, assembly GCF_000147115.1. NCBI lineage: Eukaryota > Metazoa > Chordata > Mammalia > Chiroptera > Vespertilionidae > Myotis > Myotis lucifugus. The sequence continues at coordinate 177,787 of NW_005871273.1, read as the reverse complement.
TGTTCCAGATACATAGCAAGAAGCAGGGGTGACGGTCCCTTCCTTTGGCCCTCCTTGGTCCTGTGCATGGATGGGTTCTTATACTTATTTGTATATTTGTGTCATTATCTTCTTCAAATTCCTTGTTCTCCCACAAATATTATATATATATATATACTTCTTTAGGACAAGATATATATACTTCTTTAGGACAAGGTCTACATGAAATATTGAATTCTTGAAAAACTAGAATATCTTTATATATGTGAATCTAGTTCATTGGGATGAATAGAAAGAAATAATTTTCCTCAAAATTTCATCAACAGTTAAAGGTAAAATTCTTTATAATGACTTTGATAATGGAACAGGGTATTCTGAAATAAAATTCGATTGAAGATCTTAAAAGTTGGAAGTTATATCTAAGATAAATTACGCATATGGAAAGTATGTGCTCATTTTGATGTACTCCCATATGTTTGTTTCCTTGCCCAAGGCAATATATAAAAAAAAATATTGTTGTGAGAAATGTCTGAGATTTTATTGGCTATCTTTCCTTCTAGGATTTTTTGTGGGATTTTTGCTGTTGTTGTTGTTGTTTGTTTATTTGTTGTTCATCCTTACCTGAGGATATTTTTTCCATCAATTTTTTAGAGAGAGTGGGAGGAGGGGGAGAGACAGAGAGAGAAACATCGATGTGACATCGATTTTTTGTCTCCCACATGTACCCTGACTGGAGTTTGGGATCAAGCCTACAACCAAGGTACCTTCCCATCGATTGAAATTGAACCTATGACCTTTCATTTCGAGGGCCAACATGCTAACCACTGAGCAAAACTGGTTAGAGCAGAATTCTATTGTTTGAGGGTAACATTTAAGCACAGCAAAGACAACAAAATCAAAAGACAACCAACTAAATGGGAAAACATATTCACCAATGATACATCTGATAAGGAGTTAATATCCAAAATGTGTAAAGAACTTATAAAACTCAATACCAAAAAAACCAAACAATCCAATTAAAACATGGACTAAGGACCTGAAAAGACACTTCTCCAAAGAGGCCATACAAAAGGCCAATAGACATATAAAAAAATGCTCAATGTCACTGATCCTCAGAGAAATGCAAATTAAAACCACAATGAGATATCACCTTACACCTGTCAGCATGGCTATCATCAATAAATCAACAGACAAGTGTTGGCCAGAATGTGGAGAAAAGGGAACCTCAGGCACTGTTGGTGGGGATGCAGATTGGTACAGCCCCTGTGGAAAGCAGTATGGCATTACCTCAAAAATTAAAAGTGGAACTGCCTTGTGACCCAGCAATTCCACTTCTGGGAACACATCCAAGGAAACCCAAAGCACTAATTCAAAAGAATATATGCACTCCTGTGTTCACTGTAGTGTTGTTTACAATAGCCAAGATTTGGAAGCAGCCCAAGAGCCCATCAACAGATGAGTGGATGAAAAAGCGGTGGTACATTTACACAATGGAATAGACTAGGCTGTAAAAAATAAAAAAATAAAAAAATAAAATAAAAGGAAATTTTACCTTTGCAACAGCATGGATAGACCTGGATATTATTATATGAAGTGAACTAAGCCAGTCAGAGAATACAAATAGATGATTTCACTTATATGTGGAATCTAATGAACAAAATAAACTAACAAAACAGAAACAGACTCACAGACACAGAGAACAGACTGACAGCTGTCAGAGGGAAGGGGGTGTTGCAGACTGGATGAACAGGGTGAAGGGATTAAGGAAATAAATGAACTCATAGACACAGACAACAGTATGATAATTATCAGAGAAAGGGGGGTGGGTGGAGGTAGAAGAGGGTAGAGGAAGGATACATGGTGATGGAAGGAGACTTGAATTGGGGCGGTGAACACACAATACAATAGACAGATGATGTATTATGGAATTATACACCTGAAACCTATATAATTTTATTAACCAATGTCACCCCAATAAATTCCACAAAAAGTAAAAAAAAAGTATTTGTTCATTTTCATAAGCTGTAAAGTTCAGTGATATACCGAGATTTACATTTTTATTACTGTTTTAAATCTGATTACTTTAACAAGTATTTTCTAATGTTCACCAATATACTGAGTGACAGATTTTATTGCCAAGGGGCTGATTAGCTGAAGTGTTCAATTCAAATTAAAATATGACACATTTATTGCACATGAATAATGTACATATATTTTATTCAAAAAACAGCTAGATTCGACAAAGAATTCAAAAATGGGGAAAACAGTCTTTGGGCTTTAAGGAATTTACCTTTTTTAATTGTGTTTATGGTTTGGGATAGAGAAAATAAGAGAGATCAAAAATAATTTTACAAGAGTAAGAGGACTCCTGGCTTCTGCTAAGGTTTAGGGAGGTTGATATTTATGGGCTCTTAGTGAATCATTATAACATAGGGGGAAAGGTCACATGTTATATGATCCATTAGAACTTGCACAAGTCCTAACTCTGCCATTTTATTACTGGCAGAATCTTGGAAGAATTGCTTCATCTTCTTAAGTCTTGGTTTGTTCATCTATAAAATAGGGCCAATGCCTAGCAGGTGTGGTCCAGTACTGGGGCCACGGCCTATGAACCAGGAGGTCACTGTTCAATTCCCAGTCAGGGCACAGGCTCGGTGTGCAGGAGGCAGCTGATCGATGAGTCTCTCTCATCAATGATGTTTCTATCTCTCCCTCTCCCTTCCGCCCTGACATCAACAAAAATATATTTTAAAAAATAGGGCTAATGATGGTATTGTCCTCAAAGAACTGATACAAGGATTAAATGAGGTAATATATGCAAAGTACTTAACACTGTGTATAGCAAACAATAACTGAAAGCAATAACTAGTCTTAGGAATAGAACTTATAGAGGAAAGAGCCTCAGGCAAAGTCTATTCTTCAGGAAGGAGAAGATCAGCAGCCAATAGAAACAATAAAATACAAGTAGATTGGCGAGGCTAAAAGCCCCCATTGCAAGTGGTATAAAAGCAAAGTGCTATGAGGAAAAAGAATCAATAACTGCACTTGAAGAAGTAAGTCTGTTTATGGCTACCTCGTTTCTGGACTCCTGGCTGGGTGGAAATAAAGAAATCACATAGCAGATTTTCTTTCTAAAACATTGACCAACCCAGAGTAATTCTACCTGTGCACCATAAACATGTTTTGTGGTACTTACCACATTCTACCTTCTTTTTGAAGACACGACTTGTATGTCTCAAAATTGGGTATGATCTATTCTTTTTTTTATATTTTATTGATATTTTACAGAGAGGAAGGGAAAGGGATAGAAAGTTAGAAACATCAGTGAAAGAGAAACATCAATCAGCTGCCTCCTGCACACCCCCTACTGGGGATGTGCCCACAACCAAGGTACATGCCCTTGACTGGAATCAAACCTGGGACCCTTCAGTCCTCAGTTCGATGCTCTCCACTGAGCCAAACCAGTCCGAGCAAGTATGAACTATTCTTGTTGAGAAAAGGCTGTGAGCAGTCCCAGTCATTGTACACTTAGCCATAGTTGTTGTTGTTTTTTAAATATATTTTTATTGATTTGAGAGAAGGGAAAGGGAGAAAGAGAAACATCAATGATGAGGGAGAATCATTGATCAGCTGCCTCCTGCACACCCCATACTGGGGATTGAGCCTGTAACCCGGGCATGTGCCCCTGACCAGAATCGAACCCTCGATACTTCAGTCCGGAGGCCAATTCTCTATTCCCTGAGTCAAACCAGCTAGGGCAGCCATAGTTTTATACACACATACAGATCACAGTGATGCATACACACACACACACAAGAATATCCATAGCTGGTACTTCTGAATACAGCTCTCTCTTTTTTTAAAAAATATATATATTTTATTGATTTTTTACAGAGAGGAAGAGAGAAGGATAGTTAGAAACATCAATGAGAGAGAAATATCGATCAGCTGCCTCCTGCACACTCCCCACTGGGGATGTGCCCGCAACCAAGGTACATGCCCTTGACCGGATACAGACCACACTGATGCATACACACACACACAAGAATATCCATAGCTGGTACTTCTGAATACAGCTCTCTCTTGATTTAAAGCCACAGAAGGCTTCTGTTACTATCTTGTAGATTTTTATTACATATTAAATTTAGGGGATCTAAACACAGGAGTTTCAAGATCGAGATTAATATATGAACTAGATCAACCTAGTTAATTTATATTCCTGCAAGATTTTTTAAAGGGGCAACTTATAGCTTGCTTGCTCCTGTATTCTCCTCACTTTACCAGGCTTTGTATGAACAGGGGCCCTCACAGGCTCCGCAAGCATACCTTCCATAGGCCTTTGAATGTGACAGTATAATAGGATGTGTCGATCTCCCTCACTACAGTGAGGATAACTCAATGGCAGGACTTCTAAAATTGTTTGCATTCCTAAACACTTGGTCCATGCCTGACCAATGGGAGACACTCTATAATTTTTGTCAGGTGCTTAGCATCCACATCACACTCTGTATTATACAGCTATTGTGATTGCTTAAGAAAAGTGCTCTCAGTTGATATCTAACTCTATGTTATTCAGCTTAGTGCCCTTTAAAGAAAATTAACATAGAAGTTCATGCTTCTTCATGCCACCGTGTACTTTAGGATTCCATAGTGTTAGCACCCAAAACCCATGCCAGCCATTCTCCAACATCATGTCCAATGAGGTGCGAGGGACAGAGGAGCTGCTCCAATAAAGTGAGCTTTTCTCATGGACTGTCCCTAATAGGACTCAGCTGATGGCACACCTGTCACTTGGGACTAACGTAAGGATCCTGCTGTCACTTGGGACTAACGTAAGGATCCTGGGAGAGCCTGACTCTGAACATAGGCGCCTGATCAATTGGTGGGTGCCGCTGGTGCCTAATACTTGCCTGGAACATAAAAGGCACTTAATAAATGCTGGTGGGAATAAATAAATAAGTAGACAACTTAAGACCTATTTCTTCAAGTGCAGTTATTGATTCTTCTTCCCCATAGCACTTTGCTTTTATATCACTTGCAATGGAGGCTTTTAGCCTCACCAATCTACTTGTATTTTATTGTTTCTATTGGCTGCTCATCTTTTTGTTCCTGAAGCATAGACTTTGCCTGAGGCTTTTTTCTCTATAAGTTCTGTTCCTAAGACTAGTTATGGCTGATATTTATTTATTAAGTGTTGGCAATAAACTTTAAGTACTTTGCATACATTACCTCATTTAATCTTTACATCAATTCTTTGAGGACAAGAGGACAATACCATCATTAGTCCTATTTTTTAAAAAATATATTTTTTATTGATTTCAGAGAGGAATGGAGTGGGGGAGAGAGATAGAAACATCAGTGATGGGAGAGAATCATTGATCGGCTGCCTCCTGCATGCCCCACACTGGAGATCAAGCTTGCAACCCTAGCATGTGCCCTCATTGGGAATCGAACCATGACTGGCTCATAGGTCAATGATCAAGCACTGAGCCATGTCAGTCCAGCATTAGTACTATTTTACAGATGAACAAATCAAGACTTAGAGAAATGAAACAAACAAAAGCCCGGTAAATCAAAGAGGTCAATCTGGAAGTAGTAACAAGCTAAACCAGTGAAATTCAGCCTCAGAGAGGACAGGAAACGTCAGGGATGCAAGTCTGGTGAACACGGGCAACTAAGAGCTCACTCTTCTTAACCTGGGGATTGAGGGCAGTTACTGCAGCTTCTGAAAGATGGAGGTTTCTCAATATCTGACTTGATTTTGACTCAGAGAAAGGCCGGCATGCCATTCCTGACCTTCCTCTCACTTAGGGGTAGAACTGGGCACAAAATATGGAGGTGAACTTTCGCAACCATGGGGCTTCAGAAGAACTTATCTGCCAGGATTAGACAAAAAGCAGGAATAGAAAGGAAGCAAGCATGTTATTAAAGAGACCATTTTGTACATCTTGTAGGTGGAGGCTGTCACCCAGAGGGAGTCACAAGAAGAGATGGGCATCCAATCCAGTTTTACAAATCTGGCTCTTTTTCTAGATGTAACAGCTATAGAGATGAGAGATATACAAATGCACAGCATGACCCTGACCGAGTCATCTACCGTGGGGACTGAGTACTGGGCTCGTTTGTGGGGTGCTGATGAGGCCCGGATTAGAGATGATATCAAACAGTCTTGTCAAGAAGGCAGAGAGGAACTCAGCTATATTGTTTCTACTCAGGTAGTAGAAGCTTTGCGAACTGGTTCTTTTCCTTTTTTTATTTTTTTACACTGCAAAATTGGATAGCTTTTTAGTTCTTTTCAGGAGAAGGGAGAAATATTTATGAAGCTTATTAGTGAGCAGACAGCACTTCACCTGATAAATATAAACTATTCCCCAGGCCTCCCAGTGTCTTCTTGATCAACCCCCGGAGGAACAGACCTGGGGTTTACACATTCAAATGCATCTTCGGTGCTTCATCACCCAGGGTCCTGAAGGGGGTGAATGCAGAGTCAAGGATATTATTCAGAGATTTTTTCTTTCCACTCCAGGTTGTGTAGCCTTCATTTAATGGATCCTCACACTTGCTTTATTTTATTTTATTTTTTCTGAGAAAAGCCAGAGTACATGCAGGTCAGGATGCCTTACATGGAAAGCCTATTTGCTTGGATCTATGATCACGGTGAGGCAATGTAACCACTTCTCTAGGCCAGAATATATTCTAAGAAGAGGCTGCGACTGCCCAGTATTCCCAGCCCCGCTAGGGATGTGACCAAACGGGCTGAGTGAAGTTCAAAGCTTCGCGCACTGGAAAATCTAAGCCCTTCTTCTACCCAAAAATAGCAGAATGATTTGGCAAATATATGCACGGTGGTGTGTTTACCTTGAATCACCCAGATAATTGCTTTAATTCTCCATTTCACTTTCCTAACACAGATCCATTCATTGAAAGGTGTTAGAGAGGTTGTTTAAATTTGGATGTTAGGGAAATAACAATTTTCTGAAGCATCATTTATCCACAGACAATTTAGAACAATTTTATTAAAAAATATAATAAAAGCGCTTACATCCATCCTAAAAATATGACTCCAGCAAACAGGTAACTGGGTGCGCAGCACACTCGTTTGCATTCACAATCAGGCATTTATGGAAGAATCTGCTAAATTGTGCATGCAAAGGCAGGTTTCATTTGCGCTTTATTGCTTCAGACAATGGACATCCTGTATCCTGGGGGTCTGTTTGGAACCTGTAGCTTTATAAATGTACCGCTTTCTCTCCCTTACATGTGAATGTGGTCTGAAAGCTGCTAGCTCCCGTTCAGCCCCCTGCTGCTTGTTTCTGTTTGGAGAGATTCTCAGTTATGACTGATGATCATAATTGTCTGGCAACCTTTGTTTTGCTTTCCAAGGGCAGCGGGGGAGAGGGAGCAGACGAAATGTTCGGAGTTTTAAGCAAGTGCTGCTTGTTGACAGCAGAGATGATCGTGCCTGATACAATCAATTTTGATGTCAGCACAATCTGAGATCTTTCTCTGACGCTGATTTTATCAAGATAATAGAGTAAGGATGTCTGTCTGCCAGCTAGATTTTGGGTCAACAAAATATTTTTTTTTGGTCACATTTTTCTGCTAGGCAGGACATACATTATGAATTCTTGCTTTTGTTCTTTTAAATAAAACTCCATTTTAGAAAAAAAAAACATGACAACTTTGTGACAAAATATACCGGAAGAAAAAAAAATTTCTAAATCATGTATTTCAAAGAGGACTTTTTATATGAGCTATCAATCATTCCTGTGCCTTATCGGCATTTGACTAAAGTTTGTATTTTTGTTTGCTAGTTTGTTTTCCCCCCTCAGGAACAGGGATGTGAGAAGGTGAACTGGAAATAAATGTAGTGCTCTTAGGACTTTGCAAATTTATACCAGTTTTCATTTTGCAATGACAGGGGGAATTTCATTACATTTTATTTTATCATTGTTTTTAAATATATTTGATTGATTTCAGAGAGAGGAAGGGAGATGGAGAGACAGAAACATCAATGAGAGAAAAATATCCACCTGTTGCTTCCTGCACACCCCTCACCTGGGGCTTGTGTCCTGAACGGGAATTGAACGGGTGCCTGGGAGGACCCTCAAGCACTGAGCCATACCAGCTGGGCTATTACATTTTAAAGATAAGCAGATCACACGGTGCTAGACAAGGCAATCTGGAATTTCATAGTGTTTACACATGTTTCGAGGAAGGAGGTCTATAAATAATTGCTCATCACTACTGTATACCCAAAGGCGGATCTGAAAGATTGCTCCGTACTACAATTCCTGTGGGCACTATTCCTCTCTCACAATTAAAATTATTCTGGATCATCAAACACAACTGTGTGGACCTTAGAACCACGGAGATATCCAGAACAATGTTCCTCATTGAACATGAGATTCGGTGCAGATGATCTCATATAAAAGTAATAGTACTATAGTCTTAACTTGCATGTGAAGCTGAGTTAGAGTTTTGACTTCCAGTCCTCAGTGTATGGGCCCAGTTAATCTTCATAAGCTGGGAGACAGAGGAAAAGAGTGATTCAATTCTCTGGAACCTGGTTTGGACATCTTTAGAGATGAGGGAACAGAACTAAGTAAATCGTCTAGGTCTAGAATGATTTGTTTCTAGTGGTCGCCAACCTTTCGGACTTCACAGACTACCAGTGGTCCCCAGAGCACCGGTTGGCGACTGCTGGTTTAAAGCATAACCCCACTCTTGAAGCAAGTAGCGGAGCACAGGCCCAGGAATGACAGTGATGCTTAAGTCTAGATTTCCTTATGTCTTCTTTTTATTTTAGAAATGCAATGGGAACACAAAAACCTATTATTAGAAGCTCTATATGTAGTCTGTCATGCAGTACCTTTTTTTATTTTCAGATATTCTTTGTATAACTCTTATGTGTAATTAAGGTTGGCATTGTTGGTTTCCTACTCCTTAGATGTTGCCATCACCAGCACCTTCTTCAACAATCTTCCTCCTGTGTGACAGAGCCCACCTTCCGCTAAAGAGGCTCAGATACCGATACCGGAACTTCATTGTTGAGCCTCCCTTGCAGCTACAGGACACAGCAGGTGATCAGACCTTAATTAGCAGGATCTGAGGGAAAGTTGGAGGAAGGGCATCTGAAGAAACTTTTTGTCCATTACCGAAAGAAACTTTAGAGCAACAAGTCTTTCTTTTTTCAAATATTGTGGTGTCCCCATGTTTGTCTGCAAGTGCTACCACCGTGTTTTAACTGTGATGGTTCCAACCTGGTGACCAAAGCCAAACCCTGAGCAATGACAAGAGATCCTGAGTCTGGAGGCGACCCTTGGAGTCCTGGCTCCCACTCACCCTCTGAATTCTTTCATGAGATAATGAGAGAATGAAAGCTTTTATTGTTTGGGTCTCTTTTAGTTGTTGCTGGGAAGCAGACACTTGTCCTTAACTTCTGCAGTTCCTTTTGCATGAGAGAAATGTTTGGCCTTTCTCAGAGCTCCCATACACACCTTTCGCCACCCTGGGAGGAAGACTAGCTTAATTTGATGAGTGATTTTGGAAAGATAAAACAGAAAATACCAGCATTCCCTGTCTCTTGGGAGATGACACTCCCATAGAGGCCTGGTGCCGTGCAATGGAGAAGCCAGGTCAGGACCAGGCAGCCTGAAGCTCCTGGCAATTCCTGTGGGTGAGGTCATGGGCGTTTCATATTTAGGTCCAGCACTGAAATGCTCCTTTGCCTCAAGATACCAACCATGTTATCTACTTTCCATTTTTATCAGAAACAAAGGTGCTATTTTTATCTCTATCTCTTCTCTCCTTGTCTATCTTTTAAGCTCTTCTGAATTGAGGCAGGGAAAACAGATGCTGCCTACAGCCCTCCTTAAACACCAAGAGCCGGGTGTTTTGTTCCTTGCAGCAGAAGACATGCTGTTATGTTGTTTGCACAGATTTTCCGATCAGATCAAGACCACCGTTCACGAGGACACAGACCTCATTTCCTCAGGTCCCCCTTCATCTGATCTCAGAGCTCAGCCTCCAGCTCCCCTAGGATGCTAGTGGCTGACGAACGGACTTGCTTGTCAGGAAGGCGCTCGGAATAAACTCATCACCCTAGAATGTTTTCAACATGGCGAGCACATCACTAGTTAGGGACCCGAGAGCTGTATGAAAACGGCTGAATAGTCTGGTTTCTTTATATTCTCTGAAACTCCTCCCTGCTCATCTGAGCAGTTGGCAGGAGACCAGCGTTGAGCAGCAGCTTCACTGAAGGCAGGGACTGACACGGAGGTGTGGAGACGGTGGCATTTGCATAGTTTGGCTCAGTGACAACTGAGAGGCGGGTGTGACAGAGTAGATATAGATTTCACACGGATGATGAGTGACGGCCTAGCCTTTCTGAAGGAGGGAAACAGAAAGAGACAGAAGGAAATAGATACATCCAGGCGGAACATGACTGAACCCTTTGGGAAGAGACCTCTCTGAGGCTGTGTGACATCATCCCAGAGATCGAGAAACACGGACAGTAATGTAGCCAAGGAGAGAGGCAGACCTCAGTTTAAGTCCCAGCTCGATCCCTTCAAAGATATCTGCCCTTACACAGATCGCTTTATCTTTCTGAATATCAATGTCCTCTTCTTTAACATGGAAATAGTATTACCTGCTCTCCCAATGTCACAGAGCTGTGAAGGTCTGATGAGTTAATGGAGGCAAAGGAACTTTTAAAATCATAAAATAGTGTATAAATGTCCCATATTGCTTTGATGGCAATTCCACAAATTTATGATCTCATTCCAGCCCTTCCCTGTCCCCCCACTCCTCCCACTAGCAAAGCTGCAGGAATAGACATTTCCTGTAGGGCCCAAGGAGGTCCTGTCCAGATGCCTACAGGCCCACCCATGCCCTGATCTCCTCGGTGTGCTCAGCTGGACCCAGAGTCCCTACATAAGGGATGCTCACAGGAGGGACCCTCTCAGGGTGGAAAGCATTCTAACAGCTCAGCCCAGATGAGCATGACCGCCAGATGTTCCATTCCAGTGACATGCTTTATCACCAGACTGTGGACCTGAACGAAAGTTAGGAGTCAGTGGCCTGCTACAGGCAGAGCCTTAGCATCTCGAAGATGTCTTGGGTGTTGATAGGAAGAAAGAAAAAGTGATATTGATTTGATCTGTGCTCCTAACAAATATTCGATGATACATCTCCTGTGCTATATTATTTATAGATATTATCTATTTATGATTTTAAATATATTTCCTTCTATTGACTTTTAAATAATGCTTTTGCCATAGGTTAATATTTAAAATAAATGGAGTCAATTATAAATGTATTTTTCTTTTTAAAACTAGGTTTTTTGGGCTTCCTCTCTTATCTTTCCTAAAAGTCAGGGGATATATATATATATATATATATATATATATATTACATATATATACACATATATAGGATATATACATATATATATATACACATATATAGGATATATATATATATTTTTTTTTTTACATCTACATACATATACTATATATATGGCTAATATGCAAAGTGTCCCCTCAGGAGTTCAATCTCTCGCTATGATGTGCACTGACCACCAGGGGGCGGCGCGTAATGAAGGAAGGTCTTGGCCGGCAGCTGGCAGCTGGGGAAGGAAGGCTCCGGCCAGCAGCTGGAAGGCCCGATCAACCCTGATCACCAGCCAGGCCTAGGGACCCTACCCATGCACAGATTTGTGCACTGGGCCTCTAGTCCAATAATAAGATGCGTCCTATGGTATCAGATAAGCCAAGAGAGTCCTTCAGGATGTTATGCTTCGTGTAAAACTGGACATCTTTAAGTTTCTCCATCATGATGAACAAAACACAGACAGGGTGCCTGTGCTTAACCTCCCTGTGTCCTCCATTCATACTATTTACATGCAGAGGGAAAAAGTCTTGCCAGAATTACTACTGGAGCCACTAGGAGCAAAGTGATCTCTTTCAATCCACATCTGCCAGTGGGTAAAAGGGAAGTCTTAGTGCTTGAGTAGGTGGGTGGGTGTACAAAGTCTATTATCTTGTGCTTAAGGGGAAATCAGTTAGTCTTTTTAATCAGTGAAATTATACTGTGCACACAGTGTTTTTAATTTACACAGGTTATGTACTTATATGATTCCTGCTCTTACTGTATTTTAGTGTAGTTTCATGGAGTCTCTGGTATGATTAGTTTGGTTATTTCGGGAGACTGGGAACACTAAAAAAATTCCCCATATAATTGGTGGGTAATTGCTTCTTCACTTTGTCATTCCCGTCATTCCGGCTTACTTCTTCAAACCTCTCTACTTCCAAATAGTGGGGGGGAAACTGTAATACCTTTATAATAAATGAATTCGATATTTTTTGTGAACATACTTGCATTAAAACTTTGATGTCCTCTTACTGAAATATTTATTCTTGCTTTTGTTGATCTATCATTGCCCTTTAAGTCAATTATTACTACCTATTTATAGAATAATGATATCAGGCCTCTGCTGGAAATATTTGCAGTCAATACATTTTTTCCAGCTCTCTTAACTGCTTGATTGTGTTTAAAATAGAAAACTTTCCACGGAGCCAAGATGACAAAGTGTCATAAAGTGAAGAATATGATGAACTCAATGCTGCACTTGGGGACAACAAAGAAAAAGCAAAATAAAGCAAAAAATCATGTTTAGGTGTTTTGGATGTTTTACAAGAAGATTTTATTGGTATAATAAAAAAAGTATGGTTTTGTAGCAGTGTTTTGTTACTAATTTTTGAAAATATCTGTAGAGTTACCCCTCCTTACATATACAATAAAGACATCACTCATGCAGATGAAATTACACTGAAGGTTAAAAATAAATGGGCTGATCCTATTCAAAGTCCTATCTGTATAGTCCAAATGGAAAGTAGAGGCAATTATTTAGATCAGGCGTCCTCAAACTACGGCCCGTGGGCCACATGCGGCCCGCTGAAAACATTTATCCGGCCCGCTCGGTGTTTTTGCCACCGCTGCCTGTCCTGCTTAGCAGCCGACTCGTCCCGGGCCCGCAGTGCGCATGTGTGGAATGTCTCAGGGACAGTGAACTGGCCCCCTGTTTAAAAAGTTTGAGGACCTCTGATTTAGATGGACATAGTGCTCACAGGGATTTAGTTCTCCTGATCAATTAGGCTAATAGGTACATCAAGAGTTATCAACTGCAGGCACTATGATGTTTCAATCAGATACCTCGGATTTGTTTTTGTTTATTTGTTTGTTGTTGTTAATCCTCATCCAAGGATATTTTTTCCATTGATTCTTAGAGAGAGCAGAAGGAAGGGGGAAAGGCAGAGAAAAAAATCCATGTGAGACAGACACATCAATTGGTTGCCTCCTGAACACACCCCACCGGGGCCTGGGATTGAGCCTGCAACTGAAGTATGTGCCCTTGACCAGAATTGAACCCAGGACCCTTCAGTCCGCAGGCCGATGTTCTATCCATTGAACCAAACCAGCCACTGTCTGGGATTTGTTTTGATCAGGTGTGTAAGGTATGATCTTCCTGAAGGAAGAAGTTTACTATACTTCCAGATCCCTAGAAACAGGGCAGAGGACAGTCTAGAGCAGGGGTGGGCAAACTTTTTGACTCGAGGGCCACAATGGGTTCTTAAACTGGACCGGAGGGCCGGAACAAAAGCATGGATGGAGTGTTTGTGTGAACTAATATAAATTCAAAGTAAACATCATTACATAAAAGGGTACGGTCTTTTTTTTTTAGTTTTATTCATTTCAAACGGGCCGTAGTTTGCCCACGGCTGCTCTAGAGGGCACATGGGGAAGCACAGGGGGCAGTCAGGAGGCAGAGAGAGCAAGAGGAAAACATGGACATGTTTCTATTGTGGTTTCCATGGGAGAGGCAAGGCGGGCATAGGATTGATGGCTGGTTGGAACAACTTCTATGGGGCATGGGGCACAGTAGCTCTGCTAGTTGTCTGGTACCTGGCCCTGGAATGACTAGGGCAGGTGGAGAGTGTCCGTAAAGGTGAGAGCTCAGTAGAGAAGGTGGCGGTAGGTGTGGGTTCTGGATTGGTTGGTGTGCACATAAAGGGGTCCTTACTGGCAGGCAGGTTGCTTACTATCTCTAGGAATTGGCTAACCCTGGAATGGGCAGTCCCTCCAAAGTCAACAACATCCCCGATGCCAAACATCAGAGTGCAGAAAATAAAGACTGAGGAAATAACGCATGTTAACGGAACAACCTTCTCACATTTCTTCACGTTGCAAGTAGACTTTGAAAAATACTTGTTTGCACAGTTCCCAGGTATAACAGTCATACTACTCTCCCAACCTCCTTAACCAAATCATCTTCCATTCCACTCATTTTCCCTGTGGAATGCACCGTACATTTCTCTCCTCTGCCTTCTCTGTTTAGGTCTCTATCAACTCCTCATGACTTTGCTCATAGTTATTTGCCTGCCCTGCTCTGAGACCTGCTGATGCCTGCCCTCCCTTCTCCCAGCTCTTCAGCAAACCTGGGACAGCCTGACCGCGAAGCACTGCATCCCTCAGGCCACTGATCTGCTTGAAGTTCTCCAAATAGCTCCCCTATTTTTTTATATTCAAGTCAAAGTCTCTAATGCAGATAAAAATACTATTTTTCTGTAATTTTCTTTGTCTTTATTACCAGCATCTTTCAAAATTTCACCCATTATTGAAGGCCCACTGCAAGCTCTATCTCTATTTCAAAGCACTGTCTTATGCTTATCAAACGACTCTTCCCACAGACAGTTATAAAAATGAACCCTGGCCCAGTCAGTGTGGCTCAGTGGTTGAGCATCTACTTATGAACCAGGAGGTCATGGTTTCATTACGGGTCAGGGCACATGCCCGGGGTGTGGGCTCCATCCCTTGTAGGGGGGCGTGCAGGAGGCAGCTGATCAATGATTCTCTCTCATCATTGATGTTTCTCTCTCTCTCTCCCTCTCCTTTCCTCTCTGAAATCAATAAAAACATATATTTTTTTAAAAAGCACGCTGATTGGGTTTGCTCGAATATTGTTGATCTAAAATGCATCAGCCTTCTCTTCACACTGGATGCTCCTTGATTGCCAGTGTTGTGTTTTACATATCCTGGGAAGCTGGCACAATACTCAGTACTGGGCTTTGGCAGAGCATGTTTCTCCTAGAACTTCACCAGCAGGAAATCACCTCCTATTATCGGGAACTCTGCTCATGAAAGACCTCCAGGAGCACATCAGAGAGTCCCTGTCCTCTTTAGCGCAGTGCTGTTTTCCTGGAGCACAACTGTATGTCACAGTTGATCATAGTCATCTCGTTGCCCGGTCTGTCTCCATTTCTGTAGTGTCAACTACGGAAGGCAGAGATCACGACATATACACGCTGGAGTTCACAGAGGCGCTCTATATCTGAAGCAGGACTATTTGAGACGAGGAACCTGAGTATAACACCTACCCCCAGCATCTCTGCTGTAAAGATCGCTGTAGTAATTTGGTTTGAATATCCCCTCTCCCCTTTGTGGACCCTGTACATTCTACCCACAGATGAAATCTAGTCAATCAAGTCACTTGGGGAGTTAGACTTGTTAGATAATTCACATCACCTCCATAACATTTTTTTTCAAGAGCTATATAGTTTTTTTCTGGTCATTACATATTTTATATTTCCTGTTCCTACGTTTTTTTTAAGCAACTCAATAACCATTTCTTTCTAGTCTGACATCAAAATAATCTCCTAATTGCAAGAGCTATATAATGAATGTGCTTATTTTTCTCTCTTGATTTCTACTTCATTCTCTATTTATAGCTTTTCAGTGTTGGCAGGTGTGATGTTCATCATTTGGATGTATCATAAAAGGGTTGTTTTCTAAAAGTTATATATATATATATATATATATATAATGTGTGTATATATATATATGAATATATATAATGTTCCCTTTTAAATGTTCTATATACCAGATATATTTTCAGCAAAAGAACTAATGTGAACATGAGTATAATCCAAAGTCTAGGAGGCTTGATTAGTAACATTCTTAAAATTTGTCTTATATAAAATGGACCTGTTTATTTGAACCCTACTTCTTAAGGTAGAGTCATTTATTTAGGCCATGTCAACAAGCCCTTAGTGGGTCATTATTTCTGAGAGCAAACCGATTCAGACAGATAAGCTGATGTTTCAGCTTTCACCAGCCCTTCCCCATATCTTCTGTATAACTTATCTGCATTCATGATAAGATACATATATTTTTTAAATCAAAATCTAGTCACAATAATCGTATTTCTCTTTCAGCTTAAACCTTTCTGTGATTTCCAGATTCCTTATCTTTGCATTTAGCTCCCCATTGCATCCAACTTCTGTCTCTTTATGTGGCTTCATCCTTCCCCCCCCCCACCCCCCACCCCCAGTCTACCCAGCCATCAGAGCTCACAGTATCTTGAACAGGCTGTGCCATTCCACAGCTCCAGAGCCTGCTCTCCCTCTGAGGCTTGGTTTACCCCAAATCCCCCTCCTAATTGTCAACCCTTCTGTAAAATGTTTTCAGCTGTCTCTATAAGAGACACTGTACCTGTTCACGCATCTGTCATAGCACCTAGGATGCATTATCTATTAAAATCATTGTTTGTTTTATTTATATCAAGGATTATAAGCTCCTTGAAGAAAGCAACTACATACAGCCTGGTGCCTCTCTTATAGGAGGAGCTCAATGAATGTTTCCTGAAAAATGGAATGAAGGCAGGTATTTAAACCTATCCATAAAATACATTATATTGAGTGATACAATGAAGTTTGCCCAGTATGGAGAAGAAGAGAGCCCACAGCTCTAGCAGCTCTGGTGGGGGCATCTCAGAAAGGCTGGGGCTGTGAGGCCTCCTGAGGACCCCGCAGTGAGGACCGGGAGAGCTGCCTGCAGGCCTGGCCTTTGCACTCCTTCATTGTTTATGCACAAGTGCAGGCTGAGAGCTCATAGAAGACGGGCACTGGGTTAGGTGCTGGGTACATGGAGATAAAGGACTCTGTGTCTGATTCCAAGACCAGCTCATGGTCTGAGTTTAAAGCCAGAATAGCAAGCAGCCGATTACAGCACGGGCAGGTGCTGCCCCGGTCACAGTGGTGCAGGATGCGATGTGGCAGCAGGTGGGCAAGGCACCGGGCTTCACCCTCGCAGTTAAGAGGGCTTTCCTAAGGAGGGGGCATCTGATCTGGCGCTGAGGGGATGGGCAGAGGTGTTTCCGCCACAGGTACAGGAGCTGCCGAGAATCGGTGATGGGAGGATCACGGTGGTGGTTCTGAGGCAGTACAGGAGCTTGGGTGATTTTAGACTCGGCGGAGGAGGAAATGTTATGAGCTGACAGAAGTCACAAGCCCCACTCAGATCATGATGACTTTCTCAAATGCATATCTTTTCATGCCCTTACTTTGTAAAAGCCCACATCAGTTCTTCTGTGATGGTCCCTGTTGGATAATGCACAGTGACATTAAAGGGGCACTATGCCAGTCTTGAAAGGAGGTGAGACAGGAAGAAAAAGAACAGGAGAATGGGGGAGTCAGGTAGGAAGTGATAGGAACCTGTATGAAGGCAATGGTTTTGAATGTAAAGAAAAGTATCCAAGTAATTAAATACAGGGATGTGGCATCCTTGGAAGAGAATGAGAAGGAGTAGCCAGAGGCATAAGGCCATGTGGAGTGAGCGACATCATAGAAACAAGGAAAGGGTATTAATAAAAGGAAAATGTGGTGAACATCTTCAAGATCTATGGAGGGATGAAGTGTGAGAAGCAAGATCCAGGCCAGCTTCTTCGATGTTAACGATGACTTTGAAATGAGAGGTTTAATAGGTGCGGGTAGAAGCCATTATACATGTTCCTTCTACCTCTCGGTTCTCATAAGCACTTGAAACTAGTTGCTGAACTCATTTGCCTGTGGTTGCCTTTATGTAAATCACAACATTATTATTTTCATGAGAGGATAGTTTTATTGCTTGATATATTAAGCCCTGGAAGTAAATTACGAATAATGGTTAGAACAGTAAATTGCAAATATTTATTGCATGCCTGCTATGATCTAGCCAAAATATGAGGTGCTGCAGATAAGCTAAATAATGCTGACATATTCCCCAGCTTTGCAGAGTGAAGAGTCTAAAGTAGATGTACCAATATATGTTAAATCAGAAAGAGCAATCTGTCCAACGCAACTAAGGGTCATCAAATACCAACTTTTTAGTGCACATAGAAACTCTAAAATGTGTTTTGTTACTGGTAATAAAAGCTTGTGACAGATCCTTCAGGGAAAGTGAAAGCTAATCTGAAATCTTATTTTTTAAGCAAAAGAGTAACCATAGAAAAGCAGATTTATTTTTACTGTCACCACCTTAATGTATGCTAATCGTTCATAGCTGTCCAGACTGACCCCATGTGAGGGAAATCAGACCCAGGCAGACTTGGAGAAGGAGCAGCCACCCACACGTTTTCAAGGTACCTCCAATGATACATGATGCCCACTGCTTTTGGATTTTCTTGTTGAAACAGTATATATAATAAAATGAAAATAACAACGTTACACCTACTCTGTAACCACCTGTCAGTAAATTTATGAACAATTAGAAAATGAAAGTGCTTCCCAGGGAGCAATTTTTAGAAGCAATAAAATGTTCTTTTTTCTTCAGAAATATAATAGGACAACAACTTTTCTCTTGTTTCTCCCAAAGCAGCTTCTACAATAATTAATCAGCCCTGTTTTGTTGTTGTTGTTTTTAATGGTTCAGTTCTTCAAAATGCTCTAGACAAGCAAACTGCAGGCGCTGAAGGAGCCACTGAGAACCCAGGCGAAGTGACGTTCGGAGCCCGGGCCGTTTCAAGATCCATAAGCAGTGCTACTTCTCAAAGACTAGGGTTTACGCACGCTATCTTGGGGTTCACCGCTCAGAAACAGATGCCAGCATTTTCTCTACTGGAGCAAACATTAAGCCCAAGACATCCTTTCAAAAATATGTGTTTTTTTCCCCCCTTGGATTGTATTAGCAAACTAGAGGCCCAAGGCATGAAATAGGTGCAAGGGGCTTGGCCTCTGCCGCTGCTACCGTGGCTGCCTCTGCCTCGGCCCCTGCTGCCATGGCTTTGCCTGGAAGGTCATTCGGAAGGACGTCCGGAAGGACATCTGGTCTAATTAGCACATTATGCTTTTATTATTATAGATGACCTGAGATCTCCACCTAACCTTCTCCAGTAACAAAAACGGGATCATAACAATTACTAAAATGTCTATAGTGCATTTCCTGTTGCATGAAAAGTCTTTCTTCTAGATCAGTGGTTCTCAACCTTCCTAATGCCAAGACCCTTTAATACAGTTCCTTATGTTGTGGTGACCCCCAATTTCATTGTTACAAATTGAACATAATTAAAGCATAGTGATTAATCACAAAAACAACATGTAATTATATATGTGTTTTCCAATGGTCTTAGGCGACCCCTGTGAAAGGGTTGTTCCACCCCCAAAGGGGTCTCGACCCACAGGTTCAGAACCACTGTTCTAGATCATCCCATTTGAAAGATCCCGAGTGAGCATTTTCCCCAATTTTACAATTGAGGTTCCAAGAGATAAACTAAATTGCCTGACTCCCGAGGCAGAGCTAGATAGATATCAAGTTCAGGTAGTTCAGGTTTCTGACTTTTTCCTCCTTCTACTCTATGAAGATCCTATTAAATCAGATTAATGCCTTCAACCTTGATCAATAGAAGACAAGGGCGATAGAGCCTCCCAAGCAAAAGATGGTACCTTAGAGGGAGAAGGGGAAACTCTCTTACCAGCACCTGAGACCTCCATCTCAGACCTGTGAAATCTCAGAAGCTCATGTCACTCTCTAGTCTCTGGGATTCTTCCTTGAGGTCCTGTGTACAATGCCAGGGCCATCCCAGTGGAAACCACACACAGTGGATGGCTCTTGGCCTCTTGACCCTCTTCAGCGCAGCCCCCTGATGGTGAAAACATCAATTTTCTAGTGTAGCCATGTTTTTCTGAATAGCAATTGGTTAGTTCCTTTGCCTCTGCTATTTCACCCCTTCCTTTTCATCTTTTTTATTTTCATTTTTCATCTCAAGTCCTTTTTTTTTTGTACTTTTTGCTTCTTCGGTGGCCTTTTTATAGGTTTCTGTGCTTCTCTCTCCTCTTTTCATGTCTGGTTCTTTTGTGAGAGGCCCTCTTTCTGGGCTGTCTTTGTTTGTCTGACTCCTCTTTCTAGCATGGCTGTCCCCTTCATTCATTGTTATTCTCCCTGAGATTCTTCTCTTGTCACTTTAGGGACTTCAATTGTGATCTTGTCTGCTGGACTAAAGCTTTGCCATCCTTCTGTGGTTGTGTGTGTGTGTGTGTGTGTGTGTGTGTGTGTGTGTCAATTTTTTTCATCTTTTTCTTGGAGCAAAAAGAAAAATATCTTTTAGCAGTTTATATGATCTATTTGCTAGCTTATGTTTTGAACGAAGTGTTTGCTCTCCCTTTGATAAATCATTATTTGAATTGTAGCAGTTAGTGCTCTAGATGTGGTGGAGACAATGGATGGTCCCTTTCCCAGTAATTGAAAACCAGTCCTTTTCTTCCAGTGTCTACAAATTCCACAGAGGCAAACTGATTCCATGTCTCCTAAACAAAAGGTTTTGATGTACAAATCCGAATGTTGTGGGTTTTGATGCTCTTTATCCATATGTTTTCATTGGAAGTTTGAGATTTTCTATTTTCATAAAAACTTGGGAAGGGAGAGTTTTGGGGTGTGTGTGTGAAAAAGAGAGAGAGAGAGAGAGAGAGAGAGAGAGAGAGAGAGAGAGAGAGAGAGAAAGTGAGTGAGTGTGTGTGTGTGTGTGTGGTTGAGGCAGAAAAGGGTATAGATGTAAATGTACATTTAGGTGAACTTATATATGTGTATGCACTCATGTAAACCACCGCACACATCAAGATATAAAACATCCCCCCATTTCAAAAGTTTCCACCTGCCCTTTCCTATTAATACCTCCTCCAGAAATTACCACTTTTGTGATACTCTATTATTTCATACTAGAGGCTCGGTGCACAGATTTGTGCACTAGTGGGGTCCCTCAGCCTGGCCTGTGGGGATCGGGCTGAAACTAGCTCTCTGACATCCCTCGAGGAGTCCCAGATTGTGAGAGAGACCCCACCAGTGCACGACTGGGGCTAGGGAAGGACTGTGGGAGGACTTCAGGGCGTGTCCGGCCTGTCTTGCCTAGTCCTGATCAGGGCAGATTGGAGCTGTCTCACCCAGTCCCCATCGGGGCTGATCAGGACTGGCTGGCTAGGGAGGGACCGTGAGAGGTTGGCTGGCCAGGGAGGAACCATGGGAGGGCTCCAGGGTGTGTCCAGCTCATCTTGTTCAGTCCTGATTGGCTGGACCCCAGCAATAAGCTAACCTACCAGTTGGAGCGTCTGCCCCCTGGTGGTCAGTGCACGTCAGAGCGATTGGTCGAACAGTCAAATGCATGGTTGGACATTTAGCATATTAGGCTTTTATTGCATAGGATAAATGGAATACCATAATAGGTACTATCCAGAAGTTAAAATATTCAGAAGTTAAATTGGGGGACATAAAATAGGTGCATGTTTAGATTCAGTAGAAACTACCAGGCTGTTTTCTAGCTTAAGTTGGGTCAACTCCCATGGCAGTGTTTGAATGTTGCTGTCGATACCCATCCTCCCCAAAACAGACTGTTAGTCTTTTTAAATTTTCGCCATCTGGTCAGTGGGAGAGAAGGTTAGAGTTGAAAAGCTAACTACACCAAACACTTTAACATTCCAAAAGCCTTGTGTAAGACATCTTATGGTGCTTTTCGCATTCTCTTCGTCTCCTTGACTTCCACCCCTCTGCCCCTGGCTGACCAGCTCCAAGCATGCCTTTCAGTTCCACCACCTGAGGCTAACCAACTGAGCACCCAACATCTGTGGATCCTCTACCACTTTCAACCTCAGATGAAATGCCATCCTTTGGGCACTAGGACCTGGCTTCCCTAGTGGTTGCTGCAGAGGTGGTGCAATGCAACCCAGAAGTCTGTGCAGTTGACTACCTCTGGAGTAAACTTAAACCGAAAACAAAACAAAACAGACAATAATTTGAGGACCGAGTCAGGCCAGTAAGTTTCTTTTCCACTTTTTCTGACCATGGATAGGTTCAAGGTGCAATCTCTCTCAGGAGGGTCTGTAGACTTCCGGCATGGCTGAGTGGAGGAAACACCTGCTAATGGCCAGCTAGCCTCTTCACTGCTCATCCCCAGTCTGTATCCAGCACTGATAAAGCATCACCTTGGATTACTTCCCATGCTTCTCTCCCTCACTCCCTTTCCCTTTACTCTCTCTGTCCTGGCATTTCACCCCCAAAATAATAACATCGGCATTTATTCTCAGCCTCAGGATGCTTTCTAGGAGCCCAGAACTAAGGCAGCTTGGTGAAAACATTTCTTAAGATAGTAAATGGGCTTGATTAATACGATCAATCTATTCAATTTTCAGAAAATGGAAGAATAAGGGTGTTAACAAGACAGAAAACTTACCTGAGGGTCTGAGTGACCAAGATGTAGGCTAGGCTTTCCTGTTTGTGATTTCAGGGCATTACTCTGTGGCTCAGTGAATGGGTTTCATTTCTTTTTAAAGCTCTCAAGGTTGTAGTAGAAATGTCAGAGCTACTCTATTAAGGAAACTTTAATATCAAATACAATATCATATGAAATTACTTGCCTAGTAGTTATCATTCAATGCTTCCCTTCCCCTTCAAAGAAAGGCATGCTCTAGAATTAAGAAGTATTCCTGCTTTTTTCAATATTATTCTGATCATTATATTATTATCACTAAAATTTAAAAAACAAGTGGCATGTTAAAGAAATTTGATGGCAAATGAATAAATAACAACATAGTAAACTAATTATGCTCTCATTCAGTGGGGGATGTCTCCTCTTTATCTTAGACCAATTTTGTCAATGTCTTCATGCTCCTGCCTTCCAAACCTTCTCTGATTTCAACCCTTTCTGGGCTGAGAGCATTCATCTGCTCATTCAAAACTTTTATTCATCAAGTGCCTATTAAATGCTGGAAACTACATTGGTTACTAGGAATAAAACAGTGGACACCCTTATGTATCTTAAGGTCCAGCAGAAGAGATTTATTTATTATAAAGTGTTAAAAATATATGTAACAATGCAAGGAGTGCTTTAAAAGTAATGGGAAATGTTGTGAAATTCTGTAAAAGGCAGGTTTGGCCTAGTTAGGAGGTTGGGAGAAGCTGCTGAGAAAGTGGGAATTGAAATAAGATCTGAAAGATTCTAGGCATGGACTAGGAAGGAGGGAAGGGAAGAACTTTCCCTTGAGAGAAAACAGCCAAGACAGGAGAGGGTAGGATGGAATAGAAGAAACATGAAGTACTGGGTGAAGAACACTGGGTGAAGAACACTGGGACAGAACCTGAGAGAGTTCTTTTCCATAAGGCTGTATAGGCAGCTACGGATCAGGGATCCCAAGAAATATGGGCCGTTTGAAACTTTGATAATTTTGCTTGAAGCAATGGGAAGTCATGTAAGTGTTTGTGTGTGTGTGTGTGTGTGTGTGTGTGTGTGTGTGATCATTAGACTCTTTTAGGAGATAATTTGGCTATGGAAAAAATGAAGGTCATCAAGAGTGGAAATGGAGTGGGTATCAGGGGCTGGAGTTGGGGAAGGGGGGGATGAGCGTTATTATTTAATGAGTACAGAGATTGGGATCATGAAAATGTTCTAGAGATTGATAGTGGTCATACTTGCAAACACTGTGGATGTACTTACTATCACTGAATTTTACACTTTAAAATGGTTAAAATAGAACATTTAATGTTATGTATATTTTACCACTTTAAAGAAAATTTAACAGTGGTGTGGATAAACAACTCAAGATATTGTTGTAATTCAAGCAAGTGGCAATAGTATCTTGCTCTATATAGTTAGGTGGTGGAGATGGAAAGAGATGGATAGATTAAAGATGTGCAGTTGGTGAGAGGTGAATGGGTTTGGTATGGCAGGGAAAGGCTAACTAGTCACCATTTATGAGTGTATCTTGTCTCCCCTCAAGAATGAAATCTTCCTTGGCCTTTGTCCCATTCCTCCCCATAGTTCCTAACATAGCACAAATATAACTGACATTCAATAAATGATTAGATAGGTTTATTGATTATTTAAGAAGAGGTTGTTTGATATCCAGGGGACATTGAACTGCCCAGAGCATCTTAGAATGTCCAGAGTAAGACTAAAATGGTAGGTGAGTCATTCACCTGTTGCAACATTTCCCAAAGTAACCCTTTAATTAATAAAAAAGAAAACGCCATAATTGAATTGTGACTGTTCTCTTTCTTGTAAATGTCCTAACTCATCACAAATCCTATATAATAAAAGGCTAATATGCATATTGTCCCATCAGGAGTTCAACCAACTGGAAGTTCGACCCCTTGCTGTGTGCTGACAACCAGGGGGTGGCATGGAGGGAAGGAATGAATGAAGGACCCAGCCGGCAGCTGCTGGCCAGGGGAAGGAAGGCCCCAATTGGCCCTGATTGCCATCCAAGCATAGGGACCTTACCTGTGCACGAATTTCATGCACCGGGCCTCTAGTATAAAAATAAGGGCAAACTCTAGAAAAACGCTGGGGTTCAATGTAATGCTATGGAATATTACCTAATGCTATCACTCACACTGCACAATGAAGGTGTTCACGTTGACACAATCAACCTCCTGTCCCCCAAAGGCAAAGTGTGGTATAGTGGGAGGAGGTGTGGAATTAGCCTTACCAAAGGCAGGTAGATGAATTACAGTACTTTATCCTCAGTAGATAGCAAAGTGCCTACTTCAAAGATGATGCTCAACAAATTCTCATTGAATATGCTGTCACATAATAGACATTAACTACTTGGTGAATGAACAAACGAAACAGTGGATAGATTACAATATAGTAGATCCATCTGTGAGGGACTAATAAATATCTCAAAAAATACATAATCTCAGGCATAAAAACCAAGAATTTTAGAGACCATATACTCATGCCCCTTGTTTTATATAGCAAGAAACAGATCCAGGAAAGTTAATCCATGTCCCTAAAAGAGCACAGATAATGGAGGCTGGAGTAGCTCTCTAGATCTTTTGACTCACCACACCATGTTCTTACAACCAAGTGAATATTTTCTACAAAAGGAGTACTACACCCTTGCTTTTAAAGGGTACTTGCAACATGGCTCCCTCTAAAGGCCCTACTTTGCTCAGAAGCAATGAAATAGATCAGGGACCCAAATGAGCAATCAACTATTGCTCTGAAAACTTATTTCGGCAGAAATGTGCTGAGTTTTCTAAAAGAGAGAAGCTGAGGCACTGAGAAAACAGACTCACTGAGAGACCCCTGGGCGGCTTTCCAGGGGGCTTGCTATCAGAGCGTGAGAAACAGCCTCCTAACTCTTCACTGAACTAAGGGCAAGGTGACATCTGGCAGCTGTGGTCACAGGTGAGACAGGAGCCCAGCTGCATGACACCTGCTCCATCACTGTTTACCTTCAATGAAATAGCAACGAATGCAGCCCTCTGACTGAGTTGTGTCTATGGAACCTAAAGTCCCTGAATCCAGAATCCTTTCACTGCTAAGACAGAACCTTGCATAATCATCCTGTTTGCAGGCCAACTGAATGCAAATGTATGCAAATGTCCTGTCAATGTTGGCCTGGCACTGAGGCCTTTTCCGAAGAGGCTCTCCCTGCTGTACAGGGCCCAGGAGCACTGCCCACCTAGAGGGAAAGGATCAAGGAAGAGGCAGGAGAGGAAAGCAAAGAATCGGTAGAAGAGGAAAGCGAGCAGGGGACAACTTGAGAAAGCAGTAATGTGGGGAAAGGAGATGTAAACACTGCCCTCTGTACGCAGGCAAGGCGTGACTAAGCCACAAACCCCGCTCAGCTGGCAGGGAGATTGCTTTTACAATTCCAGGTAGCTGCAGCCTGGGGAACATTTACATGGTCAGAGTCAGAAAATCACTGCAAGGCAATAGTTTCTGAGGAAAATGGGAGCGTGCTCCAAATTGTATTACACCTAACAATGACTTCCCTCCCGAAAGCCAGGGGAGTCGATAGAACCCTGTGGCTGCGGTCACATGGCTGATGTTGTTTCGTCTACAAACCTCTCACCAATTGCTCGCACAGGCAGAGTTGCACTGTCACTATTCCACAGACGCCCACAGTGGCAAAGGACAATAGAAAGGACCAGAGCTCGATACATAGAATAGATGACCTCCCGATTGTCCTGGAGTCAGAGCATGGATGACACACTGAACACCCAGGCCAATTAGCATGCCACCTCTACCAACAGGAATGAATGGAGCCGTGTGGTGTGGATTGGTGAATAGCCGTGGGCAGCTTGGGCCATGGACAATGGAAGAGAGAATTAGGAGACCTAGAATCAGTACAAGATTACAGACAGGTAAGGCTGGAGTGGAGATAAACACTGTCCTTACCACCCTTGACTTAAGAATTAATTTCTAGCTAATGGAGAAAGGGAGGATGGGCAGTCACCACCAGATTCACACAACAGCTCTGCCTACGTGATATGTAACTCACAATTTATTTGTGCAGGCCCACATGCCAGAATCAATGTGTTTCCATTCCCCTCGAGCAAATGTTTTCATCCACCTTATTATTGAATAGTTATTGATTGCCCATCACATGCCAGACATGTTTAATGAGTGTTTTGGAGCCTCTAGCCTATGCTAGGTCCTGTGCCTACATGGAGGTACAGGTTTTTGTCCTCAGTGAGGTGAAAACCTGTTTCCATCTGATGGTGGGGGAGTCAGAGGTGTAACTCATTGGTTACAGCCCAGTGTGATAGAGCTAGACTCAGCCTGTGCAACTAGGAAGGTCTGAGCTCACATATCACCTCCAGGGGAAGCCCCCGAACAGGCAGACACAGTGGGCACCTTTGGACACACTGAAAGGGAGTGAGGGGGTAGTCGCCATCCTCCTGTGACTTCTGTGGTCAGCCAGGCACACTGCCCCACCTCAAGAAAGCCCTAGACTTCCCCAGACATGCACCTTGTCTCTGGAGCTTCTAATAAGAAGTCAAGCTCTGCCCTAGCCAGTTTGGCTCAGTGGATAGTGTGTCGGCCTGCAGACTGAAGGGTCCCAGGTTCGATTCTGGTCAAGGGCATGTACCTTGGTTGCAGGCTCCCAGCCCTGGTCGGGACATGGGCAGAAGGCAACCAATTGATGTGTTTCTCTTACACAGGTGTTTCTCTCTGTCTCTCCCTTGCCCTTCCACTCTCTCTAAAAATCAATGGAAAAATATTCTTGAGTGAGGATTAAAAAAATAAATAAAATAAAGAAGTGAAGCTCTTTATTAAATAAAGCGTTAGTGCAGTGCAGCCTGGTGCCTCCCATGCAATGGGCCGGTGTGCACTCCCCAAGGCTCCATTGCTGCTCATTCCTGGGCTGAGTATGTGCGGGGGAGGAAGGGCGACTGAGACCCTGCAGTGACACTCCAGTGACACTGTATTTGAAATGACATCACCTCATGATTAGGTACGTTCCTGAGGGACATAGTAGCCAAAATAGGGGCCGAGGGCTTGCAGTTGAAATGAAGAGAGAATCAAGGACTTCTGATGCTGGTAAGAACCTGTCCACACCTGGGGGGTCCTGCGTTCATGCTGACCTGCGCCTTCCCTCCCGCCCACATACGTTCATCTTTATGGAACAGCATGAAGCTGCAAAGCTGCAAGGAGCTCTCACCCCAGGGCCTCAGGGCCGGCCCATCTGAGGCACTTTCACCCCCTCCCCGGCCCTCTTTCAAAGTAAGCTTCCTTTGCAAGTTGCCAGGGCGCCTGCTGACTGCCCCCCTGGTCTTTCTCCGAGCAATCTTTGGGTGTCTTCTTAATGGCTGCCCTTAATTGCATTTTCCTGTCTGTGCCATGGCAGCCAGAATGCAGTTTAATAAAAGACTTTCAAGCGGCTGGGCCCATTCTTCCCTCCCCACCTACATCTGATGGAGTGGATTTTAAGCCTTATTTTTAAGGTGATTGATTTGGTGTGTTTTCCACTTTCTTTCCCGCTGTGGAGACGTTTTGCCTCTATGCGTGATAATTTTTTTTAAAAGGAACTTTGATTTTCCTGTCCCCTCACTTGCCACCCTGCTGTTTTGGAACCAAGGACTAGGAAGGTTTATTCCTCAAGCAGCTATTTCTGCGTCCTCAGATTCTGTGATTAGTTGTTGGTGCTTTGAATTAACCATGGCCGGGGCTCAGGGCTTGTCCTTTAACACTCAGACCCGTGGGGTGTTTAAAGTGGGCACTTGGGGACTGAATGCTGCAGCCACAGGCATTTTTCTTTTCCTTTAAAAGAAGCATAGACTTTCATTTTATTTTAATTTCATTTAACTTATTTTGGATGTGATAGCAATAAAGAGAATTCATTACAAAGGCAGCTATAACCTCCGCTAATGTAGTGGTGGCCCTTTGAAGATGCATGTGGTCATAGGTAGGTCTCTACATTGTCATTTCTTCGTAGAAGTCACACTTATGCAGGGAGGAAGGATTCTCAAGGAAAACAAACCTCTGGTGAAAGCTTTGATGATGATTCAGTGATTATTTCTCTTTTGTCTCAGTTGTCTACCTCATCTCTTCATTCTCTTTCAATAAGTATAGTTATACTTTTTTTCAAAAGTACTTCTTGGACATGATACTATAAAATGATGACCACAGCCCTGCCAGTGTGGCTCAGTTGGTTGCACCAAAAGGTTTGCAGGTTCAATTCCCAGTCAGGGCACATACCTAGGTTGTAGGTTGGATCCCCAGTCGGGGCACGTACAAAAGACAAACAATCCATGTTTTTCCTCTCTCTCTCTCTCTCTCTCTCTCTCTCTCTCTCTCTCTCTCTCTCTCTCTCTCTTCCTCTCTCTAAGCATGTCCTCAGGTGAGGGTTACAAGAATTATGGCAACAATATAAAAAAATAGGAAAGACATATTTTAAAATATAAGAAGAATGACATACAAGTTCAAGGATAGGGAATACCACACACACATTCACATATAATCAGACTATGGCATATTTCTTCCATCATTGTCCACAAAATCCAATGCAGTTTATAAGACATATGGAGCTGAGGGCTATATGTTTTGTGTTCAAACAATGTTTGAATGGGTAGGTTCATAGTTCTAACCACAGTAATCCCCCCTTATCTGTGGTTTTGCTTTCCTAGGTTTCAGCTATGCAAGGATGACCATGGTCTGAAAATATTAAGCAGAAAATTCCAGAATTAAACAATTCATAAGCTCTAAATGGCACAAGGTTCTGAGTAGCATGATGCAATCTTGTGCTGTCTCCTTCATCCCATCCGGGACATAAAGGCCCTCTCTGCCCGGGTCCCAGGCCAGATTGTCCTCCCATCAGCCAGTCACTTCGGAGCCATCCGGGTCATCAGACTCACTGCCCCCTGTCTCAGTGCCTGCATTCAAATCCCCTTATTTACTTAGTAATGGCCCCAAAGTGCAGGGGCAGTGGTGCTGGCAATTTGGAGATGCCAAAAAGAAAAAGCTATAAAGTGCTTTCTTTAAGAGACAAGTTGTGTATTTATAGGACAAGAAAACATACAGGCCTCAGTACTGTCTGTGGTTTAGGCATCCACTCAGGGACTTGAAACCTAGCCCTTCCTCCCTGCAGTAGCGAATCACCCCAGCATCGTGCCTGTCATGCAGCCTCAGAGGCATTTAACAAATGAACCTGCCCAGCCGGTGTTGCTCAGTGGTTGAGCATCTACCTATAAACCAGGCGATTGCAGTTCCATTCCCGGTCAGGACTAGGTTATGGGCTTGATCCCCAGCAGGGTGTGTGCAGAAGGCAGCTGATCAATAATTCTCTCTCATCATTGAAGTTTCTATCCTTCTCTCCCTCTCCTTTCCTCTTTCTGAAATCAATTAAAATATTTTAAAAATTAACCTGCCAGCCTAAAACAAATCATTTTAATAGCTTTCTTTTACAGGACCCAGTAAAGCATAGAGCGCTGTCCACTTAATGCACAAGGATTGTAAGAAGAAAGAGAGTGGGCTTCATTACCCCCAATTTATAGATGAGGACTCTGAAACTAGCTAGGGTAAGTAACTCATTTATGGTCACAGAGCAAGCATCCAAACCAGGAGTTAGACTTTCATACTTCTAGCCCAGTAGCAGCCCAGTAAATGGGTTTCTTTTCTGTGTATGTTTAATTCTAATTAATACTGCCTTTTCTACTGGGTTCACCTTGCTATTACAGCAGTTGGAAAACATAAGCTCCACCATCAGTTGCCAGAGATGTGACCAATTGTCCTTGTTGGTATGGGCAGAGCTGGCATCAAACAGTGTCTTCCTGCCCCTGGTAGGGGACATGCTGGGTGGGCTATAGCCCAGGAGCAGGAGAGCAAGGGCAGAATGTGGAGAGCCGCCGCAGGGGATCCTGGGCACCAAGGCGCACTGTGGTTGCCTTGGAGAAGCCCACATGGAGAGCCCCGGGAGCCAAGGGCATCTGACCTTGACCCATGGTGTCCCCGACTCCATCGGGGAGAGTCCTCAGGTCACTGAGCCCTTGGCTGGGTTCCTGTCTCCTCTTCCTCTTTCTCTTGACCACTCTCTATCTTTCTCTGCTTCCTTTGTTTTCATTCTCATCCTCCGTTTGTCTCTCTGTGGCCTTATGTAGGCATCTTTCTGCTCTTTCATCTTTTTCCCTTTACCACCTTTGTTCTCCTTCTAAGTCATCCTGGCCCCAGAGTGCCTATTCCCATGCTCACCACCTCCCTGGGCTACTTAAACTCCTACAAGAGAAGGAACAGGTGTCACACACAGCCACCACCTCTCTTTCATAACGCTCAGTTTGACCAGCTTTGAAGAACTTGGCCAAGGAGAGAAGCTATGTGTGTAAGTGTTGCTAATATTAAGTATAAAATCTATACCCTGAAACAAAAACTGATAACTCTATGTCTGAGGAAAACCAAATTTCTTGTCCTGGATCAACGAGCGCCTTGGAAATAGCAAACCTTTGGGCTGCATTAGACTCTGGTCACTGCAGGGCTGTTATAAAGCAAGCTTTGCTCCATTTAGAGTTCTCATTTGGCATTTCTGGGGTAAGAGGATCTCTTCTGCCAACCTATAAATTCACTTAAAATCTCTGTTTTCCCCCTGAAAAATTCCAATGATTAAAAGATGTGGGGCGCGGCTGCAGTGTTTTGGCCAGGTTCAAGCCTCGGACTAATGAAAGGACAGGGTCCTCTCATTGCCACGTGCAAATCCCAGCTGGAGGGCAGGGCCCGCCCAGCACAATTATAGCCAAAGGCTGTGGTTGTAAGCTTGAACCTATGGTCCAAACATGTAGCCCCATGTGCCTTGTGATAGAGTTCGGGTGCATGTAGTTAAGTGAGGTTGAAACTCACGAGAATGCTGTAAACAATGTGATCACGCCCCTACTTTGCCTCGTGGCATCTGCTATAAAATAAAGACACGGCTTGTGGGCACTGTCGTTGTCTCCTCATCAGGGAGCAGCGTCCCACCGAGACCCAGCTTTCATTCTCTTGTCTGTCTTTTCTCAATCCTTTCACCCCCCCACTCAGGGTCACTGAACCAGGGCTGAGCTGGCATGGCACATAAGGCGCCCTGGGCTGAGTATGCCATGGCCGTGCCGGCTCCCCACAAAAAGAACCAGTACCTGGACTGCAATGAATGATTATATCTATTCTAAGACAGAACGCATTCTTTTTCCGCACTGACCTCAGATAAGGTGACATTGAGCACAATATTTGTGCCGCTCTGTTAATATTCACACCAGCAAGCGAACACCCCTCTGTTTTTAACCAACCATAATCCAATCATAAAACTCAACTCCCTGGGGATGCACAGCACAATGACTTGGGGATTTTGGATCATCCAGGTAGCTGTTATGTTGTTTTTGATGAAGGGGGGTTCTATCCGAACAGAAATTAAGAAGGAATTAAGAAGAGAAAAAGAAGTGTGAGGAAAGGGGAAGAATTGAAAGAGAGGGTAACATCTCTATTCCAACAATATCTCCTAAAGCTGTTTATGATAAAAAGAGGATTAGGTGGCTTGGATTCCAGCTATATTAAATTAAATCCTGGGCCCCTTTCCTCAGACACAGGCAGGCCTAGGACATCAGTCTATCATACCAAATAGCCCGTGGGAAAAGGAATTCTCCTGGCACGGTGCCATCCGGCTCTTCTAAACTGTTAACGGTGGTAATGAACCAATCCGAGAGACATATTAATAATGACACGAAGAGACACATTTATTGTTGACTGTTGAGATGGTGGCAGATTTATCGCCAGCTTGCCAGGAGGGAGGGCTTGGCCCAGAAGTGGTGCAATTAAAAACAAATTGAATACGGGGACAAAGAATCAATAATCTAACGGGGCAACTTTTAGTTTGCAAAATACAAATATAAATTAATTGACCTGAACACAGCTGCTAACTGGTCATTAATGTCTTCTCGTTGGCCAATCAGAACACACCATCTATCCCATTCTGGTGTTTTGCAGCGGGGCTGGGTGGGGGAGCTCTCAGCTCTGCCTGCCAGGGCTGCCCTCGGGGATCTTGTTAGGGGGTGACTTCCAACATCATTACAGGAAGGTAGCTGTGTCTCAACTTTCCCTAGAAACTCTAAATTACAGACACATTTTAAGGTTTTTCTAAGAACTCCTTTATTCAATGGAAATGTTTTTGGTACCTACAGTGCACAGCCATCTATCCTAAGCATGTGGTGACAAATACAACATATACAAGGTGGATGCTGCCTTTTGTGGTGAGATCTTCAATAGCAGCTGATTTAGGACACATTGCTATTGTGCTGTTGTTGTTTTGTGTGTGTGTGTGTGTGTGTGTGTGTGTGTGTATGTATGTATTTTTCTATGGATTTGTAACATTTAATATAAGTTTGTTAAAGGGCTACCTCTATGGTCATGCCAATTTAGATTGCAATTCCTAAGCTGTGCCCGGATCAAAAATTATGGAGCCAACGTGGGCTCTTGCCTTCAATGAAAGTATAACCTTGGGAAGAAATAGAGTTAGACCCACCGATAGCTGGAATATGAAATCACAAAGCACACGTATCCTAAGGAAGTACAGGAAGGTGGTATTGGAATACCAAAGGGAGCCTTTAGCTTTGGAGTTAGCAACTCCAAAACTGTGCTGTCCAATATGATGGCCCCTCATGGGTGTGACTATACTTAATTAAATTAATTACAATTAAACAGTAGCAAAATTCAGCTCCTCAGTCAGACTAGACATATCTCAAGTTCTCAGTTACCACCTGTGGCTAATGGCCCCATGTTGGACAGTGCGGACAGAGTGCATTCATTCCATCATCCCAGAGGGGCCGGCTGGACAGAGCATGGGGGACGGCACTGCTCCGGGAGGTCTCTAGGATTTGAATGTCCAGAGAAAAGCATGTTCACAGCAGAGAGATGGTGTGAGAAATGGAGAAAATGCAGGATGCTAGGGTGGGGGTTTTACAAGGTCATGTTTGGCTAAATTGCATGTAGGATGTAAAAATGGAATAATAGAAAGCAAGAGTGGAAAGGTAGGTGTGGCTCTGACTTGTTTAGCACTTGGAAAAATGACTTAAGACGTTTTGACTTTATTTTATTGTCAACGGGGAGTCGTTAAAATTACGCTTAGGGGAAGTGACATGATCAGATGTGTGCATCAGGAACACTTAGACAACGGTGCTAAAAAGTCCTAAGGAGGCAGAGACTGAGGGTTGGGTAGCAATTAGAATGTGACTATGAAAAGTCACTGGGGAGCAAGATTCTACACTTTGTTGGTAGGGGTTGTGGGAACGGAAAGGAAGAGAATGAATTTATTGGACATGACATCTGCTTTGCTGGAGAAGCAAAAGAGAGAGAAGAGGCAATGCTTAAGCCAAGGTTTTAGACAAGGATGTACACCCATAAATAGAAATGTGAATTAAAAGAGGAAGAATGGGTCATGGGGAGAACAAGATAAGTTTAGTGTGGGACATGTGAGGATACCATGGGACACCCAAGCTGAAGAGTTCTGGAAAATATCAGAAATAAAAGCGTGGAATTAGGGAAGAAATTAGAAACCGGAAATTTAGATTTAGGAGTCAATGGTACATACCTGATATTAACTCCAAGAAGGAAGTTGTAATTACTATAGATAAATAAAATAGAAGAAACAAAGGCATGAGGAGGACAGATTCTGACTGCAGACCTACCATTTCAGCAGAGACAACCTGGCTAGGAAAGAATGTGCATTGTCAGTGAGCTGGTGTGTCAGTCTGGCCGGCTTATGTGAAAGGGATGGAATCAAGATGAAGATAAGTGCAGGCTTTCACTGTAGACTGAGCAGAGCTCCAATCAAATCGCTCAACTCATCAGCTGGTGCCATAAGGCAAGTTCTTTAGTCTCTCTGAGCCTCAATTTCCCCATGGAACTACTAGGAAAATGCACCCCACCTCTGGGCTTGACTGGAGAATGGAATTGCATCTATAAAGTGATTGCCATATTAAGTACTCAGCATGGCAGCCATGGTTGTGATTATTTAAAAAAATGTGTTCTTGACTGGCTTTCTTGTGATTTTTACGTGGCTTCCATTGCTTTTGCATTCCTCTGCCTATAAGGAGAATCATTAGCAAGAGAAGAGTCAAAGGCTTTGGATACCTTTATGAGAAATCAAAACAGGACCAAGTATAAAGGATAGTTATTGTTGCCAAGACCCTGCGGTTGAGGCAAACCTTGTTAACCTGTCAAAGTCAGGTTTCAGAGTGCAAGTCAGGCTCTCCATCTGTGTATGCATGCCACACCGAGGAACGCATCGCTACTCTAAATCCAGAGGGCTTGGGCCCTACATGATGACTAAGCTCCTGGGAAGTCAAGTTTGAAATCTTATATGGGATCCGCACTGGATGAGAGTCATGGTGAACTTTCATCTATTAGGAGAGTTTACCAATTTACTATATATATATATATTTTATTGATATCTTACAGAGAGGAAGGGAGAGGGATAGAGAGTTAGAAACATCAATGAGAGAGAAACATTGATGAGCTGCCTCCTGCACACTCCCCACTGGGGATGTGCCCGCAACCAAGGTACATGCCCTTGACCGGAATCGAACCTGGGTCCCTTGAGCCCGCAGGCCGACACTCTATCCATTGAGCCAAACTGGTTAGGGCCAATTTACCCTACTTCTAAAGACTGCTTCCCCCACTCACAATAAAAGGAAAGATCTCCAGGCATTGATTGGAGCTACTGAGGGACTAGATACTTAGGAAATAAGCTGAGATCAACATCCACATTGAGTAGAACATCACAGGCATTTCATTTTCCCTCCATCTGCACATCAGGGATGATGTTGAGAAGCCTTTCTGACTGGTCCATTTATTGGATTCCATTGCAAATCTGGCAGATGAGAGCTCCAGGCCCTGCCACTTCCCTTTCTGGCTACTGTGCATACCACCAAA
This sequence comes from Myotis lucifugus, assembly GCF_000147115.1. Taxonomy (NCBI): domain Eukaryota; kingdom Metazoa; phylum Chordata; class Mammalia; order Chiroptera; family Vespertilionidae; genus Myotis; species Myotis lucifugus. The sequence continues at coordinate 142,332 of NW_005871273.1, read as the reverse complement.
CCGGGTGCCAGGACAGACGGGCAGCACCATCTCAGACCATGTGGAAGGGTATCTCTACCTTCCCTTCAAAACAGCCTGCACACGTTCAAAGCCAGGACCCTCAAATGCAATTCCCAGGCAGGGTCAACCATCTTGGGCCCTGACAATGTGCATCCAATGTCAAATTTTGCTTGGGTTCCATTCACCGTGTATGAAGTGTATTTGTTAGTATGTGTATGTGTGACTGTGTGAGTGTATGGTATGTTTTTGTGTGTTCATGCATGCATGACTGTGTGTACATGTTTGTGTTTGTGCATTCATGTGTGACTGTGTGTGAATGTTTGTGTGTATGTGTGATTGTGTGAGTGTATGTGTATGCATGCATATGTGACTGTGTGTGACTGTGTTTGTGTTATGTGTATGATTGTACGTGAGTGTATGTGCTTGTGTTTGTGCATGCAGAGGTTAACAAAGCCCCGTATTTCTCCTCACAACAATGGGAGTAAATCTTTATTAAGAGAGAAATATAAAAATGTATTGTTTTTTTATTGCAAAATATGTTTTTGACCGTGTCCTCAACAACTGTACATGATATAATGAAAGATGTGGTAATCTAGGAGACTGGGTGGAGGTGAACATCAATCCTACTCTAATTTGCAGTTGCCTTGGTTGTGGGTTATGGAGGTAACATACGTCAAGGTGGAAAGGTAAAGAGAGAGTATCTTTCTATCCCATCCTCTCCAGCCAAGAGGGAGCCCAGCCAACATGGGTGAGAAATGCTCAGAGTGGCCACTAACAGTGGTGATAACAGGAAGCTCAAAATATGAATAAGAAAGTGAACAAGAGCAAATCTTCAATTGCTCCGTCAGTGAGAGAAGTCGGAAAAGACTTGGAGAACAGAGATGCCCGTATATACAAATATCCCCCAGAGAAATTGCACTAACATATCATGAGATGTAATAACTGCAAAGGACTTCCTTATCATCCATTCCACCCCTCATTTTGAAACCAAGGAAATGACGCCCAGAAGGTTCTTACATTTATTTTGTACTGTGGACCCTTTGGCCTGTGTGTTTGCTCTGCACACATACATAGGATGTACAACTTGTAGGCCCCTTTTCAGAACCTTATTTTCAAATGCAAAATAATTAATAATAACAAACAACATAGGATTAAGGTGTGCATGTGTGTACCTAAGGGAAATCAGTTACATTGAATTTTACTCCTCGCCAGGATGAGAAATACAAAGGTGACACCCCAAGGACCCAGGCCTGGACGTCAGGAGCAGAGCTCAGGCTGCGGGAATGAGTGTTTTGATGCCCACTCTTATTCATTTCCACTTTCCCACCCTGCCTCTGTGAAGAGCAAGTGTGACTACAGAGGCCGTATAAATGAAATGGATTTCAGGTTGACTATCTGCTTTTCTTGAGGCTCACAATTATACATGTTAATTTAGGAGACTGTAATATTTGGGAGAAGCAGGGGAAAGAGCAGAAATAAGAGGTTGGTTACAAAGGAAGAGCTGAAAATAGTCAGGTCCTTGGAAAAATTGTGACCTGTGGCAGGTCTGTGTTCCTTGCTTGTTGGACACCCTAACGCCGGGCCCTGCCCTAGCCCCAGCCTCGACCAGGCCCACGCCCCCCAGCATCTGTCTGCTGAGTGTTCGCCCTTCTCAGTAGCGCCTTGGAACTTTTTTTAAAAAATATATTTTATTGAGTTTTTACAGAAAGGAAGGGAGAGGGATAGAGAGTTAGAAACATCGATGAGAGAGATACATCAATCAGCTGCCTCCTGCACACTCCCCACCGGGGTTGTGCCAGCAACCAAGGTACATGCCCTTGACTGGAATCGAACCCGGGACCTTTCAGTCCGCAGTCTGAAGCTCTATCCACTGAGCCAAACCGGTCAGGGCGCCTTGGAACTTTTATATTTTTCTCACAAAAGTAAAATTTACCTGCGTTTTTCCTGAGCTATGAGTTAGCAATCTGGTATGTGAACAAAACACTGGGTCTAGGATAAAAAACACTTGGTGTTAAAAGGTGCTTTGCCACCTACTAGCTACTGTTCTTCATCTCTCTGACTCTTCTATTTCTTTTCTGGGAATTTGGTGACTTTCTGTTCCGCTTCCCAGGGCTTTTGTGCAGAAAAATCAAAAGAGATAATGCGTATAGTGTGCTTTACCTATTTTTGTTTGGATGGCTTATTTTCTACAGATGAGTCGGTGAAGCGAATTTAAAGCATTAGTAGCCCCATCGTTGGGCAAGTTTTTAGTCTTTCTAAGCCTCCGTTTCCTTATATGTGAAATGTAAATATGATGTCGAGTTAGAAGGGTTGGTGTGAAAACCAACTGAGATGAGGTTCACGCTTACTGTGCCCAAGGCAGCGTTTGGCTGGCGCTCAGCAAAATCTCGGTCTGGGCTACTTGGCCAACCTGACTCCTCTACCTGCGGAAAGAAATTTTGGGTCCCAACCAGTCCCCCCGAACTGACTCCAGGCTCACAGAGCCACCGTCTTTTGCAGACACAGAAATTGCAGGAGCTTGCTGTGGAGTCTCAGATGTGAGAAATTAACGTCATTCGTCATTTCCAGCTCTTTACATAGACTTGGGTTTAGGGAGAGGAGTTCATTCCATGAAAGAAAATATCGGGTAGTAAACAGATTTCTGAAGTAAGCCAAGAGAGCAGATGGAGAATATCAGCATCCGAGGAGCAAAAGTCCACCCACTCTTCCTGTCCACTGACAATGACAGCAACCAAGGCCACACGGGGATAGCCACGTGGTTTCAGAATGCTGGAGCATTCATGACACTTACGATAACAATTATTTACTGGATTCTCAAAGGGCCTAAGTTTTTGGTACATACATAGGAAAAAGAGGTAATGTTGCCCCGCCAGCATGACTCAGCAGTTGAGCATTGACCTCAGAACCAGGAGGTCATGGTGTGATTCCTGGTTGGGGCATACACCCAGGTTGTGGGCTCGATCCCCAGTGCACAGGAGACAGCTGATCAATGATCCTTTCTCATCATTGATGTCTCTCTCTCTCTCCCTCTCCCTTCTTATCTGAAATCAATATATATTTTAAAAGAGGTAGTGTTTAAAATGTATAGATGAGCTACTCATCATTGAATTCTCTTCTTTGCTTCTCTCTGATCTCTCTGCCTCTCTACACTCTTCATTGTAGTTTAGGCATCCCACCCCCAATGCTAATTTTCTACCTTGAGTTTTGTCTTCAATTTCTTCTGGTACAATGTAATCTCCATAGTAGAAACAGGGAAGAAAAAAAAAGACGGAGTAACTGGACAATTCCCACAATCTAGATTAGAGAAAGAACTTCAGACCTGCTTGGCAGGAGGTGGTAGAGCGTGCTGGAGGGACACTGACCTTGGAGTCACATGGCCAGGGTTTGAGACCCCGATCTGCTACTTACTCCCAGGAGGCTCTGATGGGTCTCTTGCTCTCCAGGAGCTGCAGCTCCTAATTTGCAAAAATGGAGATAACAGACATTGTGCTGTGGCCCCCCAGGGCTTATTGTGAAGATCAAACGAGACAATACTGTGATCAGTGCTGTAAAGTACTAAATGAATGCCTGGGATTCATGTTATCCCTGTTATAACATATCATTTCGCTGTCACATGGAAGACCGTCATCCCTCCTGGGAATCGTCCCCATCACTGTCCACTCACATCACCTGGACAGTCTTTGCCACAGTCCTCACCGTCTCTGTTTCAGGGGCTGTCTGATCACTGCCTTCGTGTGCCATTTCACTTGCTGTAGTCACCGGTTCTCCAGTTCACTTACAAACATTGACTGAATGTCTAGTAAGCCTCACACAGTGCTGTGTGCTGGGGACAGACATAAATCCGTGGTTCCTGCTGTTCTCTAGGAATAAGCTCAGAAAACTCACTCACTCTCATGCTAGTAAATTCATGATGGGTCTCAAATACCCGCTGCTGGCCTTGAGTTGCACCTGTTTCTTAGTTCTGTAATAGCTGCATGATGTTTATGTTTTCCTTGCCTCTAAACTTAGCAAGCCTCATGCTTTCCTTTCCTAGAATCACAGGATCCTGGCTCCACAGTTATGAGTGAGGCCATCGTCATTTCCCCATCCAAAATGCAGGTGGTGATCTCTTCATTTTTCTTCTTTCAAGGCGTTAACATTCATTCTCTCAGTCTTTCTCGGACAATATCTCTTGGAGGCACCGTCTCCCTTTCTACAGGTAGATCCACAGCCCATGCTTGGCCCACCTTTTGGGTGACGGGAGTAGCTCATTGCCTGTCCTTGGGCCTTCAGCTTCTCTCTGCTTTACCGCATCCCATACCGGGCTGGCAGCCTGATTCTCCTACCCCGACCCATCTGATTGTCCAGCAATACTGTCCCCTGGCTAGGATTTCCTCCCCACCTGAGTATACATTCCAGCTCCCACTAACATACCCCCCACATGCTGCCTTGAGATGATCCCTCGGTGGCCAAGATGTGCCTTGGGTACCAGTGATAATATTTTAATGAATGCAGCTCCTCTCCAAGAAAAGGACTTGAGAATTAATTCCATCAGATACGTGGCAAAGGCCACCTTATAAAGCAGTGAGGACAGGCTGTGAGGTCAGTGACAGATCATCTCTTAGTCCGCCCCGTCTCAGGAGCAGGAGCGATGAAGCCAGGGCGCTGAGGGGCTGTTCCCCTTCTCTTCCGGCACTTGGTTGGCAGAGGTGATGAGATACTAACATCCTCTAATGGACAGATGACAAATAAACACTTTTTTTTCTAAACAGACAAGTTGCAGCTCAGGAAAGTTTTCCGTTTTCCTCATTGCAAAATCAATACCCATCAGCAGTTTGAAATTAAAGGCCAGATTAGGCCTCAGTTTTATACATGCCTTATTGTATTCCAAAAGCTTTCTACGCAGTCAGATAAATCTTCTTTAAGAGGATTAGGAAACTTTCATTATCTTTATCTCACCTGAACTAACACTAAGTCGGAAAAATTAATCTATGGACTGGATGAGAGCCGAAAGCTGCTGGAAGGAGGGGGACTCCTGGGCGCCTTTCTAATTGAGCCGCGGGGTCACGGCTTCCACCCACTGGAAAGTCACCTGGTCTCTGAGGGAGGAACAAGCCGCCCATTGCTCACCAGGACGGGAGCGAATATAGCTCTGAGCTCCTCCTTTTAACCTCTTAGGAAGTATAAAGACCATTTGCTAAATGTTCTAGAAGCTTCTCTCCCCCCCTTCCGCTCTCCTGGTCTTCTGAATGGCAGTGCACAGGCCCCCTGAGACGACCAGAGCTGTGAGAGGTGCCTGGCTTGAATGTGGAGACTGCAGGAATGGAACTCCGGGGTTGAAACTCTGCTGCCTGCATCACGCCTGTTCTCAGACCCTCTCACACCCAATGCTCTGAGGCCCATGGCAAGCACCACTGGCTTCTCTGTCCAGCCCAAGACATAGCTCCCAGGGCCTTGGAAAGAACATCACCCCCCCCACCCCCCGTTCTGCACTGCGATCCCTTTAAGGCCTGCGTTGACTTTGGCATGTTACACAATCTGTCCTAGTTCCTGCAAAGTAAGAGCCATGTTCCTTCGAGTCTGTCTCTGTGCACTGCCTGACAGTTCCTTTTAAACTCCAGTGTCTCATTTTAAACTCCAGTGTCTCATTTTCTGGATTTTAAGATAACTTTGCTGTCAAAGCCATGAGAGCACCACGGAGGTGTGGACTTCCATGCCCAGAATTCCAGCTCCTCGGGAAACAAGGCCAGGTACTGGGTGGGTAGGAAAACTCACTCTCCCCAAAAATGTTTGACAGGCATCCCAGCTCATCCCAGTGCCTCGCCATCCTCTGAGGAGAAGCAGCGGGTGTGACATTGGCTTCATCTCCAGATGGAAGCCGCCGTGTAACTGCCAAGCAGTGACCATCCCAAGCCCTGCCCCAGGGCGGGACATGTTGGAGAGGGAAAGAGTGTACTGTCATCTGCCCCATGGCAGGCTGGAGTGGGCATCTGAAAGCCTCGGAGAGAAGGCCACGCAGGCCGAGCTGAGGCCAGGCTTCAGGCAGCAGGGCAGCACTGGGGCTGCTGTGGCAGCAACTGTAGGGGCAGACCCCTGGCCCAGCACAGGCCTTAGAAATGGATGAGTCAGAGGCCTGGAGGCTGTGCCAGCAAAGAGCCACTCTGGCCTAAAGGCTGGCCATCCTGAATGGCATGAGTGGCCAAAGCAGGAAGACACGCTAACTCCTACTCATGCTCCCCATGAGACCACGTGAAATGAGAAAAATTATATATTTTGGGAAGACAAGAGCAAGAGACTCCGTATTAGCTAAGCAAGGAGGCCGTACACATTTCATACACTGACAAATCCTTTGAATCTACTGCAGATGGAATGTGGTAAAAGGCAGTTACTAAAGATTAAATCCTACACAGGGACTTCTCTTCTTCTTTTTTAAACATATATTTTTATTAATTACAGAGAGGAAGGGAGAGGGAGAGACAGACAGAAACATCAATGATGAGAGAGAATCATTGACCGGCTGCCTCTTGCACACCCCCAACTGGAGATCGAGCCAGCAACCTGGGCATGTATCCTAACGGAATCAAACCATGACCTCCTGGTTCATAGGTCCATGCTCTACCCCTGAGCAACACCAGCCGGGCACACAGGGACTCCTTCTGATAGCTCAGTTCATGGTTCCAAGTCCCCATGCAGGAGGCTCTGAGGGAGGCCCACCCCAATCCCTCACTGGGTGGAGGAAGGATGTGCCATCGGAGGATAAAGCGAGCTGAGCACTTCTGGGTGCCCTGAGCCAATACCTGACGGGAACTGCTTTGCGTAGTAATGAGGCAGGGAGCGCAGTCAGTCCGGCGCAGTTAAAAATAACTTTCTTTGTACTGCTGTCTTGTTTTAAACGGCTCTCACATTCTCCTAACTGCTATCTGGATGTATTTTTAATTTTTGATAATTAATAATTGATATCTAAGATTCTGACATTCCTACAGCCCTATTTTTTCCTCTACAAAGTGAAATTTAAATAAAAACTTATGAAATACTATGCCTGGGTTTTACTAATCCTGATTTTTTAAGGGAGAATAAGAGAGAAATTTAGGGATTTAACCCCCCCTTTTAATTATATAGATTTATTTCCAACACAGACCTGGAAATATAATTTTGACTAATCCCTCTCTTGACCTTGGCTGCACTGTGGGGCTAAGGGAGAGGCGTTGGCTCAGCAAGGATGCAGGGAGAACCCAACGAAGCAGCACGCAGAACCCCTCCTGGAATGTGTAGGACCATCACCCACACAAAAGCAGTCCCAAGTCACATGATTTCAAGTCACTAGCATTAATCTTTTATAACAAATGCAGCCTATCAAAGATATTCAAAGACAGATCTCTACACAATCGCCATCATTATTTAATTATAGTTATGTCTATAAGCACAGGAAGTGGATATTGTATCCATTTTTTAAGTCTACCAAGTCCCAACTCCAGAGTACTAAGTAACTTAAGAGCTCAACCAGCACATGCCACACAACTTATTGAAAAGAAGTGAAAGATCAGAGATAAAACTGAGAAACTGTGAACATCTTCAGTGCTCAGTCAAGAACCTAGCAGGTGAGAAGGAATCCCGGACTCATACTCAACCTCTGAATTCTGTAGAGGAAAATGACTTTTTCTGTCTTCACACACGAGTAGAAGCAAAAGCTGAGATGGTCCTTCCCCTCCATCATTGGCAGTGACCCCAACCCACAAATCTAGCTGTAACTCACCTTGCACGATGAGGTGGACCCGGGAGGTCTTGGGGTGGTTGTCCGTCTGCACAGAGCAGGTGTAGGGGCCTTCGTCATACACATCCACGTTCTGGATCATGATGCTGTACTGGGTTGGTGTGTTGACCAGGATGACCACACGAGGGTCTATAGACCACTTGTCATTCCCAGCGTAGAGGATGGTGCTGCGGTTTAGCCAGGCCACCCGGGTGACTCGGTCGTCTATGGTACACCTGTGGGGTGGGGTGGGAAGGAGGGGAAAGGAAGAGGGAAGATGAAAGGGGAATATCAAGGAAGGGAGAAAGGAAGAAAGAAGAGGGGAGAAAGGGAGTAAGAGAGTGTTGAGTGATTATATTATAAATATACTGGTTGTGCTTCAAGGAATAAATAAAATAACATAACCTAGTGCTAACAGAAGATGATTAATTATTGATGAAACTTCCTAAATATAGGTTAGCAGTGGCCTGAATCATCCTGAAGAACCGATGATGCAAAATCATTTGTATTCAATTTGGGAACCTATTCTGTGACTATCTCTGCTGTATATTTGTTTTCCATCTTAGTTCTCCCCTAGGCGTATATGGAAATTAGTTTATATTTCTTGAGCACATTGAGTACCTCCTGGGAGAAGTGGCCCAGGGGCCCAGGGGCGAGAAAGTGGATCAGCATTTCAAATAGGTCACAGGTAATCCACAAAGCAAACACCGAACCTGTTGTGAGCCCCAAATGGAACATGTTTACCTCCTTGGTGCTGATAATCCCCTGTACGCCTAAGCTGCCCAGTGCCTCCTGCCACCTACAGCTTATAACATGGATTGGAAAATCACCTGAGAAAGCTAACGGTGTTGGAAGAAACCCTGCCTGCCTCCTAAGATTTCTGGAGAGGGCAGAAGAGATGGTCAAGCAATTTCTCCTCCTTCTCACTCTCCTTTCCCTGTGCCCCAAGAGAAAACGGTTTGGCTGAGGTCACCTCTTTTATCCTCACACCTCTCACCTACTTCCCCAACCATGGGAGGCTAGTGGAATTTGCTTTTTGGTGTGTATGACCTGCTGGCTATCAGGTTTAATGTAGAGATAAACATGCCTGTTTGGTCAGGAAAAAAAAAACACAACTTGCATATGTGCCCCAGAAACTTAGAACCTGTAAAGGGAAAATGTAGAAAAAGAAACCCTTTATAACTGTGGGTCTGTAGTGAAGAGTATGACTAGAGGGTGAGAGTTGAGCTCACTGAGAACTCAATGCTCTAGTCCTCTAGGCAGAACCTGAGTTGAGGTATTTGAGCACAGAGCAAGGGGTGCCCCCCAGAGGTCCTAGCACAGTGGTCGGCAAACTGCGGCTCGCAAGCCACATGCGGCTCTTTGGCCCCTTGAGTGTGGCTCTTCCTAAGCCTTAGGAGTAGCCTAATTAAGTTAATAATAATGTACCTACCTATATAGTTTAAGTTTAAAAGATTTGGCTCTCAAAAGAAATTTCAATCGTTGTACTGCTGATATTTGGCTCTGTTGACTAATGCGTTTGCCGACCACTGTCCTAGCAGAAGGTAGGAGGTGTACCTTCTGGGGACAAGGCATGTGAATCCAGTGCCTCTAGGTGAGGAGACAGGGAGAAACACTGCCACTCCTTACCAGGTCTGAACCCATCTGAGCAACAAGAGATCCTTCTGACAGGCTCAGAAGATGGGCAGCACACCCGAGACACTGGCCATGGAAGAGAGGGCACACGCATTTGGACAAGCGGTTTCCCCTGGCAAAGCGACCAGCCTGACAGGGTCAGGGGAACAGATGGCACTGGAGCACCAGGTGACAGCGCTTCTGGAAAGGGAAAGCCTCAAGTCTAGAGAAGCGCTCTTCCTGGTTAGTCGGAGGACTAGAAATAATACCAGCCCCCAATTACTGAGGTCTTTTACGTACAAGTCCACCTAGCAAGCGTTCATCAGGTGTCGGGGCCATGACGTAGGGGTGGGTGATAATCAGGTGCTTTCAAATTAAAGTAGGAGATTCTTCTCTTCTAAATTGTCTTTATTTGCTATTTTTTAAAACTAAAAGTGTAAAATAAACATGTTATACATGCGAGCAAATATAATACAAAGATGCAAAAAGGCCAAGCTAATCATTCCATCCCTGCCCAACTCCTGGTTCCCTGAGATCATTATTTCCAAAACAGCCTGACACTTCTCCTTCCACATCTTACTCCTCACAAACATACATTCACATATAGACACTTTGTGTTGAATATTTTTTTTTGCCTGAAATGGAATCACACTCTCATTTTCCTGTGAAACTTTTCTTTTAACGTGATTACACGCATCTCTGCACACCAGTAGTGAGAGACCTAATTTTGTATCTGTTCTGGGTGACATCAGGGACATGAGTTCAGAGGGCCCAACTGGACTCACCATTAAGTCCTGATAATTCAGGTGTCATTAAATGACTATTTCCCACCTTAATACATGTGTCATTGGTATGAAGAAAAATTGAAGTCATGTTTTTCTGTTCATATCCTGGGATGTTAACTTCACTTTCCACAACACATCTGTTCATTGTATGGAAAGGTTTCTAATTCATTTATAAAGAATACTAAAGCCCATAAAGACCTTCCCTGCTTTGAACTTTCAAAAGCATTAAAACACACACACACACACACACACACACACACACACTCATTCATTCCCTCTGGGTTGGAAATGATGGATAAGGCAACCCTATCTTAAGGACTGTTGCGTTTGAGTAACGCCCAACAATGAAGTCCCACTTGTGCAGTTCCAGGACTCAGCCAGCCGAGAGTGAATGGTGGGCTGAGACAGGGTGACGAGTTGTCTTCTAGTCCCTGGAACCACATAAATCCAGAGGACTATGTGCAAACAAATATTCTTGCTTTTATTTGGGCCAATTATGTAACCCCTTGCACATTTACTGAATTTGTAAAATTTAAGTTATAGTTGGAAAGAATGCACTTTTGGTCTGTGGAAAACATTCCCATTTAAAAATCAAAACATCACAATATGTATATGCATATAGGTATGTTTGTTTAATGGCATTTAAATACCATAGCAATTTGATAGTCATGATTATCTCTTTCAACATTCATAAATGAGTTCTTCCTTGACAATCATAAAATATGCACTGTTTCTATTTAAAATGTAAACTTGTGTTTCCATTATGTGTCTTCTGTAAGATTTTATCCTGATATATTGTATGCTTGAAAATCTCTTATTGATCAGCTATCATATTTACATATAAATGTAAATTTCCTTTATGTTCAGTGACCATAAAGCTCTGAGTAATAATATTTTCTTTTAGAATGAGTTATCAATACAAGGATAATATTGATAAAACAACATAAATATATTGTACATGCTGTTAAGTAATAATTAAAGCTAATGAGTGAGCTTTTACTGGAAATATAGCTCTTAGTAGGATTGATGAGGCTTTTAAAAATTATACCCTGGATAAATATCAGTACTGCTAGAATGAGATAGAGCTAAGGATCAATTCTATTCCTTTTCCTTTTTTTTGCTTTAAAAGGAACCTAGTTCACATCAGCAAGGATATGGAAATGAAAATCCTGTAGAGAAATGTCACTCAATTCTTTGAACCTTTTCCAAAACATATGCCAAAAATCACAGAGTAATATAGCTTCAAAAATTATTTTAATGATCGCACAGCTGACAATTCAATTAGTTCCTCTTTCAATTTCTTTTAAAGCAATGAATTGGAAAATACCTGACTTGCAAAGGGCTTTGTAACTCGGTATTAAATTCATTCAATTTCTCAATATCTAGACAGTATACTGCTAATATTTTACCAGGCTTTATCAAATGACTATTAAAGGAAGAAAGTAAAGAAAAATCCTCCCCTGGACAATTACTAAAGTGGAAGCAGCCAGAAAGGAGAATTAGAATTACAATGCAATCTCAGGCACTTTCTCGGGCCGATTTGGGGAAATTTGAGAGCTTGAAATGTATCATTTTAAACCTACCATGCCCTTGTACAACCTACAACTGCAGGTTGAGGTGTATGCAGCCAGTTTAAAGATGCCTCGCAGGGGCTGACTTTGAAACAGTCAATCCAAATCTACCTTCTTGGGCCAGAACACGTTCTCATGCCTGGCCACACAGCCTGTGGAAAGCCCCATGTCCACCTAGGGTAGGGCCAGACATGCCCCAAACAGGTGACCAGGGACCAATTTAGCTGCTCTCAAACCTGGGCCTCATTAGCGAGCCTGGAAGGCAAATAGAGGGAATAACTGGATAAAAGCCATCTCTCAAATGGGTAAGAGCTGAATCACCAAGTCCACACAGCTCTAGCGCCTGAGGAATGACAAAGAGACTTGGCACCATGAGGATGTTGGTTGAGGACAGTTGTTTTCCTCACAGTGTTTCTGTGCTTCAGAAGGAGGAGGAACATCCATGCTTCTTGCTTTCTTTCCTCATAACAGGGCTCTCTTACTGTTCTCTGAACAAAATATATGTTTAATAAATATGGCTCCTTCCCTGCTGTTTATGGGGATATCCTGGACCCTCATTAGCAACAAAAGCATGGAGAATTTTTGATGTTAAATAAGGGGGCCCAAGAGGAAAGCTAAGAACATTAATATAAACTTTCAGATTTCTTGGAAACTCTTTCAAGCATTTAAAATGTTTACACTCCAAGCTGAAGCTTCCTACTGGTCCTTGATAAGACCATTTTTTATAACTCTATCACAAGAAATGTCTAAAATTATATAGTGCTTATTCTGCGCCTGACACAACTTTAAAACTTTCCATGTATTAAATCATTTGATCTATCCACATTTTACAGATGAGGAAATGGAAGCACAGAGAGATTCAGGATTCCTAACCCCCACAGCTAGTACTATCAGAGCGAGATCTCAAACTTAGGCAGCCTGGCACTGGAGTTTCTGTACTTGAGGGCTGTGATAGTCTCCTAATAAAGAAAGTGCTTGTGAGAACCACAAAAGACCCAGAATATCCAAAGAAATCTTAACAAATAAGAAGAAAGTTGGAAGTCTCAATGCTAACCAATATCAAACTATACTGCAAAGCTATAATAATCAAAACAACATGGTACTGGCATAATACCAGACACATAGTTCAATGGAATGGAACAGAGAGCCCAGAAATAAACTCATGCCTATCTACTCAATTAATCTATGACAAAGGAGGCAAGACCATGCAATGGAATAAAGACAGTCTGTTCAATAAATGATGTTGGGAAACCTGGACAGATACATGCAGAAAAAAAAAAGAAAAAGAAAGAAAAGAAACTAAGTCACCTTCTTAAACCATATACCATATAAGAATAAACTCAAAATGGACTAAAGACTTAAATGTAAAACTCAAAACCATAAAACTCCTAGAAGAAAACTTAGGTAATGAGTTTTCATTACTGCTGTTAGTAATATTCTTTTGAATATGTCTCCTATGGCAAGGGAAACAAAAGAATAAGCAAATGGGACTAAATCAAACTAAGAAGTTTTGTTTTTATTTTTCACAAAGCAAACAACCTACTGAATAGAAGATATTCCCCAATGATGAATCCCATAATGGGTTAGAAAATCATACAACTTAACACCGAAAAAGACAATCTGATTTAAAAATGGACAGAGGACCTGAATAGACTCTTCTCCAAAGAAGATGTACTGTTGGCCAACAGACATATAAAAAGATGCTCTAGGTCACTAATCACCAGAGAAATGCAAATTAAAACCACAATGTCACCTCACACCTGTCAGAATGGCTATTATCAATAAGTCAACAAACAAGTGTTGGAGAGAATGTGGAGAAAGGGGAACTCTCATACACTGTTCATGGGATTATAATTTGGTGCAGCCACTATGAAAAACAGTATGGAGGTTCCTCAAAAAGTTAAAAATATTACCACCACGTGTCACAGCAATACTACTTCTTACAATCCAAATAAATCCAGAATACTAATTTGAAAAGATATACACCTCTCTATGTTTATTGCAGCATTATTTAAAATGGCCAAGATATGGAAGCAACCTAAGTGTCCATTGATAGATAGTTGGATAAATAAGAGGTGGTACATATACTAGTATACAATGGAATATTATTCTGCCATACAAAAGAACAAAATCTTTTTTTTTTTTTGTATTTTTTATTTATTTTTTTATTTTTTTATTTTTTTTTAATTTTTTTATTGCTTAAATTATTACAAAGAGTATTACATATGTCTCCTTTTTTTTCCCCAGCCCTTGACAATCCCCTGGCTTCCCCTACCCCCCAGTGTCTTATGTCCATTGGTTATGCTTATATGCATGCATACAAGTCCTTTGGTTGATCTCTTACCCCCCCCCCTCCAGCCCCCCCACCCTCCCCGGCCTTCCTGCTGTAGTTTAACAGTCTGTTTGAGGCACTTCTGCCTCTGTATCTATTATTGTTCCAGGAGTTATAATGGTCTCTAATTATCCCTGATGAAGTGAGACTCTGTGGGATTTTTCCTACATAGACCTGGTGTATTTTACTTCCAAAATGCTCTCTCGTTCCCCTCCATGCTGTCGACAATAGAAGAGAGGTCCCCCATTCCACAGCAGCATACTT
>NW_005871273.1:118935-127937 GCF_000147115.1 Myotis lucifugus | reverse complement strand
TCATCTACTGATGGGCACTAGGCTGTTTCCAGATCTTAGCTATGGTGAATGTGCTGCTATGAACATCTGGGTGCATATATCCTTTCTGATTGGTGTTTCTGGTTTCTTGGGATATATTCCTAGAAGTGGGATCACAGGGTCAAATGGGAGTTCCATTTCCAATTTTTTGAGGAACCTCCATACTGCCTTCCATAGTGGTTGCACCAGTCTGCATTCCCACCAGCAGTGCACAAGTGTTCCTTTTTCTCCACATCCTCTCCAGCACTTGTCGTTTGTTGATTTGTTGATGATGGCCATTCTGACAGGTGTGAGATGGTACCTCATTGTTGTTTTGATTTGCATCTCTCGGATGATTAGTGACTTTGAGCATGTTTTCATATGTCTCTTGGCTTTCTGAATGTCCTCTTTTGAAAGGTGTCTATTTAGGTCCTTTGCCCATTTTTTGATTGGATTGTTTATCTTCCTTTTGTTAAGTTGTATGAGTTCCCTATAAATGTTGGAGATTAGGCCCTTATCAGATATACTGTTGGCAAATATGTTCTCCCATGTAGTGGGCTTTCTTGTTGTTTTGTTGATGGTTTCTTTTGCTGTGCAGAAACTTTTTATTTTGAGCTATATTACAAAGCCACTGTTCTCAAAACTGCCTGGTACTGGCACAAGAACAGACATATAGATCAATGGAATAGAATAGAGAGCCCAGAAATCAGCCCCAACCAATACGCTCAATTAATATTTGACAAAGGAGGCAAGAACATACAATGGAGTCAAGATAGTCTCTTCAATAAATGGTGTTGGGAACATTGGACAGATACATGCAAGAAAATGAAACTAGACCACCAACTTACACCATACACAAAAATAAACTCAAAATGGATAAAGGACTTAAATATACGACGGGAAACCATAAAAATACTAGAAGAATCCAAAGGCAACAAAATTTCAGACTTATGCCAAAGCAATTTCTTCACCAATACTGATCCTAGGGCATTGGAAACTAAAGAGAAAATAAACAAATGGGACTACATCAAAAGAACAAAATCTTGCCATTTGTGACAACATGGATGGACCTAGAGGACATCATGCTAATTAAATAAGTTAGACAGAGAAAGACAAACACTTTATGATTTTACTTATATATGGAATCTAAAAAATAAAACAAATGAACAAACAAAACAGAAACAGACTCATAGATAAAGAGAACAAACTGATGGATGCAAAATTGGAAGAGGTGGAGGTAAAAAAAGGTGAATATATTAAGAAGTACAAATTGATAGTTACAAAATAGTCATGGGATGTAAAGTACAGCATAGGGAATATAATCAATAATATTGGCATGGCTATTTATGGTGTCAGGGAGGTACTAGACTTATTGGGAGGGAATCACTTCATCAGTTATATAAATGTCTAACCACTGTGCTATATACCTGCAACTAATATAATATTGAATGTCAACTGTAATTGAAATTTTTTTTTAAAAAGAAAGTGCTTGTGTCTTGAGAATCCATGGAACAAGGCCAACAAGAGTTAGTTGGCCTTATCCAATCAGTTTCCCTCACATTTATGGTACTAATTTAATTTTCTCATAAGAGATAAAATAGCTTATTAGAACAAAATAGATATTTGAAAGTGATTTTGTACATCCCTAAAGCACTGCTAGCTATGTGTGAGGAGAGGAGATGGGAATAAGAATCAGAAAGTGCAAGGAAATGCCTGAGAGACATCAAAGGAAAAGGACCTTGCAGTCAAAGTATCATTTCCAAGGCCACTGAACACGGAAGTTGGGGTTAAAGTGGAGGGTGGATGTGTTTTATTCCAGAGGAGGAGTGCAGTTAGGGGAAATCCCTGCCTTGAAGCAGTGTTTGTCACACTTTAGTGTGCACCAGAATCACCTGGAATGCGTTTCACAAGGCAGATCCCTGCGTTTGACTCCTCGGAGCTTCTGGCCCAGTGGGTAGGGGTGGGCTTAGAATCTGCCTTTCTCACAAATTCCCAGGTGGGGTCAGCACTGCTGGTCTGGAGCCTCATATTCAAGAACCACTGTCTTAAAGAAACTAGACAAGAGACAAGTTGGAACTTAATCAAAATAATAAAATCTTCCTGAAAATCGGCCAGCTTTCATTTTTGTTTATTTGTTACTTTTGTTTTAATTTTTTCATTTTGCCTCTGAAAATACAAAATTAGAAAGAGCTAAGATTCACACAACAAATATTTCATGAGTGTCTGATGTGTACTAGACAATATCCTGAGAGTTAAAAATGCTGGGAAAGGGGCGGTGCTCCTGAAGCCATGCCCAGTGAGACAAGGAACATGCATAAGAAAATACATATATTAGTTTCAGAGAATAAAAGTAGTGAAAACCATCAGAGTCAGGAATGAAGTGTGCCATGGGGATTGGGAGCATCTGGGGACAGAGTGGTTAGAAAATGCCCCTCTGTGGCATGCGAATGTCATAAACATTTATGTGAATAAAACACCATCTGCCCCATTAAAGCAATGTTGTAGATTTTTAGCCTGTTTATATATGTGTATGATTTATAATTTGGGGTCTTAGAGTCTATAAGGGTAGATGGTTAGGGCATTTATACCTAGTGTTGTGATTTTCTGTATATGACATTTAAAAATGAATGATACCACGGAGAACCCTGAGACCCTTGTCCCTGTCCACCTCTGCCCTTGGCCTTTAAAATGGCCTGCCAAAAATAACATAAAAGAAAATTTAAAAATAATTAAATAAATAAATACATAAACAAATAAATAAAAGAATGACAATTGCTGCAGAAAGTGAAAATGAAAGACTGGAGAGAATTCATACAAACAGAAAAAAACAGCATCCTAGTTAAAGTCCCTTAGGAACCCCAGGGGGTTGGCATAGGGGGTGTCAGCAGGATGAAGTTTATTTCAGGAGGTGCTCCTTGCTGCCTTGTTCAGCCTTGTGTGGGAGCACATCTTTGTCCTTGGCTTACTGGTCAGTATAGTTCTAAATAATTCAAACTGAATGTGAAAGGAAGCATACAGCTAGGGAGTGGGGCCTTACGATGAATAACAAATGCCCTTGCCTGTAATTATCTTATCATCTAGTCAATATTCACTTATTTCTATTTTCTGAGCATTCTTATAGCTTTTATGGAGTCTTCTATTTTCCCCAGAAAACTGAGTGATTAAACAAAAACAAACAGGCAGAAAGGATGTCTATATGAGATCCCTACTTGTACGATGAGGTTATAAATATCAACCTCACACTAAGGATGGTCTAGTCCTTCCTGAACATGAGCCTATGCAATCCGCCTCAGAATCATAGGATCCAGTGGACAACACTATGTCAGCCCACTCAGATTAAAGAGAAAGAAAGACCAACACATCTGTAGAGTAGATGATCATAGGGTGTATGATTTCTACCACCCGAAACTGATACAAAATAGTATTGAATATAAACTGTAATTGAAAAACTAATAAAAAATAAAGAAAAAAAATGGCCTTCCAGAGAATCAATTTAAGAAATGCTGATAAAGGTGATAGGGTTGAATGTTAAAACCCCCAAATGCATTTTATCAATTTTCTCTTTAAATTTACCCACAATATTAGGTGGTGGTTTTTTGTTTTGTTTTTTTGCTTTCATTTTGTTATTTGCCTTTTGTCATAAATTGAAAGGCAATTAAACTTCAGGTCAGAACCTTACATGTATCAAAATACATCAATAATGCCAGTTTGAAAAGCGGGGGGGAGGATCTTGCTTTCTGAGAATTCAAAGACCAATAATAAATGGATTTTTTGAAAGGAAAGGAGGGGCGGCAAGCCAAAATGAAATATTTTTAGATCAATTCCCGAAGTCTTTTAAATTGCACCAAGCTGTTCTCCTGGGAAGTTTTAACTACTCAGTGATTCCCTGAATTACACATGCAGCCAACTCCATAGCATTACCGAGGGCTTAAATTATGGAAGAGAAAACTTTATGATTCAGATGGTGGAAAACTCAGCAAGAGTAATAACCCTGCTGGCGGTAATGTTTTAATGTTTGCTGATAAGGTGTTGGTGGAGGAGGTCTGAGGGCGTCTGTGGGAGCGTGGGGCGGCATTGGAGCAGCTTAGAGAGGGCCAGGGTGGAAACAGGTCAGCTGTTTCAGCGGTGCAGACATGGGCTGCGAAGGCTGAGGACACATGGCATCTACACCATCTAACTAGCTGGTGGCAACCCACACACAGCAGGGGGAGTGGAGAGTCACGTTAATACACAGAGAGGGTGCTAGTGAGTGAGTGTGTGTGCATGTGTGTGTGCATGTGGGTGTATGAAGGGGGAGGGTTTGCTCCTTTTCTCTCCAGAGAAACATATCAAGTGCATGCAGAATGAGGGCCCTGGAAACAAAAAACAGAGCCAGCACAAAACCAGAGAAGGTGCGGGTTATCCTGAAAGCCTGTCACCTGAAGCAGAAAATCGGCTGCGGACAATGAGGTGTGGTGGTTCCAGCCGTGACCGATGATGTATGAGTCCATCAGGACAGTGCACGCTGTGTCTCCGGCAGGCAAGGGGGGCGCTTCCGCCACCCCCTGCACAGTGGGGGCCCTGCCTGCACCCAGAGAGCAACTCCTCACACCTCACCGCCCACGTGAGGTGCCGGGGGGGAGGCAGCTCAGGACCGAGCACCTGGTGTGGTCCAGGAAAACAGAGGGAGGGCTTATGTGGAAAGATGGCTCCACAGGGAGGTGGACATTGCTTACAGCCACAAAGAGGAGTGAGCTGCATGGCTGTGGGAGGAGAGAGGAGAATTCCTCTCGTGGTAATAGAAGGGAAAGCACAGGGTAGCGAGGCATAATTATGAAAGGACAAGGCAGGCAAAAAGGCGGGGACAGTCGGAAGAAAATAAGGAATGATTGAGCTGGCTTCTTCCCACACCTGAAGTCGCTCTGTGAGCTCACAGGATGTGTTGGGAAGATAACTTTATTAGATTCAATATATAAGTAAATACTCATGAGATTGATCTTATTGAATGAGAACCACTCTAGATGAGGCAGGTGAAAGGTGATGACTGACGGAGAGCAGTCACAGTCAAGGTGAGAAAGGATGGGACGTGAAGCGCATGAAGGGAGGGTGCTTCATCTGCTGCATCATCAGAGCAGAAAAAATAATGGAAACAGATATGTTTGGAGACCTGGCTATGGGAAAGCAAAGGGGCTAGTGAGCGATGCTTTCTATTTTCTCCAAAGCGGAGGGCAAACTGGTCAGTGGAAGGTAAGTGGGAGAGTAGGAGAGAGGGGAAGGCAGATGCAAGAAACAGTGAAATGGCTGCTGCATAAACATGTGAGCAAAGCTCCCGGGGGTACTGGGACTCATAGGCGGTGCTGAGGTCCCCTTTGCCATCCTGGCCCAGGATTCATGGTGACAGGGCTCTGCCAGCTTCGAGCATATTCCC
This sequence comes from Myotis lucifugus, assembly GCF_000147115.1. Taxonomy (NCBI): domain Eukaryota; kingdom Metazoa; phylum Chordata; class Mammalia; order Chiroptera; family Vespertilionidae; genus Myotis; species Myotis lucifugus. The sequence goes on along the minus strand of NW_005871273.1, from coordinate 122,533 downwards.
TGGAACCGCTCAGCTGCTCAGCTGCAGGCAGAGAGAAAATGGATAGTTGGGCTCATCTGATGTTGGAACAGGCCAGATGAGCGAGAGGGAGCAAGCCAAGGATTAAAGAAATTAAAAATGATTGAGTAAACGGGTAAGTGAAGAGAGGAGGGGGTGATGGATAGAAAGAACCTGTTGGGTTTCATACAGTGGGAGCCTTAATGAGGCCCTGGAGCAAACGAGGTGGAATGAAAGAAACTGTACATGTCGGGAAGTAGAAATACATGGTGACCGCGCCATGATGGCCCTGGTCAGTGAGGGATTGAACTAACCTGGAGGCCAGATGGATCACCCAGGTAGACCCTCAGAATATGGAGAATGATGGTGGGAGATGAGAACGCTTTTTTTTCTTTCTTTCTTTTTGTTTTTAAATAGACTTTATTGATGTTTACAGAGAGAAAGGGAAAGGGATGGAGAGTTAGAAACATTGATGAGAGAGAAACATTGATCAGCTGCCTCCTGCCCACCCCCTATTGGGGATCAAGCCCGCAACCAAGGTATATGCCCTTGAAGGGAATTGAATCCGGAACCCTTCTTCAGTCTGCCTGCTGATGCTCTATCCACTGAGCCAAACCGGTTAGGGCCACTTTGTGAGCTTTGATGACATATACAAATTGAGTATTAGCATTGTGGTGCTAAGAAGAAGGCTTTGTCATCAGACAGAAAATGAGCTGCTGGTTCCCTGAGGTCCTGAGCTGTCCCATGGACTATATGCAACATGGAATAAACCCTAACACCTTGTTTCGGGCTGTCACGCAGGTCTCCACCATTGTTTTTAATACAATCGTAGGCCTATTTCCAGAGCATACAAAGCAAGCATTCTATAAACTCAAATTTAAGTTGTGATGGATAATTTGACTGCTACCTGGGGATTTTCACTGGGACAGGCCCCAAGATAGGCATCTTGTCCAACGTCTCAGAACCTCCATTTGCCCATCTGTGGAGTGGGATGGACGTCTTTACCTCCTAATTTTATTAAACATGATTTTGAGGCCGAATGAAGTAACGCATGTACAAGAGTCACAACTGTACCTGGTGAAAAGTAAACACTCTTTAAACAGAGCCTGCTCTATTACTATCGTCAGAGAGCTCCCTGTTGCTCCCCCTGGAAAAATAGAATTCAACTTCCTTTATCAGGGTGTGTATGCTAGTTTGAGCAAGTGATACTGAATCCATTTGCCTATCATTTTCCAAAGAGTTGTGAAGCCTTCTCTTTCTGTATTTTCAAATCTGTGAAGAATGAGATTTGATTTAGGGTTGTTTTAAGCCCATTTCAAGGCCGGTTATTCTGCGGGCGAACAGATTAAAAATAACATGAGGTGTACATTTTTAGCATTACCTAGCAAATCAAGCCAGTGTTTTTCCAGCCTACATGTAGATCACTTCTAATGGGATTTTCCTTTTCCCCCCAATTTCTCACTCTTCAGAAGTATTTTGTACTTGACCTACATAGAGTTCTACAGTAGGGTTTCATCTCTTGCTAAGGTTGATTTTCTCAGCTACAGCCATTGAGAGAAACTCTAACTTTGTATTTTTATCAGGCCTCATTCACAGTGTGTTGACACAGTGGTTGATGGGCTGCTTTCTAGATTAATGACCAGTGGTTGCTAAAATGCTGTATTTCTAAAAATACATAATTGAGAGATCAATCAGTTACAATTGTGCACACCTGAAAGAGGATTCAGCTGGCCTGCAGGCCCCACAGCGTGGGCAGTGGTGTCCTTGTCCCAGGCAGCCTTACTCTATAAATAGGACAACGCTGAGCCTAGAAGAACCAGGCACCCAGAACATTCCATTCTCAAGCTGATTGAGACATTACTGCAATCACATGCAAACTGTGTAAGTGCTGGACCAGATGAGAGGATGGGGATGACTGCGGACAGGCTCACAATGGAATGGATTACCCTAGAGCAGTGATGGCGAAACTTTTGAGCTCGGCGTGTCAGCATTTCGAAAAACCCTAACTTAACTCTGGTGCCGTGTCACATATAGACATTTTTTTATCTTTGCAACCATAGTAAAACAAAGATTTATATTTTTGATATTTAGTTTATATATTTAAATGCCATTTAACAAAGAAAAATCAACCAAAAAAATGAGTTTGCATGTCACCTCTGCCACGCATGTCATAGGTTCGCCATCACTGCTCTAGGGTGCAGTTTCAGAACAACATCTTCCATTTCTTTAAGAGGCATTGACAGCACATCTGCTGAAGGACACTGAGGAAGAGTGGAAATTATTCCAAGGGTCTCACTCCCTACCCAAGGAGACATCATTAGCTGATGAAACAGTTTTTCAAAGGCAGTGGTAAGGGTGCATGCATTTTAGGGTGCACAAAGGAGGAGCACCGATGTTAGCAAAGGGTCTCTCCACAGAACTGGGCAATCTGTGGGTGGATAGCCATCTCATATTAGGAATCACCACTTGGCTTTGGGATGCCTCCTTTTCCCCACTTTCCTCTTTTGTGACTTTGTCTTAAAAGGTAGTGCTCACCATAAGGCAAAACCATTTCAGAAGCAGTGAACCAGTGGGTAAAGAAGAAAATTGTCTTTTAAGTTAAGAATGATAAAAATCTCTACTTTCGCCCTGACTTGTTTGGCTCAGTGGATAGAGCATCAGCCTGTGGACTGAAGGGTCCCAGGTTTGATTCAGGTCAAGGGCATGTACCTTGGTTGCGGGCACATCCCCAATAGGGGGTGTGCAGGAGGCAGCTGATCCATGTTTCTCTCTCATTGATGTTTCTAACCTTCTGTCCCTCTCTCTTCCTCTCTGTAAAAAATCAATAAAATATATTTTAAAAAATCTCTACTTTCCCATCCTTCACGCCCCTCCCTCCACCCTCCCCCCAACCCCTTGCCTCTCTGGTCTTTGTCTTGGCACAGAATTCCATGTGGAGCTGTAAAGGTGACGAGGGCATTTGCTTTGACTCCTGTCTAGACAGCTATTTCAGAACCTGCCCCATGGCTAGTCAGGGATGCCTTGCAGAGCCACCCGGAAGGATCCACGTTATTTATTTGTCACGTGGCTCCCACTCCCCGGTCCCTTCCTCCACAACCCCCACAGCTTTTAAAATCCAGCCTCCCTATTTGTTCATTACAGCTGGCGAAGAAGTGAGCAAGGCGAAATTAAAATGTTTCCCCGAGCACACAGCGATTTAATTCCATTCAATAGATGATCCTGACATATTTACTCATGGCCATGTCTGTCTCAGTATCATCCGTGGAAAAGTATAAATTAAAATTTTAAATTAAAAGAACAGAGTCTGGGGAGCTTGCTATCTTTTTGAAGAATGGAGCCAGTCAGCCACCGGCTCTCAGCATGAGGATCCTGGGAGCAAAGGCTCTGGCAGTGCAGAAATGAGGGCCGTGGATTTCCCTGCAAATCTCTTCCTCATATAATGCCAGGGATCATGGGATCTCGCAGACAGACCAAACGGCCAAGGTCATTTTCTTTCTCCAAATGGCAGAGCAAAGCCCTCCCTCCCCTTTGGGTGCAGATGAAACTTATCAGAAGCTGCTAACGGACTGATTAATTCTCAAACCAAAAATATGCTGGAATG
>NW_005871273.1:0-118835 GCF_000147115.1 Myotis lucifugus | reverse complement strand
ATTGGAATTGATTAACTCCAGCATACACTACAAATCTTGCGGGCAAATGCACTTCCCATCTCTCGGTCAGTATTTTAGTGCATTACTGCGTTATACGAAGCCCCTTGTCCACTACGTCGTACATAGCTGCCAGTGTTGTTCTCTAATGGTAAGTACTCCGATCCTTTGTCTGCCTCAGTTTTTTTATTAACAACCATCAATGCGTTTCATAAACCATAGCCTCCACATGTTTATTAACAATTGTGCATTATACATCCCTGTCTAGGATCTGTGGCCCCAATAAAGAGCAATATAGGCCAATGGTCGGCAAACTGCGGCTCGCGAGCCACATGTGGCTCTTTGGCCCCCTTGAGTGTGGCTCTTCCACAAAATACCACGTGCGGGCACGCATGTACAGTGCGATTGAAACTTCGTGGCCCATGCGCAGAAGTTGGTATTTTGTGGAAGAGACACACTCAAGGGGCCAAAGAGCCACATGTGGCTCGCGAGCCGCAGTTGGCCGACCATTGGTATAGGTTTGCGGTTATATTTCTAGAACTATTCAAAACTAAAGAATAATGATACCCAAAGCATTATAATAGTTTTGACTATTGGGGTTAATTTTATATCAGCTCTAACGTTTGGAAAATTAAGGAGGACATCCACCTCTTTGGGTTCCAACCCATAGAGCAAGCACACTGTCTGGAGTGTGGAGCAGAGACTGTGTGTACAAGATTGTGGCTTTGTGGCCAACTAGGAGGCCACTAAATGTGAGTCTTCATCTGAGGAGACAATGCATCTGAACAAAACCTTATTTGCATTTTTAAAAATAAAATCCTCATTTCACAGGCAGATGGGCAGGGACAGATGGGAGAGGACCCGGAGTAGTCTCTCCCCAGTGCCTGTCCATTCTCACCGCGCTTCTCCTGCAGAATGTCAATTCTGTTTGTTTAAAAATGGATGTTATATATTTTTAATAAACCAATCATCTCTTCCAGCAGAGTGGCTTATTTTATAGAGATTATGCGAGCTGGCGCCCCTTAAAAACTAAAATTGAAGGCAGGCAAAAATCTTTCCCAGGGCCATGAGAAGCCCAAAGAGACAGATTCCCTGGGGGCAATAAAGTCACAGGAAACTTTTGCAAATGTTTCCAGTTTAGGCCGAGAGAGAGTCCTTGCTGTTAATGTCATCACCCACAGTTCGGCGCCACAGGTTGCCAGTCTGAAAGGAAGAAGGGTGTTTTGCCCCTGGAACTCTCTGGAATGCTTAGAGGAGACCAAGAACCCAGGGAGTCTGAGCTGAGAGCACCCTAATTTCTCTGGCCTGCACTTTACCTGGGTGTTGAGTAAGGGGCAGAAACGTGTGCACAATAGTACCTTGAACGAGTGCAAAAAACCCAGGCTGAGCTAGGGTGTTCTGTATGGGGGGGTGGGGGGGGGGTGGAGGGAGGCGTGGAATCTTTCCATAGAAACTTGTTACGGAGAGGATTTGAGAAGGTATGCTTTAAAGACCCGGTTATTCATTATAATGTGGGAAGGCTGAGTTTCCTTGCCATGGATTTTAAATCAAATGTATAGATAAATAAAGACAAGAAATAGGGAGGGAAGGAGAAAAAATAAAAAAAAAGAGAGGAGAGGAAAAAAATCTTTAGGTTGGTTGAAAAGTGTCTAATGTACTCCATACTTGCAAGCCCGTGGACGTGGGTGGATATTGAAAGTATTTTCAATCTTGTGTTTCACTCAGGTGAATGCTGAAAATCAGCCCGTGCTTCGCGAGCACACACTGACTGCTGAAGACTCCTGTTAGTCTTTGCAGATGCCTCCAGACCACGTCATTCCCTGCACCCACCAGCCCTGCCCCTGGGGCTCTGTAACCTTGCCCTTGCACTGTCCTTGCCAGCAGTGGGCCCGTCCTCCCACTCGCCGGCTCCCAGGCTCACCTCCACCAGGACAAGCACGAGTTAGGACGCATGTCTGGAGAGCTGAGTCTTTCCTTCCACTCAAATTAAGTGTGGGAAGCAGGCAGAGTCTGGTTAAGTTAAGCCCTCGGGGATTCCAGCCGAGTGGAGAATTACTCCTGTCTCAGTTCATTATAATGAATAATAAAGAGATACTTACATGTGCCTTTTGGTAAATTATTCATCTTGTGCACCGAAGAATCGGGGCAGTACTACATAAGGGGGCAGGCGGGTGCATCCAGGTTCCTATAAATACTCCATCTAACGCCATTTCCAAAGCCCCATCTCCTCCCCTCATTAGGACTGAAGAAGTCGGGGAATCTTGTAAAGAAATGGCTTAAACCAGGCACTTCTGCCTCCCTGTCGGCTCAGTGTGTGTAGCTACCCGTAAAGCTGAGGCTGTTTATAACATATTTGTTATTTTATTGTAGCTCCGAAGTCGCTGAAGCCACCTGAGGAGCTCAGCAGGATCGGCACTTTGCTTTATGCACCATCCTCAGGAGGTAATTAAGAGAAGTGAGAATTGTTTCCAAACCAATAAAGCTCCCAGAGGACCCTCCACCCACTGCGTTCACCAGAGCCCTGATCCCTCTCCAAAGGCAGATGCAGTGCCTCCAAGAGAAACACACTTCCCTTGGTTCTTCACTGCTTCCTCCTAGATGCCACTGTCCCTGTTATTTGTTCATGCTTAAGATGGAACAAACATGGGGTGTTAGAGAGTCTGGGGCCTTAGATATCACTCCTTTAAGAAACACGAGATTTTGCCTTTTCTAGCTAGGCATTCACTCCTTAGGTTTAGAAAGTAAACAAGTCCTAGTTATCATTTGTCTTGGTGATATTCCTCATCATTCATACCGATCAAAAGTCAGGTTCATGTTATTAACCTGAAGTGTTACATTTTGCACAAGCACTTGCCCTTATTCCTCTGTGAGTGGTGTCATCAGTCCTTACACTGGAAACAGCTCATTGTATTGTTACACCTTTGGCTCCTCCTTGGTGAACATGCAGAAGGCTCAGAACTGAGGCTCATTGAGGAAAAGAAACCAGACATGATATTAGATGATTGTTATGCCCAGATTTCAGGATCCCCAAAAGACCACCAGGGAGCCAGCCGTGTCCAATGCAAAAGCAAAGAGTCTTTTATTCAAACCCGGGTCTGGCTCCCCTACCCTCCTTACTGACACAGCAGCAGGTGGCAGAGAGAGCTAGCCCAATGTGAAGAGGAGTTTTATAGGGGGGTGGAGTAAGGGGAGGAGAGGGGACTGTGGGCGCTGCCGATTGGCCAGGCGCAAGTCAGTGTCTCGTTACACAGGATGTGGTCATCTCTATGGCGTGCACTTCCCTTGATTGTCATTGGTTAGTTTAGAGAAATCCTGGGTGTGGCTAGCAGAGGCTTGGGCTTCCGGGAAGAAGCATTACTGAGCACATGGCTCTTCCCAAAAATGGAGGACCCAGGGTAAGATGGAGGGCATAGTCCTCGCCCTTTCAATGATATCAATGATGATATCAATGATGATGGTAGAGATGAAATAGTGGAGCATATAGGGAGAAATGAACCAAAGAGAGATGGGGGTTTGTTGCTGGAACATCAGACATCCCTACATGTCTACTTGACTGTGCTTAGAACCAAGGGAAGAAGCCAACCAAAGTGAGCAGAAATTCTAGACTCCCTGATGAACAAGAGACAATATTTAGCCAATTAAGCAAACAAGACAGATGAGCTACATTCATGCTCCAGGGGAAGCCAGGGACAATAAGAGGGGCCCTGCCTTAAAGGAGGGTCACCCCAGAGATTCAGAGAGGAACTGTATCCTGCTATGGGCATTGGGTATGGGAACTATGCCTCAGGCGGGAAGGGGCAATTGTTTGTAAATATTTAGAACCCACAGGGAGAATTTTTTCATCCATAGTCTCTCACCTTGTGATGACCTGTCAAAAGAACAATCTTAAATTTTCCCAGAAGCAGAGTTGGGGTCAGAAACTAAATTGTAACTACTAGGCGGTAAGCAGTATCCAGTGAGTAGTAACTAGACCAGTGATGGCGAACCTTTTGAGCTCAGCCTGTCAGCATTTTGAAAAACCCTAACTTAACTCTGGTGCCGTGTCACATATAGACATTTTTTGATATTTGCAACCATAGTAAAACAAGGACTTATCTTTTTGATATTTATTTTATATATTTAAATGCCATTTAACAAAGAAAAATCAACCAAAAAATGAGTTCTCGTGTCACCTCTGACATGCGTGTCATAGGTTCACCATCACTGAACTAGACAGTAAGAGTACTGGTCTCTGCAATTCTGTAAAGCTTCACTCAACTAGCAATTTATCTGTGCTACTTATGTTCTACCCTTTCCATTGAATGGTATTATGAAAATGTATATCTTAAGCATACAGGTGGTATATGGGTAAAGAGACTGCTTCAAAGTGTTCAGATAAAGCAGACAAGCTCTGAGGAAGCTAGATAATAAACAGGCCAGGAGGTTTTCCCTTGAAGGAATCTAATTAAGAACAAAGGCAAATGTGCATTAACATTCTCCTATAGGCATCACTTTAACCTCGGAAGACATTTTACTTGTAAATACAAAAGACAAACCTTAGTGTCACCGCTAAGAGGGGGAGCACAGCAGAGATAGCTGGAGAGATGTGCAATGTTGCTGTGGGTAGAAGGACTATCTAGGGAATGGAAATTCAAAAGCATCTGAACAGGAAGCATTTAAATTTGCAGGAAGCTAAGCAAGGCCCAGCAGATGGGCTGGGAGGAGACCTGGCATCACCATTCCAGGCTGGACTTTCTTTGGCAGGGGGGTAGCCCAAGGGAGTAATCAGCTTTATGCTGCTTTGTTTATGTTAAATGGAAAATAGGCCAGTTTAAGTTGCTGATCTCTTGACAAAGAGAAAAGTCTCCTCAAATCTATGTGTACTTTCCAAGAGACCAAAGGTGGGGTGGCCTGTGTCTTATAAAATGAAATTAATTTCAAAGACAGCTTTTGGTAACTTTGAGGGATGATAATAGCACATTTTATTAAAGTTCATTAAGTTCTTAAAATCATACTTCTGATATAAATGTTCACTTTATATAAGTGATCCAGGAAACTTATGAAAAGTGTCTTAAAGCCACAAGGAGTCCATTCTACTGTTGAATAGGTGGGTTTTTGGAAGACCTTACACTGAGTTGTAATCCACCTCTCTAATGGCACCCACAGGTCCTAGCTCTTCCTCTTTTCAAACAAATAAATCCTCCCATGGTCATTCTTTTTGAAGATGAAGAAAATTATAGTATTCACTCTAAGTTATCTCCTTTTGAAGTTGGCATCTTTAAATAAGCTACTCTTCCTGTATCAGATCCTACGTGTGGTTAGAAGCAACACCCCCTGGAAAAAAGGCTAGACTTTAAAGGTGAGTCCCGTTAGGAAGCAAATAGAAGGTATAGTTTAGTGATTTGATTTTTCCTATACCTAGAATATGACAGAATATACATGTGCTTTACACCAAGCTTTATATACACATACCCACATAGATAGAAGTAATATATACCTCTAGTAGTACCTTCACCCCACCCTAATTTGATGTTTAGTTGTGTAGTTAAGTACATTCTGTATTAAAGGGATGCTTAAACACTACAACTTTGTATTGAAGGCTATAGCCACAGAAATTATGCAAGAAAATTATATACAAGGCATCCAGATTGGAAAGGAAGAAATAAATCTTTCTCTGCAGATGACATGATCTTGTATATAGAACATTCTAAGGAATCCACTAAGAAATGATTAGACTCAAAAACCAAGTTCAGCCAGATTTCAGAATACAACATCAATATAGAAAAAAAATCATTGCATTTCTATACATCAGCAATAGAAGAAATAAAATAAAAATAAGAAAATAATTCTATTTACATTAGCACCCAAAAATAAAATATGTTGAACTAAATTTAATAAAAAGAAATATGAGACTTATACTCTATGAACTAAAATGTTGAAGAAAATTAAAGAATATATAAATATGTAGAAAGAAACTAATGTTCATGAATTAAAAGACTGAATATTGTTAAGATGCCAATATTCCCCAATTTGATCTACAGATTCAATTAAATCCCTTCAAAAGTTCCAGCTAACTTATTTTCAGAAATTGGTAAACCAATCCTTAAATTCATGTGGAAATTCAAGGAAACCCAACTAGCCAAACAATCTTGAGCAAAGGAGAAAAAACTTGAAGGATTCACTCTCCTCCATCTCAAAACTTACTACACAGCTATGGTGATCAAGACAGTTTACTATTGGCATAATGATGAATATACAGACAATGGAACAGAATTGAGAATTTGGAAATAAACTCCTACATTTATAATTTATTGATTTTTGGCAAAAATGCCAAAACAACTGAACAAGAAAAGAATAGGCTTTTCAACAATTATTCTGGAACAAAGGGATATCTGCATGCAATTGAAGAAAGCTGGGCCTCTACCTCATGCCATACAGAAAAATTAACTCAAAGTGGTCAAAGACCTAAATGTAAGCATCCTATCTAATAATAGACAAAGATGTAAATTGACCGTACCTTCACCACGCCCACCATTGGCTAATCAGAGCAATATGCAAATTAACTGCCAACAAAGATGGCGGCTAATTTGCATATACCAGCTGGGAGCGAAGACTGAAGACACCATAGAAGGAAGCCAAGCAACGGAGCCAAGGTAGCTGAGATGGGCAGAGAGAAGCGGCAGAGACGGGCGGGGTAGGAGCAACAGAGAAGGGCAGGGTAGGAGCAGCAGAGACGGGTGGGGTAGGATCGGCAGAGAAGGACTGGGTAGGAATGGCAGAGATGGGAGTGAAGCCCTATTCTTGCAGGAATCTTCCTGCAACGGGCCTCTAGTTAAAGTTATAAAACTTAAAAAAACAAAAAACACACAAACAAGTGTTGGTACGGAAGAAGAGGAACTGGAATCCTCATGCACCTCTGGTGGGGACATAAAATGAAAAGTTGGTTTGGAAAACAGTGCGGCAGTTCCTCAGGAGGTTCAATATGAGTTACCATGTGACCCAAAGGTTCTACTAGGTATACATCCAAGAGAAATGGAAACATCTGGCCACGCAGGAACTTATGTATGACTGTCTGTGTAGCACTAGTCATCATGGAGGAAGAGGAGAAACAGCTTCAATGTCCATGAAGAGCCATGCAATGTAATACTATTTAGCTGTAAAAATGAAGGGCTCATATGTGCTTCTCAATGGATGAACTTGGAAAACATTATGCTAAGTGAAAAAAGCCAATCTCACAAGACTATTGTATGACTTAATGTATAAGAAATGCCCAGAATAAGCACATCCATAGAGACAGAAAAGTGCTTATTATTTCCAAGGATTGAGAGGTACAGTTTGGCGGAAAGGAGGACTGACTGCTAATAGATACAGTGTTAATTTGGGGTAATAAACATTTTTCTGAAATTGACTGTGTACATAATTGTGCAATTCTGTGTACATACTAAAAAGCATTAAAGTGTACACTTTAAATATATATATACACACACACACACACACACACATATATATATATACACACACATATATATGATTTCAGAGAGGAAGGGGAAAGGAGAGAGAGAGATAGAAACATCAATGATAAGAGAGAGTCATTGATTGGCTGCCTCTTGCACGCCCCCCACTGAGGATCGAGCCTGAAACCCAGGCATGTGCCCTATCCTGCTGACACCCACTTTAGTGTAGGTGTCTCTCACTTACTCACACCCTCCTGGGTAACCTAGTTGTTTTCGTAATGATCCTCTCTGCGCAATTACCAGTGTTGTCTCCTGTAAAGGACTGATCCTAAAGGATAGAATTTCCTCCCCACAAAAGGAAGAGAAATAAGCCCCCTGGTGAGGTGCTAGAAGATGTCCTATGATGTAAGCAGTGGTGCCCTTGGCCCTCATAAATGCAGGCTTGGCCCCCTCTCTCAGAGACAAAGGAGACACATTGTAGGTCCAGGAACCTTAAAGAGACAAGGGTCCTGGCTCTAAGTGCAGTCAAGTGCGAAGACACATGAGCAGGGAGCGAGGCAGCCAGCCGCTGCCTCACTACCACTGCTGTAATTGTAACCATTCCTCATTCTTAAATGCTAATTTTGGAGTTTTCCACCGAATTATTATACTCAGTGTCCACAATACAGATCATGCTGTTGCTAAGCTCTTCATGTTCCAGGAGAGATACTAGTTGGTGTCAGCTCTGGGGGCCTGTTAGCCAGACCCCTGCTTGAATCTCTCTGGCCACTTGAGCCTGGCTTCACTGATGACAAGTTGCCCACCTGGAGGACCCGCAGCAAGGCCGCCTGCTTCCCTCACACGCTACTCCATCTCCTCCCTCTCCCTGCCCAGCGAGGCTCTGCTCTCGGGCAAGCTTTGGGCCAGCTGGCTTTGGGGAATCTGCTAAGAGTCATTTCCACTGCCAGGGTTCCATCTCCAGGAATGCCTGGCAGTCCGTGGGTCCTTCCCAAGTCAGAAGGACAAGGCCACCAAAAGAGAGTGAGGCCAAATGATTGCCCATCATGTCTTGATGCTGAAGGGTGTGCCCCCAAAGTCCCACTTTCTGGTGGTGCTTCCTCCCTAAGCTGACAGAGTCACAAACAAAAGAGACAGTAAGACCACAGGGGCCCTAGTCGTTTTGGTCGGTGGTTAGAGCATCAGCATTAACCACTGACCAAGGGTTAGGGTGGAGGGTTCGATTCTGATCAAGGGCATATATCTCTGTTGCAGGCTGGATCCCTGGCCCCAGTGGGAGGCGGCCCCAGTGGAAGGCAACCAATCGATGTCTTTCTCTCACATCCTTGTTTCTCCCTCTCCCCCTCCTTTCCACGCTCTCTAAAAATCAATACAAAAAATATCCTCAGGTTAGGATTAACCAAAAAATGAATAAATAAAAGACAAGAGGGGCTCATGTTACCCAGAGGAAGGGGCACGAGGGGAAAGGATGCCACAACTCCTCTATGGTTTAGAACATATCATCCTTTTTAAAAAAATTATTTTTTTTAAATATTCGTAAGGTTAAAAAAGAGGCCAATCTCTTTAAAACACTTGCTACAAGAGGTAGGATCTGAGTCAAGAGAAAGCAATCAACTTCGGGATCCTAATTAAACACCTGTGAATGGAGAAAGTGTGTTCAGAGCCAAGGCCGGCCTGTGCAGCTGTGCTCACAGAGCCATAAGGAGGTGCTCAGGAGGCAATTCCCCTTTCCTCAGGAGAGCAGCCAAAGGCGGAGGGAGTTTTCTGGGCCAGGAGCTATGGAAAGGACCTAAATCAGCTATACATAAAAGTTGCTTGCTCCCCAGTAAGATCTTCCCATTATCAACACAGCAAGTGAGAGGCTCACTTCTGTTCCAAAGGCCCTTAGGATGGATGAGGGGGTCTCCTCACACTGTGTCCTAGAAGGGCCGTTCCTGTGCGTGGAGGAGGTTGTTGACCTCTTCCACTTTCCGGGGTCTACACCACTCTCACAACATCCCCCCAGGGACAGACTAGGAGCAGAGGCAGAATAGTGTCTTCAAGGTCACTCAGGTTCACTAAGCCTCAAAGGCATTTATTCTGATTCTCAATGTGATATTTTCATCAGTTTAATAGACAACTTAGATCTAAGTAATTGAAGGAGTGTGTTTGTGTAGATTCTAGAGAATAAGGGAGAGCGAGAGAGAGATAGAAACATCAATGATGAGGGAGTCTCATTGATCAGCTGCCTCCTGCACACCCCACACTGGGGATCAAGCTGGCAACCAGGACATGTGCCCTGACCGGGAATGGAACCGTGACTCCTGGTTCCTAGGTCAATACTCAACCACTGAGCCACACTAGTCGGGCACATCTCATGTGTTCATCTAAAGCAGAATATATTGACACACAAGACTATAAAGCCATTTCCATAGAGGACAAAGATATTAAATCTAGGTTAAATATCCTCATTGGCTTCTAAGGACTTAATGTTTTTCTACCTTGATAGAAAATAGAAGCCCCTAATCCTGTTGTGAAAAGAAGACTATGCGTATAAAACCAGTGGAGTCATTAATTCCACAAATATTTCTTGACTTCCTTCTATGCCCTGGACCCATCAATGCACAGAGACTCAGCGGTGAAAAAAAAAGGGCCACATCTTTGCCCTTGTGAAGATTTGCTGTCGGTGTGTATTTTATCAAAAATCAACCAACAGACAGACAAATAAATAACTTCACGGTCACTCTTATAAGGATGATGAATGTCTCCCCCAGGTGGATTTTCTTCGCTTGAAATTCTCATTTGTCTTAAAGCCATAGGGGGGAAAAAATAGCAGTTTGAGCTCAAGACTGGTACATCTATGAGACAGTTAAGACTCATCGTGTCCCCGGGACAGAGGATAGCTCTCCTACTGGTGTTATTCTATGTGTTAACCTCATAAAATATAATGGCATCATCTTCATAATAGTTGTGTTTATATAGGGTCAGATTTTAATGTTAGACCAGCATTCATGTCCAAACCCGATTAAATGACTTACTGTCAATGGAACTTTTCAATGAGTATTTTTGGATTCAACTTGCTCCAAAAACACTCATAAAGAGGTTGCACCTCGCCCCACCACCCCACACCGTAGTCTATTGCAGTAGATGAGACCCAGATTCTCCCTTTCATTGTCTGCCATCATTGAAATGCTCTTAAATGCTTCCAAATGGTGTCAGTCTTGGTTGAATTCAGAAACACATATCACCTTGCTGCCTCACCTCTTTGACAGACCTTTAAAATTAGTCTACGTGGAGAGATTTGTTTGGTTTTCTGAGTTCTTTGAAGATGAATCAGAAAGCTTCTTTATCGAATTTAAAGTCTATGCTTTAGTTCTTTCTAACCTACATTTCCCCCAGTTCTATCATTTTTCATGACACACCCGGCCATGAGATCCTGGTTTGGAGTCACTGCTCCCTGTGGTGTAAGCCTCTCTTAGACAAGCTGCAGGAAGCTACAAAGAAGACACAGGCTTCAAAATGAAATGTAGCCACCAGCCTCCTAGGGAAGAAAACATTAATTACATTTTTGAAGGCGTTCTAATTGGATTTCACTTCTCTCTTTCTTGGATAGTTATTCTAGCTATAGAGTGAACACACTCCCAACATCTTTTATGCAGTCCCGTTCGAGAAAAGGGAGAGAGATTTATTTGTAATTATCAGAAATAAACAGTTCCTGCAAAACAAACACAAAGGAGCAGAGCCTGGCTGGGCTCCCACCTCGTTAGAGATGCAAATGAGGAACAGACCACTGAAAAGGGAAGTTTCACTAATCCTTTCTCAACAATGTAAATCGTTAAATTAGCCTGGGGTTCAATGACATCTGCAGTGTGGAACCGGGTTTTGTACAAGAGGTCCCAAAAGGAACAGCAACTTCTTTAGGGCTCTACCATTGTTCTAGTTGGTATTTATTTTGAGTCATGGGCATGAGGCATGTTCCCATAATGCCTCTTTCTGCCTGCTGTCACTTTATTGTCTGCCTAACCTATAGAGCTGTCCATTCTTTGACTCGGGTCCATCTGTGGTCTCCCTCCAGGCCTTCTGGTCTATTTCCGGTTGATCAGCATCAGGCTGTGCTTCAGGTGCTGGCCCCAGGTTCCTGGAAGCAGATGCATGTAGATCATCCATTCTAACTCAGACTGTGCCACTTGCCTTTGGGGGCCATGACAATTCCACATACAACAAGCCGGAAATCACAACGCCTTGCATTGAAAAATGGAATTTTCACAATGATCTTCTAGGGTCTTCCCAGCCGCCACCAGCTGAGTCAATGGATGTCTGATCTGTTCTCACCCAAAGAAAGCGCTACGGAGGGAGATGGAGAAGAACACACCGTGTGGTCCATGGAAACTGACTACCTTGCAAATGATGGAAGCTGATGGACTTCATTAAATAAACCAGTCTCTACACTTCAAACCCCTCCTCCAAATGTGAAGTTGTTCCAAAACACCAAACTCATGATGCAAACATTTTAGTTTGTGGCCAGCACGTGAATTCTTCAGAACAAGTGTCGACCATTCTTACTATTCCAATTCCCTTGATACTGGACACACTTCAGGGGAGCATTCTTGTTCCTATTCTCCAGTGTCCCAAGAAGGTTGCTTAAGCTTAAGTCCATTTATCCAAGTTTCTAAGACTGTTAGTAGTTCATATTTGTGTCACTACGCATTCTGTTCTCTCCTAGTGATGTTTTCAATGGCTTAATCTGGACATCACCCACAAGTCCATCAATGACGTTCCCTTCCCTTCAAACCCTATTTTCAGGGAGACACACTCCTGGAAGGAGATCAAGGTCGAAAGGCTGTGGTGCGGATAGACCCCAAAGCAGACTTGCTGAGTGCCTTGCAGAAAACGGATTGCCATTCTGATGTCACGGTATTTGTTAATCCTACTCAGTTATTCCCCAAGATACTCCTCACAAGTGGAAACCTACATTCCAGTTTCAACAGCCATACAAATATTGTAGGTTCTTTGGACAGAAACTGTAACTAATTCTATTTTAAATTGGATCTACTGTAAATGTTGTAGGCACTTGATAAACACTAAACAACAGAAAGAATGGCAATCCAGACAATCATCTTACTGTCTCATATGTATCACTGTTAGGGATGTTTCTTCCTCACGATGAGACTTAATTTCCCCTGATTTAGCATGACCCATGGAAGCCTGTTTTGCTGTACTATTATGTTGACTTGAATGCTCAGCTAAAGACTCAGACTTCATTTCCCAATCTATGTGGTCCTTAAAAACTGCTCTGCTGTAAGCTACATACATAGATTTTTTTTTCATCTAGATAGCAAGAAGCATTGTAGCATTGATTTGATATTTGAGATTCCTGACACTAATTTGAGATTCCTTCTACAAAACTTAAACTACAGCTTGTCATCTGGCTTGTATGGCTTGGTGGTTGAGCTTTGAGTTATAAACCAGGAGGTCACAGTTCCACTCCTACTCAGGCCACATGCCCATGTTTCAGGCTTGATCCCCAGTCAGGGGTGTACAGGAGGCAGCCATCAATGATTCTTTCTCATCACTGATGTTTCTATCTCTCTCTCCCTCTCCCTTCCACTCTGAAATCAATAAAAATACATTTAAGAACAACAACAATAAAACTATAGCCTTTCTTAGCACAGAAAACTAATTTTTCTATTTCTTTTTTTTTCTATTCTTTCCTTTTTAATCTTTCAAATACTCAGGGGATTAAAAGCTGAACTCATATTTAAATGAGTTTCTCCCACGTTAATCTCACCATTTTATGTCATATCATAGTGTTTTCCATCTGAAAGCAACTCTCCTGTTTGTCACAAAATCAACTTCCAAATTGAAGTACTAAGCGCCAAGTATTTAGCAAGTGATTTGGTTCCTGTAATATCTCCCATCTAATTTACACCAGTTACTTTGTGTTGCACGTAACTGCTCCCATTCTCTCTGAAAAACAGAGGGCTAGACTTTTTAAAGTTAAATGTTTGATATAAAACAGATATTGTACTAATTTGCTTTGCAAATTGAGCTCTGTGATTTAATGTGTAATGCATTCTGAGAGACTTTAAAACCCTATAGATAACGTGCTGTGCCATTCACACAAAGTCACTTAACCATTCTGGTTTGCACTTTCCCTATCTTGGAAATGATGATTCTACTATGTATTCCTTTAATAGAAGGGAAGTTTGTGAAGATTCTTAAAAAAAAACGTTGAAAATGTTACCCTTTGGGGATAAATAACATATATAATAATAATTATTGCTTTTCTCTTGAACCACATGATTTTCCCCATGATTACTGTAAAACTCAACTTAAAAATACCCTCCAGTATAGTAAAGATACAACATAAACTTGTCCATGAAGAAAAAAAAGTGAATGGGTGAGTATATTTTTTTGCTTCTCATTCTCTTTGACTACGTAGTAAATGAAATGAGAGGAAGACCTCTGGCCTGGTGGGTGAAATCCAGTTCTGGCTTGGCCACAAACTCGATGCGTGTCCCTGAGAAATTAAAGAGCTTTTCTGGGCTCAGAATTCCCACTTGAAAAACATCCGGGTATTACATGTGAGGATCACCAAGACCTTTGAATTTAGAGGCTGAGATTTGGAATTTGTCTTTTTAACCTCTTTCCAGAAACAATACTGTATTTAATGCAGCCTGGAAAGAAAGATGGTGTCACTATTTTTGAAGTATTGGATAACTTTTCATTAAGTAGAACCCGGCTGCATTTTCAGAAAAAAAAAAAAAAGCAGATTGTCAAATAGATTTGAATTGTGAAAAAGAGCTCTTTTTTGTCTGTTTGAGAAATGAAGTGCTAATAAAATGAGCTGCTGGTTCCCCGAGGCCCTAAGCTGTCCCCTGGACTATATGCCAATGTAATAGGCCCTAACATCCTGTTCCAGGCTGTACAGTAGGTCTCCAGCATCGTTTTTAATACAACCGTAGGCCTATTTCCAGAGCATACAAAGCAAGCATTCCATAAACTCATTTAGGTTGTGACGGGTATGTGGGGACTTTTACTGGGTACTGGGTATGTGGAAATCCTCACCTGGAACAAGCCCCTCCTTTTTTCCTCATGGACTTGAAAAGATGAGTTTATAAAAGGCAGAGCTGGGATGACAGGCAGTTCAAATTCCACAGTCAACAGCAATGGTTTTGTTCTGAAGAGCAGGGCAAAGACTGTGTACTAATACAACCGATTCTAGGACCCAGTCCTAGCTGAGTCATCCAGAGGGAAGTGTGATTCTAGGACCAGGTCCTAGCTAAGGCAAAAAGGGGGAAATGTGATTCTAGACCCAGTCCTAGCTGAGGCATCCGGAGGGCAATGTGGTTCTAGACCTAGGTCTACTAGTAGCTAAGGCATCAGGAGGAAAATGTGGTTCTAGGACCCACTCCTAGTCAAGATATTGAGAGGGGAATGTGGTTCTAGACCCAGTCCTAGCTGAGGGGAATGTGGTTCTAGACCCAGTCCTAGCTAAGGGGAATGGGGTTCTAGACCCAGACCTTGCTGAGGGGAATGTGGTTCTAGACCCAGTCCTAGCCGAGGGGAATGTGGTTCTAGACCCAGTCCTAGCCGAGGGGAATGTGGTTCTAGACCCAGTCCTAGCCGAGGGGAATGTGGTTCTAGACCGGTCTCCTAGCTAAGGCATTGAAAGGGAAAATACATGCAACCTTTCTATTAGTTGGTTTAAAATTAGATTCAGAGTCAGGGATGGCTCAGAAGAAAAATTGCTCAGCTATAATTTTGACTGAGATGGTTCAATGTCACAAAGTGATATTTAACAAGCAGACCCTGGAGGGCAGTGAGGGGGTGTCCGGTGCCAGGAAAAGCTGGCCTGCTCAGAGTTTGAGAGCATAGGATCCGGAGTCAGGACACCTGCATCCACAGGAGCTGGGCCATGACTCACCTGTCAGATCCTGAGGGAGTTGCTAAATCATATATATATATATATATATATATATATATATATATATATATATATATTAGATTGGGACATTTCTAACTTGCTAAAGAAGTTAGAGAAAATTAAAATGTGCAGAGTACCTCTAGTTAACATTTGCTGGGAAAAGTGACGGGCCTGTTCACATCAAATGCTGAAAAAAATGCCTTGTCCTATGACACATGAGAGGTATATTAACAGCAGCTGCATTTGACACAAATTTCATGGACCTTACATGCAACAACACTGGATCACACTGGCCTAGGGCTCAGCACATCAATGAAAATGTAGAGATCGACTCTGCTGAAGCCAGTACTTCTCAAACCTCAGGGTTCATGAGAGTCATCTGGAGTGCCTGTGGGAGCAAGATAGTCAGTCCCACTTCTAGAGTTTCGGCATCAGTAGGACTGAAGTGGGGCCAGGGAACGAGCATTTCCAACATTTCCCAGGTAATGTGAATGCTGCTGGTATGACAAGCGCATTTTGAGGACCAGTGGTTTCCAAATGCTTTGCAATCGCCCAGCGTTTATAGTGTCATAACATCACTACAGAAAGGTGTCAAAGGAAAGTTAAGAGAAAGCTCATTGCTTGGAATGATTGGCTTACTTCATTGTCTCGCCTCCAAATCCCAGTGCTTGAGGCAGAGAGGAGGAGACATGGTCTGGTTAGTGTGCTAAGCCATCCTTTCTCCCTTCTACTGCTAATGCATGCATCTCCTCAACCATCCATTTAAATATTATGTGTGCATGGCATGTTTAATTGTGTATGTGTGCATGCATACCTGTGTTTGTGCATAACAGGCACAGGGCCAGATTCTGTGTTAGATCAGAGAAAAAGGTTAGAGGCCAGGTCATGGTGTTGGGGTGATAATAGTCCAGCTTCACCTCAAGTCTTACCAGAAGGATTCTGAGCTATGAGGTAAGACTTAGCTGGGAAGCAACTGTTAGTTTAGCAGCAATTCTCAACCTGTGGGTCGCAACCCCTTTGGGGGTCGAACGACCCTTTCACAGGGGTCGCCTAAGACCAATGGAAAACACATATATAATTGCATATTGTTTTTGTGATTAATCACTATGCTTTCATTATGTTCAATTTGTAACAATGAAATTGGGGGTCACCACAACATGAGGAACTATATTAAAGGGCCACAGCATTAGGAAGGTTGAGAACCACTGGTTTAAAGGGAAATGACACATGAGACCTCTCTCAAGAAAAGTGTGTTTCCATAAAGACAGATGGGAATGGGGCATTGCAGAACCTTTAAGGTTGACTCATTCTCCCTGCAGAGCCCTAACAAGATCAAACATTGACATCTGCTCACTACATGGCAGATGCTGATCTACACATGAGTCAATTTAGCCTCATAGCAACCCTATGAGGAATGTGGTATCAGAATCCCCACTCAAATAGCAAGAAACTGAGGCACAAATATATATTTTTAAAATTTACAGTTAAGGTTATGTTATATGCTTGACAACACATTTAATAAAAAACATTTGAACATATGAAATATGAATGAACGGATAAATGATGGACCAGTGTGCATTCAATGGCGAGAACATATTTTGCTGGCGGAGAATGGATGATTGTCTTCCCTTGTCTTCCCTTCTCCAGCCAGAACTGCTAGTCAGCCTGCTGGGGGCCCTCTGGGCCAATTTAAAATGGGGTGAACATCCTTGTGAAAATGGTCTGTTGATTTTCACAGGATTCTCCAAGTTCTCCTCGCAACTGTGTCTACCTCTGTGCTATTTCTCCTAGCAACTAACTCCATTTCCTTTCCCAGCAGGACGGCCTCTAAAGTGCCACAGAGCTTACATAAAGTGCATTTTTAAAATGTAGGATAACCGTTATTGAGTCTCTGCTAACACATCCGGCGCTGGCCTGGCCATGTCCGTGACAACACCTGGTACACTCCCATGGGGCTTTTCCAGCATTTGTGCCAATAACTCATATTTTTTATCTGTTAGCAAGTCGGAGGCTATTAACTGGGGAATAAAGGCCCATGCCCCATCCAGTGTCATTACCAAGTCTGATCAACATCTGATTATTTCCAGGATTTAAATGTTCATCTACTCAGCATGAGAAGGAAAAGGAAATTGAAGCCAATTCTCCTCTTTCTCCCACTGATCCATTTTTGTTCTTGTGACCAGCCCAGAGTGCTTTTCGCAGAATGGGCCAAGGACTCTACCCTCCAGTTGATGGTATTGATGGATTGGAGGGTGTTGATTAAGGGACATGATATGGCAAAATCCCCTCCCGCTTGCAACGCAGTGTTTGCAGAATCATATGCTTGCAGAACACGTGCTTCAATCAGCTGGCTGTGTAAGAATTCAATCAGCGTTAATCTAACACAATGCAGCACCTGCTCCCCGACTGATTTCTAGTGTTTTCCAATCAAAAGCAGCAGAAGAAAAGCATCATTTATTGAAAACAGTGTTAGCAGACCTGAAAATTCAGGCACCTTAGTTCAGTGGGGAGATCAGGTAGGCCTTTTGCTCTTCTTTCTCTCATTGAGATGCCACAGAAAGCTGTCGTTCACCAAGAAAGTAGAGAAGACGGGCATGTCCAGCACTACATCTGCTCCCTATAAAATGAGCGCAGTAATTAGGTACTGGTAATTAGCATCCATTGCTACTCAGTTATTGCGTGTATAGGAGCAGCCGCATTTTCGAGTTTGGCTGGTTTTCCCTCTAAGCCAGTGGTCGGCAAACTGCGGCTCGAGAGCCACATGCAGCTCTTTGGCCCCTTGAGTGTGGATCTTCCACAAAACACCGGCTCTTCCACAAAATACCGACTTCTGCGCATGGGCCACGAGTTTCAATCGCACTGTATGTGCGCATCCGCACGTGGTATTTTGTGGAAGAGCCACACTCAAGGGGCCAAAGAGCTGCATGTGGCTCGTGAGCCATGGTTTGCCGACCACTGCTTTAAGCTATAGCAGAGAGCACAGATAGACTAGTGAGCTGCATTAAAAAGGGCCTGACCATGTTACCCCCTAATCAGGCTCAGACCCAGAGCCAGCTGGCCTCTTTGCTGGAAAATTAATAAACCATTCACCCAAGGGAGATGCGTTCAGTGCTACAGAAAGGAAACCACAGCGACGTGGTCCCTTCTACATGTGAAGGTTCCTGAAGCCAGGGACTGACAAGTCCTGTCACAACTTCAATCCAGATGGTGGGAATGGCTGCTGGTTCATCATAGGTGCCCCGTATGTTAACCGAATGAACAATTAAACAAAGCAGATACCACCGATATTTAGGAGCAAAGGTGCCTCCTCTCACTCAAGCGCATACCAAAAATTTTTTAAAAAAATCATTAACTATTGCAATCAATTTGAGCCTGGATCAACTTTTTACACTCACTTTAAAGGGCCCACCAAATGGAAATGATATACTTTTCCTAAAGCAGACACTTATTAACAATGAAATCTGCGCTTTGTAATTCAAACCCTTCGCTGGATAGTGCAATTCACAATGTTTGACTTGAGATAGGAAGTCTGTGACTCTCACAAGAACTGGAGAATTTGGTGTCACGGGGGAGTGTGTCCTCACCCCGGCTCTTTGCCCAGAAGGATTATCTTACAGCAGGTTGCATTCCCAACTAATTATCTTCAAAACAGCTGGACGACTGGATAAACTTTATCTTAATGCACAGTGCAGAGCAAATAAAGATAATTAAACTTTGATTTCAGACTAGGCTGACAAGGGGAAAGGGTGGGGAGAATGTTAAAATTAGAAGGTGGAGGGAGACAGCTAAAGAGTAAAATCCCTCATCAGGATTAAGAAAGTAAAACTTAGTGTGAATATTCTACAGCTAATTTTGATAAATTTGTATTTCAATGCAGTTAGTTTAGTTTACTTTGGGGAACAACTAATTGATTCCACTGGATCCCTAAATGATTTAAAACAAATTGTAAAAAACAACCTCTGGATTTCATCAGAAATAGGCAGCTAACAGAATTAGCACCTAAACTTCCTGTGGGCAAGAGTAATAACATCCTCAAATAAAGAATCTACCCAAAAAGAAAAATTCTGCTGAAAGATAATGAAACCACACTTCATGAAAAGTGTTATGAACCATTCTTGCCAAATGAGAAATCTGTAAGTTACCTGGGTAAGCAATCAACTCTAGATGATAATTGCCAATTTGAGAAAATGTCACCAAAAATTAGGCAAAATCAAATAATCCATTTGAAGGAGTGGGGTGGTGACAGGCCACCACCTTCTCCTTCTTGGTAAGGTTTACTATAATTGGTTTTTATTTTCCTTGAGAAATTGAAATTGCACATTCTCTTATTGGGCTAGAAATAATTAAGGACCTGCAGGGAGGGAGACGGGCCCTTGAAGAGCAGGCCTGAGTGATTTGGTTCAGCAGGAAACTGCAGTCCTGAGTCTGGCTGGAGATTGTTTAGACCCAATAATAAGAATCTTAAATTCAAACAAGGAAGCCCGCATGATTCATTATCCCAGCTTATCATAGCAGGTTAGTTTCACGAATTAGCATACAAACTGAACTCGCTGCAGGAAGGTTGCTAGAGTTTGTTCCCAGGTTTGATTTTGCTCCCGGAACTTCTCATAGCTCTGCCCCATGGGGTGACGGATCTTGGTGAGCTCATTTAAACTCCTGGGAGTCCAACCTCCTTCTCACATAGAATAAGATTCCTTCCATGTCTTAAAATCAATACATTTTTTCTGTAAATATTTAATGAGTCCCTGCTATGTGCCAGATACGGTGTTAAGTAAAGAAGATATAAAAAATAAACAAAAAATGCCATGCTACATACTGCTAATAGTTTCCTAATAGTTCCCTTTCTTTCTTACTAAGGGAATCTTAGTGTTGCTCAAGGTGGCCATGTGCTTAGCTAGAGCACTGTCTTCCTACATGTACTTGCATCCAGAGATGTGTGTGACTCAATTCTGTCCAATGAGAAATAGATATAAGTTGGCTAAGGAATACTGGCATTTTTACTGAATTTAATCTAAATTTTATATAAATTTTACTTTCCAGATATGAATAGTGCCACTTTCCCCTTCCCTCCTTATGTTTGTTCTGGTATAGACTGAAAATAAAGGTTGGATTTAGAGCAGGAATCTAGAGACCAGGAAATGAAAGGGTTAGAATAAAAACCATAGACTCCAGGTGGCATAGAGAAGACAAAGACAATATCTGGAGCATTATGACATAAAACAGGCTCTTCCCAGCTCTGTAAAGCATACCTTCAGAATTCCTTATTGAGAGCAATCATCTCCTACTTGCCTCAGCCACGTTATTCAGGTTTTCTTACTTGCAGCCAAATACAACCTCAACTGAAGCCATTTGCCTATGCCCTGTTGTGCTGAAGGGATTACAGGGACATACACAAATCAACTAAAATGAAATGTGATAAAGGCCATGAAAGATACATAGAAAGAAAGAGATGGAGAGAGATCAAAAGAGAGAGACAGAAGTCTAGGCTGTTCTTTGAAAGCACAGCACCTTAGGACTTTGCCTGTCCTTTCTAGGTGGTCAAGGAATCCTTTCTGAAATACAATCTGCTGTGTGATCCATAAAGGATGAATGGTCTGGTGAAGAAGAGAGGAGTGAAGACGTGGTGTGTTCTAGGCAAACACAAACAAACAAAAACACACTAAAAACAACAACAACAACAAAAACAAAACCACATGAAAAAATGTGGAGGCAAACGTAGCATATGAGACCACACATTGCAAAGTGTTCCATGGATGGTAAGGCCGGAATGAAGGAGGTAAGTGGCTTCAAGAGCTTGTGTAACACACTAAGAAACAGGGCCTTATTTTGAAGGACACGGTGAAATGCTAACGGCTTTTCATGAGAGACTGAATAACTTCATTAGTGGAATCTAGGCTTAATTGATACGTGGGAAAAACTGCTTGACAGATCTGTGTGCACAGGATGTTTAAGCAATGACACATAGAGTAGGCAAGCTAGGAGAACTTGACCTAAGAGCTGCTGGATCTAGGTGGCCTCACTAAGCACATGCATTGGGCTATTTCTCCTTCCTGAAACCCCATTAAAATAACAGTAAAAAATAAAATAAAATAAAAGGAGTCACAAAGCGTTTGCAAAGGGATCATACGCAGATAAGAAATATCAATACATTCCTTAAAGTATAGAGAAAGATGAATATAAAAATAGCTGTAGCTGTACCTCAAGAGAGTGCCCTAGTAGAGGTATGAGCTGAGCATTGTTGGGCAGAATTTCTGAGTGACTTGGTATTGAAGATATGGAGGGCAGGAGGTGGGGCTGAAAACAGGAAGGATTTGTTTACCCACAAAGCAATATTGTGTTAGTTTGTTCCCCTAGCCTTTTCTTTACATTCCTGCACATATAGAATATAGGCAGCCCACTATGAACCCAGGCAAAGGGTTTCCCTTTTATAAAATTTAAACAAGCTGCTAAGGAGTTTGCCATATTCTAGCATTTGGGAATGTCTAATACTCAAGGTCAGTTCATATCTGTATTAACAAGTGTGCAACCTGCTGGTAGATAAACTTACTCACACACAGCACCCAGGATGTTGGGTTCCATGGGAGAAATCTAATGTGAAAAGAGATCCACTGTCCAATAGCAGAGAAAACTCACATTAGTTTTATAACAATATCAGTTCAGTTCTTTTTAAACATGTGTGTCCAGTTAAGTATATGTGACATTTATAAAATGAAAACCAATCCAATGAAAGTATAAGCCAAGACAAAATCAAAGAGAATTGGCCTCAGAAGAAAAAACAGGGAACAGATGAGAAGTATTTTTAAATGCCTGTAATTTACATTCTTAGTGATTTAAGATTTAAGATTCTGAGCTAATAAAATAAAAATATGATACTATGAAAAAGTAATAATCAGAAACAAATAGCAAGCCCATGGTAATTAAAAATGTTATGGTTGTATTAAAATAAAATTATAGGATCTGAGATGAAGTTGAGGGAATCTCTCAGAACACAGAGCAGAGACGAGTGTGTGAGGAGGTATCTACTGAAGTGGTTAAGAGCATGGACTGTGGAGTCAGATGACCAGCTAGGACACTGCCCATTTGTGCCTCACTTACCAACTACCTCTTAAGGTTGTTGTAAAGATGAATAAGTTAATATCAGTGGTTTGATTAGAACAGTTCCTGTCATTTAATAAATACTACAAAACATATGCACACACACACACACACACAGACATAATCAACTAAAGAAGTCCAACACTGACCTATTAAAGTTGTAGAATTAGAGAAGGGAAAATGTAGAGAAGAAGATATTATTAAAGAACTAATGAAAGAAAATTGCTCTCCCAAAATTAATTGGCTGATTACCAAACAGGTGAATGAAAAAGGACATACATAGATCCATCATGTATGTGAAAGGTCAAAACACCAATAATAAAGCAACATCCTTAAGGCTTCTAAAGAGAAATAAATAGTATGTTTGCCTGCTCACATGCACAAGTCCTCTAGAAAGGATCAATCATCAAAGATGAACAATTTTTTCCTTCTGTGGAATCCTTGATGAAAGACACTAAATGTGGAAAAAGCAATTTAAAATCGAAATTTCTACAGACCACAAAAGGGGGGAATTAGATGTACATTCAAGGACTCAGAAAATTTATTGCCCATATACGTTTTGTGAGGAAGTTACTTGAGAATGTACAGAAACCAAATTAGGGTTAAAACAAAGAAAGTCTCCCTCAAAGTAAATAAGAATAAAAACAAACAACAAAAAAGAGGATGGTGCATAAAAGAAATGGTGGGATTAAACCAGGAACTAATGGAAATAAGTCCTGAATTAAAAGCAGTATGGCAGGCCTTTCTTTGCAGCCTGATTGCAAAGAAGAAGCTAGTGGGCACCTAGATATAACTTAAAGAAGAGTAAATGGGCCCTAACTGGTTTGGCTCAGTGGATAGAGCGTTGGTCTGCAGACTCAAGGGTCCCAGGTTCGATTCCGGTCAAGGGCATGTACCTTGGTTGCAGGCACATCCCCAGTAGGGGGTATGCAGGAGGCAGCTGATCGATGTTTCTCTCTCATTGATGTTTCTAACTCTCTATCCCTCTCCCTTCCTCTCTGTAAAAAATCAATAAAATATATATTTTCAAAAAAAGAAGAGTAAATGGATAAAGAGGGGATAAATGGCGATAGAAAAAGGCTTGGCTTTGGATAGTAAACACACTACGTAATATACAGATCATGTATTATAGAATTGTATACTTGAAACCTATATAATTTTAGCAACCAAAGTCACCCCAATAAATTCAGTAAAAATAAGAATAAATTGATTTGAACGAAATATTTAAATAAGTTTAGAGCATTAAGGCTATGCGGAAAATGTACCCATTTATATTCTTAGATAGAAAAAAAGAAAGTCATTTAGAAACTATAAAATAAACCAACAGACAAAACCATAATAGAAAGGTCCAAATGTGAAAACTAAAATGTGGAATAAATTTAGAAACTGATGAAGCCAATGATAAGAACTTTTCAATCCAAGTGGCCAGAGATGCCCACACAGATGGCATTGAGAAGGAATGTCCTCCTCAGGAAACACCATTTAGCAAACTATAATGTCAGTGCTCTGGATTGGCTTGAAATCTTTAGAATCAACCAAGACACAAAACACATGAAGTGACCTGGGCTTACAAAACAGAAGGCAAATGTCAGTGAAGGCTGACGCTCCCTGGCAGAGGTGGGGAGGTGGAGGTGTGAAGGTGTGCGCTCCATCTCCTAAGTGGTGAATAAACAGCATTTATTTCACCATGTGCATGTATTGCTTGATAAATGGGGGAGAAAGTTGAACACAATGTGCATATCTTCCTACAATCAATCACTTGATTCCATCTGAAGTTTCCTGTCACCGTGAACAAAAGTGGATGAGAACTAGTAGAGGGTAAGAGTAACAGAGTCCCATGGCTCTCGGTTCCCTCCCTCCTTACCAAGCACAAGTGCCCTTTCCCTCTTTCTAGGGAGATTTTTGTTGTTATTTTGTTGTTGTTAATCCTCAACCGAGGATATTTTTCCACTGGAGAGAGTGGAAAGGAGGGGGAGAGACAGAGAGAGGAACATTGATGTGAGAGAGACACGTCCATTGGCCACTTCCTACATGGACCCCCACCAGGGCCGGGGGTGGGGATTGAGCCTGCAACACAGGCACATGCCCCTGAAGGGAATCACACCCAGGGCCCTTTATCCACTGAGCCAAATCAGCGAGGGCTAGAGTGATTTTTTTTAATATATATTTTTATTGATTTCAGAGAAGAAAGGAGAGGGAGAGAGAGATAGAAACATCAATGATGAGAAGCCACTGGGGATCGAGCCCGCAACCCAGGCATGTGCCCTTGACCGTAATAGAACCTGCGACCTTCAGTCTGCAGGCTGACACTCTATCCACAGAGCCAAACCAGCTAGGGTTAGAGTGATTTTTTTCATGCTACTCCCTTGCACTCTCCCTAGATGTTGAAAAGGATGCTTCCTGAAGAAAACAAGATATATACTAGAGAAGGCCAGTAGAAGTTAGCTTGCTGCTGATGAGGTAAAGCATGTAAATCTTAGAGGCATTTATATAACACTAGAGGCCCAATGCATGAAATTCTTACAAGAATAGGCCTTACAGCCCTTGCTGCCTCTGCCCTCACAGCCCCACCCCCCATCCACTGGTCATTCTGGAAGGTTCCAGAAGGTTGTTCTGCCATCTGGTCTAATTAGCATATTAGCTCTTTATTATATAGGATAATAAAATTCCATTTGTGCGCCCCTGGAGCCATGTCCTGAGAGCCCCCTTTAAGCATAACTCCAGTGCTGTCCCCCCTCAGAGGCCTCTGAGTGGGGTGTGCAGGTTGGGGTGCTGACCATGGTAAACTGGCCATGTATCCAGGCAACTGAATAAGTCCATCTAATAAGGGGTTTATTTGTTGGAGTTGTACATGAATATATCAAATTACATGATCAGATCAAAGTCCCACTTCTGATTTATTCCTTCTTTGTTCTTCAAGACTTCGTACATCTGAGCAATTAACCTCTCAAAGAGCTGGAGAACACCTAATTATGCTCATTTGTCTAAACGTCGCCAAGATGGCCGCCTTTCAATTAACCTTCTGAGGCTGGAAGCAAGTTGGAATGATATAGTGATCATTTTTAACCTTACTGTATGCTTTTTTAATGTAATTTAATTGAAGGAGCTTGACGATAAAATAGTCAGATACTGTTTCCACAGGTGAAAGGATGAAGCGGGTTTTGAGGGAGAGATGACTGGGACGTCGACAGAGCTAATGGAAGAGATGATGCAGGAGAGAGAACTTAGCACAGTATATGGAGCTGTATCAACGAGCCAGGAGCCAAGGCCCACTGGAGTCCCAGTACCAGATGGCAACAAACATATATGCTAGCCTTTCAGTAGCTCTAGCAGACTGTGGGAGACCAAGGAATAAATGATGTTATTGCACAAGAAAGAGAGATTGTGGAGGGGGAAGATAACTGTTACTGGATACCTGGTATCCACTCGCATCCTGCTAGGCACAGGATCTCACACAACATATTTGTACATGAATATCGCAGATAATGTCTCCCTAGTCATCACACACTGATGAAACCAAAACAGGGCACACCAATGAGGACTTCTTGTGTAGCTATTATTATTACATTTTCACATTATTCTGTCATATAGCTGAGAAATGGCTCAAAGGTAGATTGATTCAACCAACATGCAGAATTATTTAACAAAGTGAGATCAAGTGCCTGAATACAGCCATCTGTAGCATGCTTTATAGGTCTTTTCCTTGCACATGTTATAAATGTGTATGTATTTTTCAGTTCTGATTATGTGCAAACATATTGTATACCAATTGATGGTTCAGACTGTGCTCAGTTTCAGGTAACACTTTCAAAGAGAAATATTAATAAATATTCATGTTTCTAGAAATCATGCTACAGAAGGATTCACACAAAAAACTGGAGATGTTGAGCCTGAACTTCAACTTGGGGCAGCTATAACAGGTCTTCACATAGAAGTAGGGCTGTCAAGTGGAAGACAAGGAAGACTTCTTCAGAGGGAATAAGCAAAGCCAATAGGTAGAATTTCCAGGATGATAAAAATTGCAAACCTATATTTAGCCAAAATTTAACGATTGAAATGTGCCATGATGGAACGTGCCTCCTATTTTGAGTCATGATTATTTATAGTGTGCTCCTGTCACTGTGAATGTTAAAATGGGTGCTAAAGGAACATTTGTGCTGAATGGGTAGACTGAAGAACTTCTCTAGTTCCTTCTGACTCTTATGGTATATGACCTCCCATCCTCACAATCATAAGGCTAACAATTTCCCTTAGAGCAGTGGTTCTCAACCTTCTGGCTCTTTAAATACAGTTCCTCATGTTGTGAGCCAACCATAAAATTATTTTCGTTGCTACTTCATAACTGTAATGTTGCTACTGTTATGAATCGTCATGTAAATATCTGATATGCAGGATGGTCTTAGGCGACCCCTGTGAAAGGGTCGTTTGACCACCAAAGGGGTCGCAACCCACAGGTTGAGAACTTTTGCCTTAGAGAAATTAGCATGTTTTCTTTTTTCCCAAGAACACCATCTTCCTTTCCTTTGCAGTCCCAACTCCTTCGAATATAGTTGGAGTATCATATTTGCACAGGAGAATTGTGGGGGAAAATGGGGAAAAATTAAAAGTCAGTAAGTACTTCCATATGTGCAGATCTTTCTATGTAGGGTATAATTTGGGATGCTAAAATAATCATTGTTATTTTCTTCTACTGAACTGTGATCAACGGACATTGCTAACTACAGAACTGGAAATCATACACAGGAGGTAACAGAGCTAAAATCACCTGGATCCCTCATACTCATCGCTGTCGTTGGGGTACAAGTAATTTTCCAGACTCCATTAATAGAAAAGGTCAGAGAAAACAGATATATATTTTTCTCCTCAGGAAACATTGAAAGCTCCGTTAATAGAAAGATGGGATGAAACTACAAAATTTTCTCGGCGAGTTAGAATAAAGCAGCTTCAGCTAGCTCTAAAAATTAGACACAACAGTACTATCTTTTCTTTACACATACAATACAATAACCCATATCACACGATATTAAAAAAGTTAAAAGACAACACTTCAAAACACATATCTTTTTCCTGAATGATCATTTCATACTGAGCATATTTAAATGAATAGCCATGTATCCCTTGACTCGAGTTTCTTACTTTTAGCCCTATGGGTCATATAGTTTTACTTTCCCTCAAATAAAAAGGTATTAAAAAACATAAAGGGAACCTCGCCAGTTGCCACTTCCCTGCTCTGGATCTTTCTGGCAAGCTGTGCTTTAACCTGCTGCAGTGATATTCCCCAATACTGCACGGCTGATAACCAGGGGTCTCCACCTGCATTTGCAGAGCACCTTTCCCTTATGTGATGGAAATAGGTCAGCATCCAGTGTGGTTGGTGATAAAAGGTGAAGCCTTTAAATCATGCATTCTTTTTTATGTTTTTTCTAAACATTTTATTTTGAAATAAATTTAGATCTATAGAAGTGTTGCAAAGATAATATAGAGAGCTCTTGTAAACCCTTCACGTAACATCTTATGTAACCTTGGTACCAACATCAAAAGTAAGATGTTAACATTGGTACATGATATTAACTAAACTACAGATTGTATTCACCTTTCCTCAGTTTTTCCATGACATCTGGGACCACATTCAAGACCCCACACTGCATGACCATGTCTTCTCAGTCCCCTCAATCTGTGACAGTCCCTTGGTCTTTCCTTGTCTTTTCCTGACTTTGACTTTGGGCAGTAATGGCTGGGTGTTTTCTAGAATGTCATTGAATTGGGGTTTGTCTGATATTTTCTCATGATTGGATTGACTAAGGATACCAAAGAACTGGCGTTCCTTCTCATTGTATCATATTAAAGGGAATATAAAATCCACATGATATTACTTGTGATGTCAACTTTGGTCACTTGGTAAAGGGTATCTGTCAGGTTCCTCCACTACAAAGTTGTAATTTTTTCCTCTCCACACCCTATTCATTCCACAAACACTTAAGCTAATAGCCAACTGTTGACCAGAAGTTTATCGATGACAAAAACAGTTGATGGACACATATTGTATGTGTTATACATCTACATATAGTATTCTAACAATAAAGTGAGCTAAAGAAAATGTTATTAAGAAAAGCCATATGAGCCCTAACCGGTTTGGCTCAGTGGCTAGAGCATCGGCCTGCAGACTCAGGGGTCCCAGGTTCGATTCCAGTCAAGGGCATGTACCTTGGTTGCGGGCACATCCCCAGTGGGCAGTGTGCAGGAGGCAGCTGATCGATGTTTCTCTCTCATCAATGTTTCTAACTCTCTATCCCTCTCCCTTCCTCTCTGTAAAAAATCAATAAAATATATATATAAAAAAGAAAAGCCATATGAAAGAGAAAATATGTTTATGGTATTTATTGAAAATAGCTACATTTCAGTGCACCCACCCAGTTCAAACCCATGTTGTTCAGGGTCAACTGTGCCTGGTCACAAGTGAAGAGACCCTCCCTTCTCTTCCCTACCCTCCCATGCCCATGCCCCTCCCTTATAGTAACAACAGACACATACAGTACACATAATGAGCAGCTTACAGAATGAATATTCTACCCGATATCAACAACAGTCCGCCTTCAATACACAAAACTGCTTTAGCCTTCACAATTGGCAGAGAGTCAAAAAGATGGAAGAACTGTATTGCTTTTAATATATCTCACTTTTGCATTCCCTCTCTCTTAAAAGCTCTTGTCCCATAAGCTGGTGGAGAGCTATTCCTGGAGAGGAGAGAAGGGTTGGGAGTAGGTACAGCGATGTCTCAGAAATAATGTGCCCTAGAAAGGAGATGGGACGAGGTCCACCATTGATTTGGTAGAGGAGGATGGAAGGATGGATATAATGAGTGGAGCTGCAGGCTACTTGGGACTGCAGGCTGCTTTTCTCAAAACCCACAAACCCCACCTGCCTCATATCCCTCCTCCCCAACAAGTGGTCAGGCCAGGAGCTCGCCTGTCTCCATGGAGAGAATGAAGGTCACCCCTTAATAAAGCTCTGTTTGCTGGAAGAGCTGTCATCCTGAAATTGCCTGTATTTATTTTAATAAAAGAAAGGTTTGGTTGCGGTGGTGTCTGACACTGGGCACCCTCTCTTCTCTCTTTCAAGCGGTACCGTCTAATCCATATGTATCACTTCGAACGGAAAGTCCGGGGTCAAACTCCCACCCCAAGAACATGGGATTAGGAAGACGCGGTGCCAGCTGCCGCCCCAGCTCGGCGGCCGCATGTCAATAAAACTCGGAGGTTCATCACATTTCATCCGCTGACAAGCGTGGCCTTGCAATTCAGCTCTGAGCTGCTGCCTCCCGCTCGGCGTGAAATCGGCCCACCGAAAAGCAATTTCAGCTCCTGCTTCTCTCAGGGTGTCCAGTTTTGATGTGGCGCCCTGGCACGGGGCAGCCTGGTGGTCAGAGAATGAGAGGGGAAATAGCATGCAGTTGGCCAGCAGAAAAAAGTCAGAAAGTAATATTAAATCCTACTGGCCCGAATCAGCTTACGGCGCATCTCTCTTCATTATCGCTGGAGCCGATAGCATCTCTCTCTAACAGGGTAGCTCATCTCTGCTCCCCAGGGCCTGCACCCCCCAGCCTGCTCCCAGGTAAAGGGGCGTACACGGGTTCTCCTCCTTTCTTTCCCACACTCCTGTTCCCTTGTTTTCTCTCTGAAACAGAGAAAGAGCTGGGGCGTCCCTTTAAGCTTTCCAGAGCGCAGGCATTATTTCACTTTGAAAATGTAATGTCACCCAGAACAAGATGCTTTATCATAAAATTATAATGACACCGCGCGTCGTAATTCATCATGGGCTTTATTTGCCGATTCATTAATGAACCCATCCAAGATTCCGGGATAATGGCCTCTAATTCTACAGGTGCAATACTTGGCGGTAATTACTCTAAATTACAATTACCTTTTCCCATTTCCAGGAAGGGCTTGGTAAGAAATCACCTCGTTTATCAATAAGGCACGTATCTTTACACCTTTTTAACCAATATGCAGTGAGAAACTCTAAGAACTTTACAAAATAAGCATGTTTTAGCATTCTAAATAGAAATGGCTTTCCTGGAACTTCAAGGGCAGCATTTTCTTTAAAAAAAGACTTAAAGTTAGAAAAACGATCTTAAATTATTATAGAAAACTTAAAGCACAGAGGGGGACAATTGCCCCAAATCCCCTATCCTAGGGTATTGGGTGTATTCAAACCTCAGGCCTCAGACCCAAGATGGGCTCAGCCAGAAACTAGAGTTCATCAGAAAACTGGTTTCCATCTCATTTCTCTCAGCATTCAGGGGCAACAGCTGAATCCATAAGCGGCCAATATGAGCATCAGGCAAGGAAAGAAAGTTGTCCACATGTCATTTGGTTTATGTTCACCTGTGGGAAGCTGTGTGGCAACAGTGGTCAAAATATTCATGTCTGTTGACCCAGTAATTCCTCAGCAGGGAAGACCTTGTGCAAATAATCCTCTCTCCTATCCTCCTTATAGAAAAACACACACACAGAAAAAGGATCATTAGAGTCTCATATACTGCAATGGAAACAACCTAAGTGAAGAGTAGTAGGAGGCTGGTTAGATTAACTTAGGTTCTATCCTCAGGACAGAATATTATGTAGACACTTAAAAATGTTTACAAAAACTAAACATCGCATGTGAATTTTTAAGTTGTCGCACACAGGTATAAATACATTACAATGCAGACTCTAACAATGCGATATGAGACAGAAAGAATATCCAGCAAAATGCGATCTACCTCTCTCTAGTGGGTATGGCTAATGATGATTTCTCCTCTTTTTGTATGTTATTCTCTTCTCTTCTCTCTTGAAGACACTATTGCATATCTAATGAGGACAGTTCCAATTTTTTTAAAAAACAACAAGGAGTTAAAAGCATGGTAAAGCTTTCCTCCAGGTTGGGCACAGTGCAAACCACCGAGCGACACATCTCCCTGAAATAAGTCTCCACATTAATAATGTACCAGCCACACAAGCCGCTTTTCCCACTGCAGACCTGGGAAGAAGTTTCAAAACCCCTTCTTTTCCTGCATCAGCCTCAAGGACAGGGAGAGGGAAGCTGCAGAAAGTCAGAGCTGGGGACCTGCTCGCAATGCAAGTGACAGAATGAAGCGTAAAAGTTAAAGTCACAATATCAGTGGATAAATCTTGACTCTGGGCTCTGAAGCTTGACAGGAAGCCTATAGTTGGGGATGTGGGGCTGGAGTGGAAACAGGCCCAGAGCGCTGGCTTATCCAAGACTGTTTTAATGTTTTATTTGAGTAATGGGCCTTGCAAATTAGCACCCCTGCGGCTGGAAATACATATCTTTTCAAGGACACACCGGTTTTCAATTCGACAGGTTGATATGGGGAAAAATCCCCAAGGGGAGCTTTGATTTCTGTACTTTTCAGACGCAGTTATAGTTTATTCCAGCTGGGATGATGGGGGAGATAGCCCAGAGCTCTGAGGGTGATCTCAGGGCTCGGCGAGGAAATGGAGCAGAAAACAGCTCAGAGTGCAAAGGAAGGGAGGGAAGGAAGCTCCAGTCCAGCCACAGCTAATGGGGACCAGGCCATCTCCCTGCTCATGGGGAGGGAAGGGTGGCGGCCAGCAGCCACGGCACCCTGGTCCTCAGGAGGAGCTGTACTCCCATGACTCCCCACTCGTATGGACCCCTTCCCTCCCTCTCCCCCAAGTTCACTTGGTTACAAAACAGTAAGAGAATCTGGCTCACACTGGCTTTTCACAGAGGATAGTTCAATCTCCTCCCCACTCACTAATCTATTCAACCAACACATACTGTGCACCTACTATGTGCCAAGCAACACACATTTACTGTGCACCTACTATGTGCCAAGCACCATACTCAATGCTGCAGAGATGCAGAGGAATAATACACATTTTTTTTTGCCCATGGCTGTACACAAAGTGCCAGTAGGTCCAGGTGTCAAGAACACAGACTTTGGAACTGGGGAGACTTGAATTTCATTCCCAGCTCTACCACTGCTGGCTCAGGGGGGAAAAAAATTCAATTTTTTAAAAATTGAAAATCATCCCCTACCCCACCCCCCATTTTCTCATCTATAAAACTGGGATAATGAAATCTGTCCTATAATTTACTGGAAAGAACAGGGGTAAATATATATCAGGTGGATGATGAGACATGGTTGATGCTCCATGGAAGGCATTTTTTTTAAATGACAAGCTTATCTGACTTCTTCAATTTATGTTTCTTAAAAGACAAGTCAGTGCCAATTAATTTTTAAATAGCGATCTGCTAGGGGATTCAGTGCACATGTAGCTTTTAATAGCACATCGCTCTGTAGGTGAAAAGAAAGTGGGGTGAGTCTGTCTGCCAGGTAAGAAAGCTGAGCCTAGAGCTCCTGAAGGCCTCACTACCTCCCGCACCTCCCTCAGGTGCAGGCAGATAGTGACAGAGCAGTAAGACCTTAAAAATCACTGCAACCACACCCTTGACCCCATGTCAATGACCAGCAAACCCCAGAGTCTTGCAAGCCCTGTAGACTTGAAAGACCTGTGCTGAGGTGAGGGTACTCCACACTAGAAGACTGAGGAGATAACATCAATCATCTATCTACCTACCTACCTACCCATCATATACATCTGTGATATTTATCCATCTATGATCTCTATTTATCCATCTATCAGTAATGGTCTTAATACCAACTTGAAAAGTCCCTGAAAACGTAAGCTCTATGAATGGTTATATATGGATACAAACTGTATCACAAAATTCTAATTTAAATAACTTCTCTAGGAAATCCAATTTAATAGAATTTCCTTACAAAATATGTACATTTTCTATTTGACATTGAATACCTAGTTTTCACAACACAGAGGTAGATGTAATTTCTATTTTTTTAAAGCCAGTATTCTGCAGTTTAATTCCATAACTTTAATTTTTCTGGTAGATCAAAAATTGAACGATCATTTCTTAAGTATCTAGTATAGGCTTGACATTGGGGATTATAAAGGGAGTCCCTTACATAAACACTTTAAAATGCCCCAAAGATATGAGATAAAAATAATTTTCTCCTATGAATATTTTTAAACTACCCTGATAGAAAATGGATAAATGACATGAAGAAACGTAAGGATGATAGCCAGTAAATAGATCTATTGTTTGTTAATTTATTGATGGTAGCCATTCTGGTAGGTGTGAGGTGATAGCTCATTGTGGTTTTCATTTTCATTTCTCTGATGATTAGTGACACTGAGTATTTTTTTCATGTCTATTGTCCACCTGTATGTTCTCTGTAGAGAAGTGTCTATTGGGGTCCTTTGCCCATTTTTAATTGAATTGTCTGACTTCCTGGTGGTGAGTTGTATAAGTTCTTTATATATCTTGGAAATTAACCCCTCATCAAATGTACCATTGGTGAATATGTTCTCTCAGACAATGGGTCCCCTTCTCATTTTGTTGATGGTTTCTGGGGCAGTGCAGAAGCATTTCAGTGTGATGTAGTCCCAGGTGTTTGTTTTCCTTGTTTCCCTTTGTATTTCTTTGGTGTCAGTTGTTACTTCTCCTTTTTCAATTCTGATTTTATTTATTTGGACACTCTCTTCTTTTTTCTTTGTGAATCTGGTTAAAGGTTTGTCAGTCTTATTTATCATTTCAAAGAAGCAGCTATGGTTTCATTGATCTTTTGTATTGTTTTTAGTTTTGTTTTGTTTTTTACACTATTTATTTCTGCTCGGATCTTTATTATATCCTTCCTTCTACTCGGTTTGAGCTTTGTTTGTTGTTGTTTTTTTCCCAACTCCTTGAAGTGAAAAGGATAAGAAGAAAAAAATGTTTTAATGAAAAAGAAAAGAGAAGAGGAAAAAGAGGGGGAAAAAGAAAATAAATGAAAAAAGGAGGAAAATAAATAGAGAGGAAGAAAGAAAAGGAAAGAATAAAAAATAAAAAAGCAGAATTTGCCTCAGCAGAGTGCAGTGCCTGTTGTGATCTCCCTGTGGACACGCTCTGTGGGAAGTGTGTTAGGTCCTGCTCTGATGTTGTCTGAAGCTGCCCACTGGATGTGTTGGTTCTGGGCCTCTTGGCAGGGAATCTGGTGCAGGCCGATGTCAGATGCTGTCTGTGCCTGGCCCTGGGCAACCTGTTTGAAGCTACTAACGATCCAAAGTTTGTGGCTGTGTCTGTAGGGTTTGGCTGCACATGCAAAGGCCCAAGCTGTGCGCTAGGGCCAGCTTTTACCAGGACCCGGTCAGAAGCAGGTCCGCAAATGGCCCAAAGCACTCTAGGGTCATCCTCTGCTTGTCTCCACCTGCTGGCTGCCTGCTGGGTTCAGTCACTGAGAGAGCCTCTGGCAGAATCGGGAGGGTAGGGCTAGCGGATCTCTCTTGATAAAGAGTTCATGGTGATGGTCATAAAGTTGCTGGATGAAATCAGGAGGATGATGGAGGAACACAGTGAGAACTGCAACAAAGACCAGCCCTGGCATCAGCGGTTTGCACCTGCACAGCCTGTGGGTGGAAGCCCAGTTTCTGACACCTGAGGGGTGTGGGCAGCCATCAAAAAGGATTGGGGTTTGCCTGATAGGTGAAGTCAGACTCCTTAGGGACAAGTCTGGGACAAGGGGCCTCTGGTTCCTGGGGCCCCCTAGAGTTTTCATCCTATCAAATGTTTAAAAATATTTTTTATTAATTTTGGAGAGGAAGGAATGGGGAGAGAGATAGAAACATCAATGAGGAGAGAGAATCATTGATCAACTGCCTCCTGAATGCCCCCTACTAGGGATTGAGCCACAACCCAGGCATGTGCCCTGACCTGGAATCGAACTGTGACCTCTGGGTTCATAGGTTAGCACTCAACCATTGAGCCACACCGGCCGGGCTCATCTTATCAACTTCTTAAGTGGCTTATCTCTGGGTGCTAAAATTATTTAACATTTTTGTTTTATTCTTCATACTTTCTATATTTTCAAAATTGTCTAAAATTAGCATGTATCACATTATAATTTTAAAAAGTTAAAATTATATAAGTCCTCCTTAATCCAAACAAATTAACAGACTCAGAAAATATATATAAATGTGGTGCCCTTAGAAAATGTAACTATTTAAAAGCTATAGCTCCATAAGTTGGATTCTTTGCCATCCGGGAAACAAAGTTTGAATTGTGGAAGTTTGGGAGATACTAAAAAGTGCCTGAGCTGTGGTGTGAGGAGCAAGGGAGGGGGGCTATTGGCTGAGAATCTTTCATGGTCAAGTTTACAAAGAGCAGGGGGATGGCCTGCAGTCATCAACAGAGCCTCATCACACAGCCCTCTTGCCTTAAGAATTGCATGGAGGAGGAAAAGCTCCCTTCTCATACCTTCCACCAGGTGGAGTGATAGTAAATTTCAGCCTCCAGCCTAACCCGGGAGGCAAAGAAAAGGGACAAGATGATCATTTCAAGTCCACAGATTGACCAGTGTTTGAGGGCTTAACGACTCCACTATCATTTGGTGACACACATTTGACCTGCCACCTCTCTAGTGCCTGAGTGGAGCTTGATGCTGAATCTCTCTCTCAAAATTAGCTTCTCCTTTGCTTCAAGGACAAGAGTATGTTAATTATCATTTCTTGTGCTGGAGGTGGGTTCAAGTTGATGATATCTGAAGTTTATAAAATTGGGGGGAACTTTTGTAAGAAAATAAAGTGGGAGATTTTGAGTCATCAATTAAGTATGAAATGAGCATGGGGGATGATAAAATAAATCACAACACGTCATACATTCTAGAACATGATAAGGTGTGTTCATAATTGTACATGTTGTATCCCTATGTATATTCCCAACAGGAGAGAAATTCCATTCTGACTAGGCATCGATGAGGCCTTCACCTTTGGGCTGTGATGCCGGGTGAGCCCCACCAGGAACGCTCCTGAGGGTCATCCCTTCACAGGATAGCGATGACCTCACTGTGTGTGGGAGGACGTGGGGACCAGGGAAGCACCTGCTAATTAAACTAAGCTCCATCTTTCTCACTCCACTCCCCCTGAACTGAAGCCCTCTGACCCCCTCCGACCAGAAGAGGGGCAGTGTGAGGGGCTCTGTCTGAAGCACAGGGAGGGGTGCCATGGAGAGCCGGGGCCGTCTCCACTCTGAAAGGGCAGGGGCATGCACTGTGGGAGGGACGGGCTTCCTCTAGGCAGAGAACCCCAAATTAGCCGGGCTGAGGGTCAGTGACGGACAGTGACAGACCAGCTTGGGGCCATGGACATGATGCTCTGGAGAGCTCTGGCAGACACTCCATTATGCATATTTTCTGGGAAGAGGGAGCAGCATTCTTCTACTGCCTTATTGGCAAGACAGAGAAATAGGTCATATTCTGTGTGTAGTGAGGGTTTCTGTTTGTTAGTTTTTGGTTAGTATTGGGAGAGGGGGTATTAAAAAACATCTTCCAGCCTGAGTTTGGAATTAATTGAGAGATTGACAGAAGGGCCAGAGATAAATGTGTCAGCTGAACTCCTAATGTAAGAGGCAGTTTGGCTGTAGCTACAAGGGACCTTTTCCCACTTTATCCCAGATTTTACACACACACACAGACACACACAGAGACACACACACACACACACACACACACACGTCATGCTTAATTTATGACTTAATTTATATATACATAAAATGCAGCCGTAGGCAGGCCTCTTGTGACACAGCAGAGAGCAGACCACCAAGTTGGTGCACTGTGGCCAGAAGTAGTTGATTTTCACTCAGAAAGATTCCTTCTCATAAACTCACCCAAGAGATAAATATGTCTATTTCCAATGGAGAGAAGTAAGAAAGGGAGAGGGAAGGCAAGGAGTACTACGCCCCCAGAAATCCTATATTGAAATAAAAAGCCAGAAAAATTGGTGTCTTTTAACACAAAAGCTACAAGGAGGTGCTCATCAGGTTTTACCAGATGAGACAGAAAAGGCAAGGATGGGTTCCTCCAGCAGCTATGAAAATGAGCCCCATCTCCCAGTGCGAGTGTGGGTCTGGGCTTGTCTGTTCTCCCACATGGAGTTCTAAGGAGACATGGGTGAGCTCACACAGACCTCTGATGTGGGGGATGGTTGGAAGGGGCTGAAACTGAGTGTGCATCCACCAAGGAGCAGGCACAGCACAGAGAACGGGTTTCCCTCAGGGGACACAACTTGCTGTATGCTACACGTGCCTGCAGACTAGAGTCCTCCCCCTGGAAATACCATGATAAATAAATGAATTTACCTTTTGCAAGTTTAGCCTATGCTATATAGACTGATGAGCTCTAGGCGTGCTATCAGGATAACTTTTGGCCTTGATAGAGCTAAAGATCAGACTCTGAACCAAGGTCCATGGTCACGATACATGACCTGGTCTGTATCCTGGGAACCAGACTGTTAGCCAAGCCTTGGTCACACCCCTTTCTCCAATGGATGGCCATCCTAATACCCTGAATAAGCCTTCCTCTGTGGTACCATTTCACCTAGTGTCAGGTAAAGATAAACGATCACCCATTTTACATTCTGGACTGATTTCTCTAAACACTCTGTTTAAATTCTCTAGAAGGATCTCCTTGGAGTTAAAAACTGAATTTGCCAAGAAGAGCTGTCAATTCAAAGTTACTGATGGATTCAGGCCTTTAAAAGTCTCCACTAGTTCACCAGAGGGGCTTTCACAACCTTATCAGCACACATAAAATCCTCTAATTGGCTCACTATTTACTGGGGAATTTATTCTGGATGGAATTATGGAGATGCCATTTCTAAATGTCCATTATTGTCAACTTTTTTTTATACAGATAAAGACTGACCTAGGATCCAATTATTGAGATAACTGGCAAGAAAAGTAGCTGGAAATACGGCATAGTGAGAGAAAACCTATTTATAAAGTTCATCATAAAATGTCACACAATGATAATATTACCTTGTGTATGTGGACTATTTTATAACTACAATTTGACATATGTCTCATATTTTTCCCTTATAGTTTTATGTATAGTTTGCAATTATTAGGCAAATTTATAACATGACTCTGGATAAATCAATTAAAATTAGCTTTACAGATAATCTAATCAATAATCATTTAAATTTAGATTTACATTTCAAATCCCTGATGTATAATCCCTATTACTTCTCTCAGACACCATCACACATTGATTAACAGGGTAGGATCTAAATTATGGCTAATTCATGCATTTATCCACACATTCATTCACCATTATATTGTTTATATACATTCAACATTATATGTTTTTTTAAAAAAAATATTTTTTATTGATTTCAGAGAGAAAGGGAGAGGGAGAGCGAGAAACATCAATGATGATAGAGAATAACTGATTGGCTGCCTTCTGCATGCCGCCTATTGGGGATTGAACCTGCAACCCAGGTCTATGTCCTTGATTGGCATTGAACCTGGGATCCTTGAGTCCACAGGCAGAGGATCTATCCATGGAGCCAAACTGGCTAGGGCAACATTATATTGTTTAGCCAATAAAACCAGAAACTTTGGTCAGTCCTGGAGTCACATAACTGAGACATGAATACTGTCCCAACTCTCAGGAGGCCACAGCTGATCAGAGTATGTGCCTGGCAGGACACTCGGCACCATGTGACCCACATTACAATAAAAATATGCATGATCCTCCTGGCTTCAAAAATAAAAAGTATGCATGACCTGTGCAGTTGTGAAACTTCATGGAAAAGGTGATAGTTCCGATGACTAAGGGCACCAGCAAACAAGGACAGTGAATCGCATGCAGAATCAGTGCACTGGGCCAGGCCTTGACAGAATGCAAAGAACAGCCTCCTGAGAAGTTACTGCAGCCGAGGACCAGCATGGTACGCAGAGTGTATGAGACAAGG
This sequence comes from Myotis lucifugus, assembly GCF_000147115.1. Lineage (NCBI taxonomy): Eukaryota > Metazoa > Chordata > Mammalia > Chiroptera > Vespertilionidae > Myotis > Myotis lucifugus. The sequence goes on along the minus strand of NW_005871273.1, from coordinate 79,575 downwards.
ATGCTTGCAGAAAGGGCACCAGGACCTCAAATGCCATGTGATCGCTGGGTTCCAGGTACCCCAGGCAGAATTTCAGCACAAAATTCACATGATCCAACTTGCATTTGGGAGAGATTCCTCTGGTGGTAGAAAGGAGAACAGCTACACAAGGAAATGCTGGGCATAAAACAGCGAAGTCCATGCCTGAGATGCCCATGAGGAGTCCTTAGCAAGCAGGCCTGTTTCTGGTTGGTGGTGCGGTGGAGTCAGGATTGCAGTAAGTGAAGGCCGGTAGGCAATAAGGAAGTGGAGGCAACCAAAATAGCCTGGGTTTTCAAGACATGGGAGGTAAAGGGAAGGAGCGAGAGATCTGTGACTAAAATAGGGGAACTTTGAAGCTATTTGGGGATTTTTTTTAAAGGTGAGAGACATGTGAAGAAGCAAAGAGCATGTGTTTTCTCTTTCATCTTTCTTTCTAACAAGTACCTAAACTCACATCACATCCGTTTTATAAAGCTGTTTTTCAGAGGGGTACACACTATTCAAGAAACTTCCTGCATTTTGAAAAGATGGCAAATCTAAAATGGTTGGTGTTTCTTCTAGTATGAAACAATCTCAACAGATACAAACATGTGTCTGAAATGTAGGGGGTGGCACAGAAAAGACAGCGGAGCTGGGAAAGGACATGATGAAGTGTCCTCCCTAAGCCCAGGTGCCCAGAGAAATGCCCAGTTCCCTGCGAAGAGCCCACCGGTTTATTGCATTTATTGTAGCATCCCTTTAATTGACATGCTTGCCTTTTATGGCAGCTCTCCATCATGTCACCTGCCATCTGTCAGGAGGCACTGGTGGTAAGAGGGAGGCAGGGAAGTCCTTCAGGGGCTGGAGTAAGAGCAGGACAATCCCATGCAGACCTCCCAGGCCTCACCCTTGAATCCAGCAGAAAGATCTATTACTTTGGGTCCACTAAGATGTCATGTCATTCTCTTGGCTACCTGTGTCTTCATGCAAATTTCACAGCCTACTTTTTATGTGTGTTTTTTATTTATTTCAGAGAGAGGAAGGGAGAGGGAGAGAGAGATAAAAACGTTGATGAGAGAGAAACATTGATTGGCTGCCTCCTGACCAGGAATTGAACCAGTGACCCTCTGGTGCATGGGATGACGTTCAACCAACTAAACCTCACAGCGTACTCTCAATAACGTATAACTAAATGAAAATGCATCTAGAGAACCATAAGGAATGGAGGCTGATCTGCCCACTGGGATGATGTTCTGGAGCTGCCTCCACTAAATAGCAGAGAATGGAACCTTTTAGACCAAGCATGTCAAACTCAAAGGCTAACATGGGCCAAATAAACAAGGCATGCAGCCTGTGGCCCACGAGTTTGACATGCTTGTTCTAGACTGAAGAGAGAGCCTGAAAATGTACCTTGTCTAAAGCAAACCTGGTATACAAAGTCTACTGAACCAACAGAGTCAGGCAATTAGAAGACGGTTTTCTGCACTTCAAACGAATTCAAAACAGGATGTTATTATATAAAGAATAACCTTAGCACATTTAAAATATGCACTTATTTATTATGTATTAATGCCAAACTTGTCAACAATATTTTGAGAACTTTCAGTTGGTTTCCTCTTGCATAATGTCATACATTCGGTGAAGTAAGTGGTTAAGATCGTGGGCTTTTAGCCAAACAGATCTGGGGTGGGATCTGGGCTCTGCCACTTACTACTGTGTAACCTAGGGCAAAAGAATCACTCCTTGCAGCCCTAAATAGTATACCCGCCTGTTATGGTTATTGTAAAAGAGAGGAGAGTCAATTATAAGAAACGGCACAGACTGGCAGTGTAGTTCACATTCAATAATTTTAGCGATGTTTTTATTATAAAAGGCACGGCATGATCATGCTTTGGAATATTGACCTATATTTCATTCCCTGTTCAATTTAGCCAGGCGATCTCCCGTTATCCCTCCTCTTTCTCCCTCCCCACTCCTTCCCTGCGGCAAAGGCATTCCAGGGTATGACTGTACCCAGCAGAAATGCAAAGAGACACAAGTTGATTTATGGCTGGGAGTTCAACAGTGGACATACTGCAAAGAATATCTGTAAGACTACTTGTGGAATTAGGCTGCTCCCAAGGAAAGGAAGGTTCTGTTGGCTGGTGAGTGGCTGGTGGGAAAATGCTGAGAAGGGAGAATTGCTTCCTGCAGGGCCCATGGAGTGTGCGCTGGAGCCGCCGGCTGTGTGCAATGTTTAGGCAGAAAGGACCTGAGATAGTCAGACAGTGCTTCCCAGAACTGCCTTATTCCGACCTGTAAGCGCCTACGGATGTCCCCCGAGGTGTCTTCCGGACATGGTGAGCCAGCGGCTGAAGAGCACACAGCACATTTCGGGGGATGATTCCAGGACACAGGGTGCCCAGAACCAGAAGTCTCTTCCCATCTCCAGCCTCCCCAAAACAGTGCACTGAGTAAGCCTTCAAAGTCACAGGTCACCCCGAAGAATGAGGAGCAAACCTGACCAGACAGAGTGGATTCCGAATGGACTGTTCTTGCTCCAAGCCAAACGGAGACATTAAGCTCAGTTATTAAAAAGTAACAGTGAAGTTACTGTCCTGCAGCCTTAGCCAAGGAGTGTGGCTGGTGAGAATCTTTCCAGTTGCAGAAGAAATATTGAACGGCCTCCTTGTAGAACTAAGGAGGAGGCTGGGTAGCTTAGGTCTGTGTGGACTACAAGCAGGAAAGGCAGGCAAATCGACTCCCAGGGCCTGAAGCAGGGCTGTGTGGAGGAAGCAGGAACCCAAGCACCAGAATCCTTTCTGATAGGAGATGCCTGGGCTTCTGCCTGCTTCTACTCGTTCAGAGTGACAGTGCATTCTACCTGTGCCCGAATGCCTTCCATCGGCCCAGCTCCCTACCCAACTCCCCTCTCCTCCCTGGTTGTTCAGTAAAAATTCTCTATCAGACTCACTTTCATGTCCCTTACACATGGCCCTGCCTGGGCCCTTGCAGAGTTAGCCCCGCATTTATCAGCACTTCTCACTGCACTGATCATAACATTCACTGGGGACTGACTTTTTGCCAGTCACTGTCATGAGCACTATATATGCACATCAGTCAACTAGTTCCTTCATCCTTTTGAAGAAGGTGCTATGAAGAGCTCCTTCTACAGAGAAGGAAACTGGCAGAGAGCTGGTCGCTCTCCCAGGCCACACGGCGAGTTAATGGACTGCAGACCCCCAGCCTGTGCCCAGAGACCAATACTCCCCACACTGCCAACCGCCCACCTGCGCTTAGAACATCACGCAACAGAGGCGGGAATCCCTGTTTCTCCCAGGAGCTTGTGAGCTCCCTCCTTTATCTGCCCCTCCCCTCAGCAAACAGGTAGTGAGTCCTCTTAAGAGTCAGACACCGTTTTCGCCAAGAGGAAAGGCTTCACCTGTGACCCCTAAAATGCCATGGCCCTCAGGACAAGCCATGGAAACGGGAGCCCAGCTGCTCTCCAGGCCAACCCAGGCCTAGGTCCCAGGACAGTCACCCTCAACCCCGCCTGTACACTTGAACTGCCGGGGCACCTTTGAGTGATACTGTCATTGGCCTGGGTGTTGTCTCTAGCATTGGGTTTCTTTTCTTTTTAATATAATTTTATTGATTTCAGAGAGGAAGAAAGAGGGAGAGAGAGATAGAAACATCAATGATGAGAGAGAATCATTGATAGGCTGCCTCTTGCATGCCCCCTACTAGGGATAGAGCACACAACCTGGGCATGTGCCCTTGATCTGGAATTGAACCATGATCTCCTGGTTCATAGCCTGATGCTCAACCACTGAGCCATGCCAGCCAGGCTAGCATTGGGGGTTTTTAAAGTCCCCCAGGAGTTTAAACCTTTGCTCTAGAGCATCAACTCTGGAAAATACTACACAGAATGCAATACCCAGCCAAGCAAAATTATTTCCTCAGGAGGGTTAGTTCTGCAATTAAAAATGCCCCTTGGAAAGAGAGCTAGGCACCGCGTTCAAGTCCATGAGTGCAGAGGCTGGAGCAGAGTAGGATCTGCGAGTAAAGGCGAACCAGAGTCAGCCCTCATCGAGGTAGCCAAGTCCCCAGCCCTCTGTGACAGCGGGGACAGGGCAGGATGTGGGAGCTAAAGAGGAGGGAGGGTTTGCTCTTCAGAGCCTTCCCACAGGGCTGAGCAGGAAGGAGCATGTTTGCCACAGGGCAACCAGCATCTGCAAGAACAGCATCCACGTTTGATTTACAGGGAAAACTGGTGAAAGACTCAGCACATGACCTGCCCTTGACCAAGGCGGCCCCTTCAAAGGCTGAGCTGCAGCCGCCCACCTGCCCGAGCCCCCATCTCTGCCTCTCCAGCCAGACTCCTTCACCCTGCGCAGCAAAGCAGTTGTGAATTATTTGAGGATATGCTGAGAGCGTCCTGCCTGGGTGTCAGAAGTCTCATAAATCAGTCCTTCCCTGGACTTGATCTCTCTTTCGAGAGCAGTAAGGCCAGCTCACCGGGGACCCCCAGGCCCTGGAATCGATGTGAAGGCATGGTCTGGGGGTGCAGAGCTGCAGGGGGAAGCAGAGGCTGATCTAGGGAAAGAGGAAAGGGCCAGCAAGGAGGTAACTTAAAACAACACGACGATAATAGAAATGAGGTCTATTAATTCCGTTCTTTGCTGGCATCTTTCATCGCCCGACAGCATAGCCTTTATTTGTTTGTTTTTGAAGTTCTCTTCCCTTTGGAGCACAGCTTCTATGGTGACGGGTTTCTGCTGCTTCTCCAGTGCCTGGAATGGTACCAGCCATGGGGTAGGTGCTAATACATATTTGCTGAATTAATTCAATGAAATATTCCCTCTGGGTCATGCATTTAGCTCACATTCACGCATTTGATCCTCATAAGAACCCTGAAAGGCAGATATTACTCATGCCACTTGGGGCTGAACACAAGTTAGGAAAGCTGCGTGCATTTCTCCAAAACACACAGGAACTATGGAGCAGAGTGGGAGCTCCAGATTAGTGTTGTCGGCCACCACACCCTGCTTCTTCAATGACAAGACTGAGAGGAGGCAGAAGGCGGGGATGCAGGAGGAGATGAAATAAAGGCAGAAGGAAAGTGAACCATTTCCCCATGAAAGAACTGCTGATTAGGGAATTAAGGCAGCTATTCTTCTCCAAAGCCTCTGGTGAAAGACGCATGAACAGTCCCAGAGCCAACACAAATAGAGATCGGTGAGTGCTCTGCTGGCCCACTTGAACTTCGTGTCCCTGAACACTGCACCTAGTTCATGTTAGATGATAATATTTCTGCACAGTTCAGGTAAAAGCAACCACAGCGCATGCATACCTCTTTTCAGATTCCTCATGTGTTGGCATTTGACAAATCTAAAAATGGCAACAGAGCACTGGACTGCGGTCTCTCCTTACATCCTGGAGCTGTGATTATCCAAAACGGAACACTCCCACTATACAAACTAACCGCGCGTACACACACACACACACACACACACACACACACACACACACACTCATACAAAAGTCAAATGATTCCACAAGGCAGAACCTGGGTCAGGAACAGAATGCCAAAATATTCTAATTGCTAGTCCAGAAAGCTCTGGTGATGTCTCCTTTATTCTTCTAAGTTTCATTAGTCACACTTTAACCCCACTTCCCCATTGGAGAAGACTTTGAAGCCCTTACATCTACTCAATCCAAAGGGGTCCAGACTGAGTAAGGACCCAGGCTGGTCCTTAGTGTTTCTGGAGATTAGACCCTGTGGTTTGCATGAACCCAGTTCCTGGGGAACAGTCATGGGTTTCTCAGAAAGCAGAAGGCCATCCTGGTTGGTGGAGGAGAGAAGGCAGCTGTCAGGAGCCACGTGAAGGAAGAATCCAGGCCTTAACTCACAGCAAAGGAGATGAAAAGACTTTTTAAATATTTTCTTATGGAATCAAGGAGAGCTTCTCCCACATGGTATTGAAGGGATGCTTTCCTGTGGGGAGGGGCGGGGCAGGAGTTGGCTGAAGGTGCCTGCCCCTGCCTTGATTTTTCTAAACAAGTCTGAGCCCTCGGGTGTTTACTTAGACACATACTTGCTTAAAAGACACTACAGATGCATGAGCTTTCTCAAGGAAGCTTACCTTGCTGATAGTATCTAATAGTCAATTTTAGTTCAAGCTGTTGTTACAATAAAAGCTTAAGGAGGCCTGCAAACAGGGCTGCTTTGTTCCTATAGCCAAGCAGTCCCTTAGCCTCTCTTTCACAGAAACGTGTGTCAGGATAACCCATTCATCACTCAGGATCTGCTGGTCAGTCCCAGCACTTTCCCGGAGCAGTATGTCCTGAGTCATTGCCATGAAGACCAAGACACTGACTGTGAGAACAGGACAGTTTTCATTTGCTATTGAGACTCCCATGCATTCTATCTGGGCCTATAACAGGGCCCAGTGTAGTGGACTAATCAAGTAAATATTGATAAATAACACAAATCCATCCCTAGAGTACACATAATTTAAGACTATGTTCTTTGCTAATTATCTCAACAGAGATGGGGAAAAAACCCCAAAATGAAACCGAAACAAATAATCTCTTATTAATAAAATGCTTTAAAAGCAAATGAAGTGTGACAGCTATGGGCAAATAACTCCAATATTCCCTTGATAGATATTATTGTCCATGATGTTCTTCTTTGGGAAATGATTCATTTTAAGAATATAGTTTTGTGTCCTATAAAACTTATTCCAGGAATTTCTGTTGTTTCACAAATAAAACAAATATAAAGATAATAAGGATGGAAAAATCACACAATCCCCATTTCACACATCATTTATTTATTTTTTTAGTTAATATTTGTGGATATGTGAATGTGAATAACTACATAGTTATAGCATATGTAAATTTTATATTTTCATTTTTACTGATTAATCTGCTATAATCATTTACATAACACTATATGTTCTTCATAGTTTTTATTTAAAATAATTCCTTGAGTGAATATAGAATAATTTTTCTTAACCATTCTCATAGTGCTGACTTTTACATTTCCTCCAATTAAAAATCATGCTGTGTAGAGACCTTCCTTCAATTTTTGAGTTATTTCTTCATGAAAATTATTCTTGGGGTGAAATTACTGAGTCAAAGGCCTTTGGCTACTTTAAGCAGAAACAAAGCAAGTCCATTTTTCCTAGTCTAGATGTAGAATCAACTATGAGATGCTGTGGGGATTAACTACAATGGGAAAGAAGAAAAGGAAAGCCGCCGGCATGAGAAAGTTATTATCTACTAAACAGATATCATACAGTTCAAAGGTAGAAATCACCTGACAATTGTTGAGCAGACGCCATAGTATCTCTATGTTCAGAAAGTGGTTGGAAAGCTTTCTTATATTTCACTCCTATATAACATTTTCACACTGTCACTGCCCCCTCCCATCATCTGATTGGTCAATACTAACCAGACACTTGGACAATCTGGAGGATACCCGGATGACTTTACTGGCCAAACTTAAGGAGAGAACATGCACTTAGCGTTAGGCAGGCATGGGCTGCACTAATCGTGTGTTACTGTTCTCACTTTAGGCCAGTGGTTCTCAACCTGTGGGTCGCGACCCCTTTGGCAGTCGAACAACCCTTTCACAGGGATCACCTAAGACCATCCTGCATATCAGATATTTACATTATGATTCATAACAGTAGCAACATTACAATTATGAAGTAGCAACAAAAATAATTTTATGGTCACAACATGAGGAACTGTATTTAAAGGGCCAGAAGGTTGAGAACCACTGCTTTAGACACTAGGACACAGACTGAGAAGTGTAGCAGGTCACCTATGTTTAAATCATGAAGAGCTACTGGAACCTCAACACCCAGGCCCATCTTTTGCAGCACATCAAGTCAGTGGGGGGAATGATACCTTAGAACCAAAACCAACCCACATCATTTGTTAACTCATTTTCCTACTAAGAAGGAGAAAGATACAAGTTTTATGTCAAGGTTCTTTCTAGAGCCAGATTTTTTAAAATGTTGTGTTGATTTTTCCATCTTTCTAAGGAGCATGACTTTAAGTATAGAAGGCACCACTTTGCTACATGTTTAGGACAAGAAAATTACCAAGGGTCAGAGTGTGAAAATGGTAGATTTTAGTTTTTCTTCTAAGAAGTTCAAGCACTCTCTTAACCTTCCCCCACACATGCACAGCCCCACACTGGTGTAAACTTCTTATTTTGTCCTTCAGATTTGAGGAGTCCAAAGAGTATGTTGAATGGTTGATTCTGTAGAGGATGCTCCCTCATTCATGAAGGAGGTTGTGGGCCACAGAGAGAACACACAGCCCCTCCCCCGCAACCCACAGGACCCTCCCTTTGCGCTGCGCTGCCCACTGTGGCACAAGGCAGGGAAATGTCTACAGATGGCGGGCTAGCTTGTCACAGTGTGGTGGTTATTTATTGCTTCCAGTGTTTTCAAAATACCAGATGTGTTCTTTACTTTAAGTGGTCTGTTTTTAAGCCTTTTAATTAATTTGCAGTCAGATCAGCTGTGTTATATTAATTAAAAAAATAAACAACAATTATGGCATGTGGTGCAGTCAACCTTTTCCTGTAAACTCTGAGAAGGTGAAAATGCTGAGAGGGGTCATTAGTGTTCTGGAAACAACTTCTCAAACAGCTGCAAAGGGCTGGAAAGGACCTACCCACAGACACCCATCCCCAGCCACAGCCAAGAAAAGTGCTACTGCAGATGCCAAAAATGCTTTGGATGGGACCTAGTACCAGTCTAATAATGTCTCCTGGAACATCCCACCAGCTTATAGCCCAGTGGTTCTCAACCTTCTGGCCCTTTAAATACAGTTCCTCATGTTGTGACCCAACCATAAAAATATTTTCGTTGCTACTTCATAACTGTAATGCTGCTACTGTTATGAATCGTAATATAAATATCTGATATGCAGGGTGGTCTTAGGCGACCCCTGTGAAAGGGTTGTTTGGCCACCAAAGGGGTCGCGACCCACGGGTTGAGAACCGCTGTTATAGCTCATGATAAAGATGTGGCACATTTTTGTATATTGGGGCAAGGGCTCATGGTTGAGTGTTTTGAATTCAATTTTTTAAAAATTTATCTTTATTGTTGGAAGTATTACAGATGTCCCTTTTCCCCCAGTTGACCCCATCCATCCTCCTCAAGTCTTTTATTTGTTCTCACCTAAAAAAAAAGTACTTGATCTTGATCAGTGTTTGAATATAACCTTTCATGCCTACATTTTAATAGTGCTTTAGAAGAGTGCGATACTGTAGGGAGGAGCATTTTTTAAAGGATAACTAGTCAAAAAAGATGCTAAGCATCAGAACAGACTTATATGAAGTACTTGCATTTTAACTGAAGAAGTAAAAAGAGTAATAACATATTTATTATGCATCTATTTATGTCTATGACTCTCACTATAGGCTCCATGGGAGGAGGAGGATCAGACAAGCTTGGCTCACTGATACTTCCCCCAAACTTCACCCTCTGTCTATCACATTATAAATATCTGCACTCCATCAGCATATACTTGTTGCATAAATGAATTTTGTATTACATAAAATAGCTTGAATATGGGTAGAAAAAGCAGCCTGAGGCGTTAACGTTCTCTGCCCTGAGACACCGTTCAAGGTTTTCTCACACTGTTTCTATACCATCTGCACTAGTAGGAGAGAAAAGGCCTGGGGAACTCTCTCAGTATAATTTATTATATTTATGTAGCACCTATCACCTTGGTCCTGTATGTAGGTCAGCGATTTCCCAACGTTTGCTTCATAATATGCCAGAGTATCTCTGTGGGGCCATAGTGTCTGAGAATAGTCTCAAAATGAAATTAGCTTTCATCCCACTTAATTTTTAAAATAATAAACATGGCCCATGAAGGGAGGGAAGCATTCAAACACCAAGGACACAATTGTAAAATACACCATTTCCAGGGAAGTGGCAACCAGAGCTCTGTCTTCATTCCGAAACAATTATTGATTCTTCTGTTGGTTTATTTTAAACAAATATTTATGAAACATTTACTTTGTGTCATTATACCATGTACTTGAGATGCAACGATGCAGTGTGTGTTCTAAAGACACTTGTTTAGAGAGCAGTGTGATGGGGATGCAATAGGACGTAAAATCCAAAGTTCAAAACCTACATTTATTGGGTGTCCACAGAAGTATTATAGAGTGCATTACCCTATATTTCCTACCTTTTGCTGATGTCCATATTCCTCATAAGTAAGACTACCTAAGGAAGCCTCTGACCAGCAACCCTGTGCACCCTGAGTCTGACAGACTTACTCTGTGTCATGGATTCACTTATGTTGCAAGATTCTGACACTGAGGTACCAGAGCCGGTCAGCCTTCAGTGTGGTATCTCCAGCCTCTGACACTGTGCATGCCCCTAGCATCAGGCAACTAAGAGTCAAACTAAACAGCCTCATCACTAAACCACTTTCTTCACCCAAACACTTTCATTTCTTTCAAGCACCGATAGGTCAAAAATCTGGAAGCATCTTAGATGCTTTATGATATTAGAAGAGCATAATCCTTGGAGTTTAAAGAGTTGGGTTCAAATCCCAACTCTTCTCTTGGTACACATGGAGTCACATGACTAGATGTCTCCTCCCATAAAAAAAATATAAGATCATAGTTCTAACCTCTTAGAAATGTTATGAGAATTAAGTGAGAACAACACATGCAAGGTTATTAACACTGCCAGAGACATTGAAGTTATTCACTGCATTTTCTTTTCTCCACTAATATAATAATGTGCCATTATAAGATTATGATTTTGACTCTATTCACTGAAAGTATGAAAACAATGGCATTGTTCTCAATATACATTAAGATTATCATTCATTTAAAAATTATGCCATTATAATTAAAATAAGGACTCGCTTTAGTGAATGGAGAAAGATAATGATGTGATTCTCTGGGATGTAAATGTCTGATCAGTGGTATTATCAGAGTGCCTCCTATAGGTGAAGATCCTAAAAATCACTGCAGAGAAATGATGACAATTTAACCAGTAGTGCAATCACTGTCATGATGCTCAGTCATATGTTTTATGTAATTACTGCATATACATGTATACATATACACACATTTACAAATATTGAGGTAAAGTAAATAGTGCAAGACAATCTATAATAATAAAAGTGTAATATGCTAATTAGACCAGGCAGCCAAATGACCTTCTGGACTTCCTTCCGGACGACCTTCCAGATAAAGCTGGGGCTGTGAGGGCCGAGGCAAGCCACCATGGCTGTGAGGGCCGAGCCCTTTGCATGAATTTCATGCATCGGGCCTCTAGTTATATAGTAAGAAACCTATTTTAATCATTAATCCAAACAATTTAGGTCAGAATTACACATTTTGAAGTGATATGTGACAGTAAGCATTTTTCTCTAAATTTGCCCTCTTCCCACTGATCCTTCTGAGCTCCTTATGAACCTCCAAGACAAACAGACTCATGGCTGTGCCTGACAGACTGCAGAACACCGAGGAGACTGTGTTCCTCATAGGCAGGGTTCTCGGGCGTTACAATGTCATGCACTTGCATGGGGCTTCCTTCCATTTAGTGTTCAGGAATTGGGAAGCTGAGCCAAGGACTTGGGCTCTCTTTCTCCCCGCTTGATAATGCTGCTTATTACTTCTAGTTGCTGAGCCATATGGCAAATGGCAGGCAAATACTTAAGATTTAGGATCAAAAGGAGGTAGGAGGTCCCATTAAGGACATGCTCATCCCAGCTTAACTCCGCCAGATTTCTGCTTGGAATTTGTTGGGAATTGGAACAACCAATAATAAAGTGACACCTCCCATCCCATCCTCCGCTATCAATCCATTGCCATCTCCCTTAGAAGCCCTCCAAAGAGAGATTACAATAAGGGCACTTGTGGGCTTGCCTCACTTTACCTTCCTTTTACTTATGACATCACTGTGCCTCTTATCTGTCGTTCTGACCTTCACCTAGCAAAAGTGGAGCAAACCTGGGCTTAACACAAGAAGCCAGGCCCTACAGGGTACTTGCTCTACAGCAATGAAAGAGAGGGGTTATTGTTTAGGCTGCTCTGCAAGATCCTAGCCAGACCTCTCTGCCTGAAACATATTCAGAATTGCACGAAAGTGATTAGCGGGAAAATGGAAAATTCCTTCCTTAAAATTCTTTTCAAAGAGAAATTGTCCTTCCCATCTCCTCGATCAGGTCGGAAGGATATGGGTACTTCTCTTTCTGGAATCAAGAGGAAAACTCGAACTTCTGTGTTGAAACACAGGACGTGACATGAATCAATCAAGTACTAGTACGCTGGATTAACATCTCCCTCCATACTCCTCAGGACAGAAATTAAATCTTAATTTCTTTCCACAGAGGTAGCCCTCCATATTTACATTCAATGTGGCTTTAAAATGTCCTGTGATGCCACAGTAGCATCTACACGACAGAGAGGGACCAAAAAAAAAGCTTGTGTGGCATTTCGATCTGGCCACAAACTCAGCTCATGTTCTAGGAGAAGAGATGAGAAGACAGTTCTCTGGGCAGAAGGTCTCTGGCATATAGTGTACCCTGTACATATAATGCTTTGTGTTGTGTGTGCCCATTCCAATCCCCTCATACTAAGCCACCCTCGAATTGCAGTATATGCTCTGGTCTGGGCACTGCAGCCTCATTTGCTAATTCTTTCCATTGTCAATATTCACAACATTTTAAAATAGTTTGGTGTTTGCAGAGGTAGTAGAGCACAGGAAAGAATTTAATAGCAAAAGAGTTGTACCGGTGTTGAATCCCTTCTCCTAAGTTTGGGCAAGACATCTTCACCTCTCTGGGCCAAAGTGCTCCTGACCCATCTCTTTTGCACTTCCTTGTCCAGGAGAACAATCCATGAATTATACCTGGAGTTTCCCAGCAGTCACTAAGAAGCCCCTAGTTACATCTTTAGATGCTTCGGTCTCACTGTTTGAACTCTTAGAACAGGGGTCCTCAAACTTTTTAAACAGGGGGCCAGTTCACTGTCCCTCAGACCGTTGGAGGGCCGGACTATAGTTTTAAAAAAAACTATGAACAAATTCCTATGCACCCTGCACATATCTTATTTTGAACTAAAAAAACAAAACGGGAACAAATACAATATTTGTATTTGCATGTGGACCGCGGGCCGTAGTTTGAGGACCCCTGTCTTAGAACATCATTCTAGTGTCTACCTCAGTCTTTTAAGGTTGTTCTTCCTAGTGTGTGGCCTCAGCCCTCCCCTGAGAATTCGGTCTGCATCTCCTTCTCTGAGTGATGCCATCCAGGCCACAACATGCATGGGTGCAGTGGGGCTGTATGGAAGGTTCCAGTGCCAGCTGGTTAAGTAGACTGCCTTTTGCCAATTGCCGAGAAAGCAATAAGCACTGGAGGTAGGGAGACGGCACACGGTAAGCTCTGAGTCTCTGCTGCTCATCGACTAAAAGTTAAGCTGCGTTAGGCATCGCTGTGGAGAGCCACACATAAGACTCCACTGGGAAATCCGGAGAGGTTTGAGAATAGAAGACAATAAATAAACATGTGCAAATTAATACGGTACAAATTGAGCAAATAAATGCTGAGGGGACACAGCAAATACAAAGAGGAACAATTCTCCAGAGATCGGGAGTTATAAATGCTCACTAGAGGCCACGATGGCGAAGCTAAGTTGGGACTAAAATTCACGAGCAAGCCTACTGGAGTGAACAAGCCCCGATAAACCTTCCATCCATGGAGAGCAGGCGGTTCCCTGAGGAATCACCCCCAGGATTAGTGCTCTTGGGTAGACTGGCTGGTGTCCTCACACACAATTTCTCCCCAGTAGTTCTACACTCTCACACTGACCTGGTCACCAATGAACACAGCATTTGTTATGTTTTAGGGAGAAGGAGCTAGAAATTTGGAGTCTCTTTGTGTGTGTGTGTGTGTGTGTGTGTGTGTGTATGTGTTTATTTTATTTTATTGATTTCAGAGAGGAAGGGGGAGGGAAAGAGAGAAACTTCAATAAGAGAGAGAATCAATGATTGGCTGCCTCATTCATGCCCCATACTGGGGATCGAGCCCACAACCCAGAGATGTGCCCTGACCAGGAATTGAACCTTGACCTAGTGGTTCATAGGTTGATGCTCAACCACTGAGCTAAGCTGACTGGGTTGGAGCCTCTTTTAAGGCAAGGCCCCTGGACCCGTGGTCCAATATGTCAGACACTTCATCCCAAGTACCCTTAAGAGTTGATGCAGAAGGCCATGCTCCAGGAAACCCATCAACACATGTCTCTGATGGAGGCAAATTATAGTTTATAAATGATTAGACTATTATTAATGATAATATCAAGGTCCTTGAGGCTCGAAGGGGAACTCTGAAAATGAGATGTTACCAGGAGCTCCGGAGTCTTCACCACTTTTCAGTTCGTGTTTTTAAAAAGTGCATTAGCTTTACCCAGTATCCATCTAACCTTTCTGCTCTCCCTTGCTCTGTTTCCCTGGCAACCATTTAAAGTGCTGCAAAAAGGCACTGCTGTCTTGAAAAGAAAAGGAAAATGGTCTTAAACTTTCGCTTTTTCTTTGGGCTTTTTCTCCACCTTCCCAGCCACTTTCCTAGCTCTTGGAGGTTGGCAGCTTCCACAGAACCAGCTCACCTTGAAGGCACAACTGTGGGGCAATTAAGGAGGTGGGGCCAGCCCGGTGGCTGTGGCTCCTTTGAGATGACGGATAGGTGTTCAGGGTCAGCTAAGAGGCCCCGTGGCTGGGGGAGAACAGTACATAAAGCAGAAATAGAACAACAGAGGCTTTCCAGCAAGCTCCCGTCCTCTCTTCAAACCTCTCACCTTAGGAAGAGACTGTGTAAAAGGCAATGATGCTGGCTGTCAGCTGCCACTCCCAGGAGCTGGCTCAGAGACATGAAGGAGAAGGTGTAGCGAGAGGCTGCTGCAGACTGCCTGTTCTGAGGGGCTGCCTGCCACCGCTTTTGTGATGTGTGTTGTCGCTGCTGATGTTGGTTAACCAAGAGAAAATGTCCTTGTCTCACAACCCCAAGACTCCTGGCTCCGGGAAGCGGACAGAGGAGATGTGATGGATTACAGGACTGTCAGACTGGGAACAAAGCTGCAGCTAATAAAGGTCAGAACGGGAGGCATTCGTTTCCCATTTTGGAACTGTTTGTGAAAGACCCGCTGTTTGTGTGAAAGGAAGGGCAGATATGGAGCACCCTGGATGTGTCAGGAATCCCAAGTGACCTCCTGTAATCTCACAAACAACTCTATGAGCCAACGGCCTACTTATTTCCATTTGCATTCACTCCTCCCACCCACTCCCTAACTCGGAGGTGAAGTTGTTAGCAGAGGTCTGGCGATGCTTTAGAACTAGCACTCAAAGTCTGGTCTAACTCCATAAGGTCCTGGTGCTCCCATCAGGGCTGCTGCCTCCCTGGCATTGCCTATCAAATTGCTGAAAGGACAGACACCCAGCGGTTGGGACTAGGTCTTTATATAAAACGGGTCTACATAAGCCTTTTGCACCCACCCATCCTGATGCATAGCCTGTATTGTGGGCAGGAAGCCACTGTCAGGACAGAATATGGACTTGTACCAGGGTGGTTGGGATGAAGGAGTCCAGAAGTGTAAAAATCATGGATATATTTTGGAGGTAGAACTGGTCAAGTTTGTTGATGAACTGGATATTGGGCATAAGAGATAAAAGAGGAGTCAATGATAGAACTAGGTTTGGGGGCCTCGGCAACAGAAGAATGGGATTGCTGTTCAAGGAGAGAGGGAAGACAAAGAAGAAGCAGGGGGCAGGGTGTTTGAGTAGGTGGTGCAGGTACGACACCCAACAGGTGAGTTTTTGACAAGTTAGATTTAGAAAAACTGTTAGACATTTAACTGAGAAGTCGTGCGGGCAGCTTCCATTTGGATTTCACAAGGTAGTTCAGGACTAAATATATAAATGTGGATCCTCCGTGTACAGATAGTATTTCAGACCACAAAACTGGATGAAGTCCCCCAGGTACCTAGCAGAGACAGAGAAGTAAAGAACATCAGAAACGAGCTCTGAAAAGTCCACAATAATTCAGCAAGGTAAAGCTAGTAAGAGAAAAACCAGGGGATTGTGGTTGATGTTGCACAGACCCAATAAAGAAAATTTTAAAATAAAAGTAGTGAAATGTGTGTCAATCGGGACCATGGAATTTGATAAGGTGAAGTCATTAGTGTCATTGTCAAGTGCCGTTTTGATAAAATGATAGGTATGCGATGGGCTTAATGGTTGTACCCCCTGCCCTGATTTTTATATTGAAACCCTACCCTGCAATGTAACCGCATTTGAAGATGGGAAATAATTAGGGTTAGAGGAGGTCACAAGGGTGGGGGCCTCATGATGGGATTGCTTCTCTTATAAGACAAAACAACAGGGAACATGTTCTTTCTGTGTGATGCCAGGACACAGCGAGAAGGTGGCCATCTACAAGCCAGAAAGAGAGCCCTCACCAGGAATCTGGTCAGCCAGCACCTTCATCGGGGACTCCCAGCTTCCACACCTGTGAGGAAGTAAATTTCTGTGTTTGAGGTGCCCACTCTGTGCTATTTTGTTACAGTAGCCTAAGCAGTCTAATACAGTATGAAAGCCTGATCTAACTAGAGGGAAAAACTGAATGGAAGAAATTGGAAATAGTGAATACAGAAACTTCTCTTTGGAAGATTTTCTCTAACTCATCGCTGAGATATGGAGTGGTAGCTGGAGGGTAGTCAGAAGGTCAGGAAAGGTTTTTAAAGATGGAAAATATTGGCACTTACGTATCTGCCAATAGGAGCAATCCCACAGAGAAGGAATGGCGATGATGCAGGAAGGGGTAACTGAAGGAGAGGGAGCACAGGTGCACAGCTGAAGGCTGAGCCTTTGATAAAACAAACAAACAAGAAGCAGAACCTGTGGCCATCCATGCCAAGCTGCCCGGTAGATTTGGTGGTTGAGGGTGTGGACACACTTTCTTGGGAAGTAGCAACAAGCCAAGAATGAGGAGGGAAAGGAAGATTAGAGACTTGAGGCTCATTTTATGGAATTTCACTTACACATACATACCTATTTGTCTAGAAGTTGTTTTGAATATGCTGCACAAATCCATGCACAATATTTTAATGAAAATAGACGATGTTAACCTGCTGAAACAATCCCGCCAAAAACCTACTTTGGCAACACAGAATGTTCTTTGCAAGGGAAGGTCTTCTCCTGCCTCCCACAGAAGTCATCCCAGGTCTGCCTTGTGGGTGTTAACTCGGCATTTCCTGTGCTTTTGATGGGATAGTTCAATTTGCTTTGTGTTAACATAATCTACCAAGAGACTTTAGTGACTCACCAGTTTCTTAGAGAATAGAGCACAGATGACCTCAAGTGCTCTTTTCACTGTGGGTCACAAGGTAGGAACACAACCTGAGCATGCCTATGCATCCAGTTTGTGCCCAACTCAGCCTCCATTGTACCTTCCTTTACCAAGCACAGCTTCTCTGCCTCCTCATATTATTCATTATGGCCTCTGGCTCTCTTTTGAGTGTCCTTTCTGTGTGCCTGCCTACCCATTCATGGAGCAGTGACAGATACCCTGCTCCTTGGAGGGTCAGCATGCTCCACAAAGCACTCGGACCACAAGACCTCCGATATCCTCTGGAGAAGGGGTGCATTGCTGATGGTGCCAGAATGCTCGGTTGCCAGGACTTAGAGATGATTGGATATAATAAAATCCACAAACTTGGGGAGAGCTCAGTTTCATACTAGATGTATTTATTATCTTGGTATTGTTGGACCAGAAGCTGAGGACATGCATTCACTGAACACTTGTTTTTTTTTGGCTGGGAAAGCACTTCAAATTCATGATCTCATTTAATTTTCACTCCAAATTCAAGAAATAGAAATGAGTAACCCCGTTTTCCAAATGAGGGAGCTGAAACTTGGGGAAGTACCATCCCTCAGTCAAGGCCAGGCAGCTATGAAGTGGCAGAGCTGGATCTCGACCAAGTATTGTCTGCATTTGAACCCCCTGCTCTCAATCACAGTGTAGTTTCTGAGTGCGTGCGTCCTCCATTGAGTTGTTGTTTATTTAAGCTATGTGTGTGAAAGAAGTGTCCCTCCGTACTTGACCTGCTCGAGGTAGAGAGCCCACTGCTTCTGTTTCTCAGCATTCCTGCTTTCAGCTATTTACTCGGAGAATCCAGTCTTACAAAAGCAAAGCGCAGTCACTCTATCTCCGCATTTCAGGGGGCAGGTTGGGAATTGGCACACGGTCTAATCAACCCACAAGCACGCAGCGTATTTAAAAGGCACACGATGCTACAGAACAATACTTCTCCAGAGACAGGATGTTGGCAAGGAGCGCAGGCTAGCAGCTGAGCCGAAGGGCCTGC
The DNA here is from genome assembly GCF_000147115.1 of Myotis lucifugus. Classification (NCBI taxonomy): domain Eukaryota; kingdom Metazoa; phylum Chordata; class Mammalia; order Chiroptera; family Vespertilionidae; genus Myotis; species Myotis lucifugus. The sequence goes on along the minus strand of NW_005871273.1, from coordinate 61,181 downwards.
GTCCGCAAAGGCAGCCTCGATGTGATCAGCATCATGTGTGCACTGGGAGGAGTGTTTTTGTGCAGTTCGGGCAATAGATTGGTTGTGCTAATTAATTGTGTATATTGAAGTTTATTACCACTTCACACCCAGCATCTCCTTAAAAGAGAGAGAGAGAAAAAAGAGAGTAAGAGAAAGAAAGAGAGAGAGAGAGAGAGAGAGAGAGAGAGAACAAAAACCCTAATCTAATATTCAACAAACATTCTGCACCCAAACAGCACATCTTTGTCTGAAACCTTAGTTCCAAGAACCACTTACAGGCTTTCATCAACACATTATAATATTAATCAAGGCTCATAATGCAAGAGTGATTTGCATGCCAACAAATATATTTACACAGTAAATTGTTTGTTGAGGAGCCTTAGAGACAAATGCAATTCACTGCCATAGAGCTGAAACCCCACTAAAACCCAGAGACTATAAAGACTGTAGAACTTGATCCTCCAGAGCCCTGAGTAAGAGGTTCATTAGCATTCTAATTCCTGCCAAAGAATTTAGCTCCCAACCTACCGAATGCATTTCAGCTTCAGTGTAAGTTTAGATGTGCTGTTCTCCTGGTACTGGTATATATTGAAAATTCTGTGTCATAATTGCAGGTTTCGCAGGGCAATAGAGATTAGATAAATAGGTAGATAGACAGATGATAGATAGATGATCTCCTTCCTAAGACTTTCCTGAAACTTAATTTAGGTTGCTCAATTGTGCCTTGTTGAGTCAACCTTCTCATTTACATCAAATGTGTCTACTTCTCTCCATTTCCATCACCCCCTCTGTAATCATAGCTTCGAATCCTGGCTTCTGCATCCATTTTTTTTTATTTTATTTTATTTATTTTTTACAGAGAGGAAGGGAGAGAGATAGAGAGTCAGAAACATCGATGAGAGAGAAACATCTATCAGCCGCCTCTTGCATATCTCCTACTGGAGATGTGCCTGCAACCCAGGTACATGCCCTTGACTGGAATCGAACCTGGGACCTTCCAGTCCGCAGGCCGACGCTCTATCCACTGAGCCAAACCGGTTTCGGCTCTGCATCCATTCTTGACTTGGGTTCCTGTGTAATAATTTCTAGCACCCAAATCCCATTTACATAGGAGACCAATTTGTATGATACATTGTATGGTCACCCTTGTTACAAGTTTTTATATTGTGTGATCCACCTAGTCCTTCACTTACCACTGCCTCCCTCACTCTCAGACCGTCCCGCAGCCCCACGGGGTGGTCATCCTCCTACCTTGGCTTCTAGTCTGTGTCAGGAATGCCACTGACACTCTGATACGCTCTCCTAGCACTCTGTACTTCTATTGCAAAGCATCACAGTGAGCAATTAAATCCTTAATTTTAATTCATTTAATTTAAAGTCTAACTTCCTCCTTCCCATTCATTTTCATAATGTATTCCAGAATATTATGAGAGATGCAGAACAAAACAATATACCAGGAGAGTGCTATTGAAAATCTGATTATCTCTATTCACTTCCTTCTATGGCCAATCTAAATGTAGTACCCATTGCACACAAGTACTCTTCAGATATATACTGGGTGTCCCCAAAAATGTATACACACTTTGAATAATTTTTAATCCTGAAAAGAAACATCAATGGAGCTATCAGCTTGTTAAAGTGTGAATACACTTTTTTGGGACTAAACAGGGACTAAACACACACACACACACACACACACACACACACACTTAATAAATTTGCCTGGTTTCTAATCCCACCTCTACCGCTTTTTAAGTGAATAATAATTTGGAGCAAATTACTAAACTTTGTCTCCCTTCTTAATATTCTCATTTGTAAAATGTAGCTAATACCCATGGCTGCCCTACCGGGAATATTATTGGAGGAGGATGGACAGGACATGGTTGCTGGTTGACGGGCCAGGTGAACCAAACCAGAGGCTCCTCACCCCTACCTTGACCTTGGCATGTCTGTCCCATTGGCCTTTCCCACCCTAGAAGGTGCCCCGAGGACACAGCCCTGACAGGGCAAGGTGTCGTTGAGACCATCTATATGGTACACATTGTTTAACCTTGTTAAGGCCTCTACATACACTTGAAGGTTCTGGAAGGTGGATGCAATCTACTTGCCTTGAAGTGGCCCAGGAGGTTCCCTTGTTTATTGAAGCTGTCACCTACGGAGCTGGTGTGCTCTGCCTCTGTCTTTCTTTGGTCTCTCCTGGCCCTCACTGCATAGGGCCAGTTTGTGAAAAGTTTAAATAAAGTCATACCCATGACAAAGTGTTTCCCCCAACATTTTCAGTACTCAGCTGCCACCCTGCATAGTTGTCAAGATGTGAATGATTATATTCCTCGCGCTGTACTTTACACCCCATGACTATTCTGTAACTACCAATCTTTACTTCTTTTTTAAAATGCTTTTTTAAAAAAATATATTTTATTGATTTTTTACAGAGAGGAAGGGAGAGGGATAGAGAGTTAGAAACATTGATGAGAGAGAAACATGGATCAGCTGCCTCCTGTACACCCCCTACTGGGGATGTGCCCGCAACCAAGGTACTTGCCCGTGACCAGAATCGAACCTGGGACCCTTCAGTACACAGGCCGATGCTCTATCCAGTGAGCCAAACCAGCTAGGGCTATCTTTACTTCTTAATCCCTTCACCTCTCCCACCCAATCCCTCTCCTGTCTGGCAACCACCAGTCTGCTCTCTGTGTCCCAGAGTCTGTTTCAATTTTGCTGTTTGTTTATTGTGTTCTTTACATTGTCTTCTGGACCCATACTAAAGTATCTGGAATTCTTCCTATAGTCACATAAGTTTTGTTGTTGTTTTAACAGAAATTCAAATACACATGAAATTAGAAACCAGTAAAAAACTGAATCAATAATGATCTCATATTGGCAGTTTTATATGGTTCACCATAAATACAGTAAACACTCCTATGCCTATCATGTCGACTTAGAAATTGCTAATATTTTACTATATTCACTTCATCATTCTTCCTGAAGTATTTTAAAGCAAAATTACAGACATATGGCATTTCTTCCATAAAAATTTAGTGTGCATCACTAAAAAAGAAATACGTTTCTATATAACACAATAGAGTTATGTGCCTACTATGCCCATATTATCTAATGAGCAATGCATATTCCTATTCCCCCAATTGCCTCAAACATATATTGTACAATTGATTTGTTCAAACTTTTCAAAGTCCTTTGTACAGTTAAAGTAAAACCACATCCACCACCCACAAAGCAACAATTTGGATGGAAGGGACTGTCAAATCCCAGCATTGCTACATGCCCAGAGCTTAAGCACTTTCCGTGCAAGCTCTGGCACTAATCACTCACTAGGTGAGTCAGCTGTGTTTTTTGCCAAATCTGTTCTTACCAGATGCACTTTTTCATAGAGTCACATGATTTACCTACATCTTCCGAAACGGATACAGTACCAATGTGAAAAGCAACTGCTGTTTCCATGAAAACAAAGTCGAATATTTTGGAAAAATTCAGTGACAGCAAGAGGAAACACACACACACACACACACACACACACACACACACACAACAGCAGTTCAATTAGATGTGGGGATAAACTGTAATAAATTAGGGTAGGGGGGATGGACATAAACATCCAGCAGTGTTTTGTACTCAGATTTCTTCACAACAACAACCTTCACCTTCGCGTCCAACTTTCAAGAAATACAATCTAGAAATCGTGACTGATGACTTATGAGTATTGTTGATGCAAGAAGAGACCTATTTTCAGGCAGCCAATTCATTCTCCAAGAAAGGGTCTTGACTCTGTCAAAAGTCAAGTGAAGGTATGTTTACACGCGTTGGCGTATTTACAATGTTTCTGTATTACTGTTTATGAGTCACCAGCGTGCGTAGCTCTTTCTGATGACAAGCCAGCTGCCCTTCCGACTTGAGATTATAAAAGGGCTGGACTTCTCCAGTTCTCGGTGGCTCCACTCCCCTGGGATGTAGAGGGCCTAACCGACCATCTAGGACTCTGAACTGGGGAAAGCCTTGCCCCATTCTCTTTGTCCATATGAAACTATGGATTGGTATGTTTTGAGATCTGTGTGGTCCATTCAACTCCTCCTGCCTCCATACCACTAGCCCAGTGGTTCCCAACATGGGGTACACACCACACAGGGAGGCAATTTGATTTTTAAGGGGGGGCAATTTGAGAATGAGTTATTAACAGTGATTTTTCTGCATTTCTTATGGTTCTAGGGGCCTCATATATAGTACATAAATATATATTGTGACATATTTATGCATTTCAGTTCTCCATTATATGTTTTAAAACTGCTATTTTTTCATGTCACTTCATATTATTATTTTAAAACAATTTCTTAGTGATTTCTTCCTCAGGACTTCAACGGTCCTTTCGTTCTTTTATTTTTCTCTTTCATGGATGCCATGTTCTTTGGAAGCTTGTTTAGACCAAGTTTATGGCCTTCTAGGCTTCCTCCACGTGAATAGGAGCTCACTTTTTGAATAATAAGAATTCTATGTCACAGGGGGCAGAGGGGCATCAGGATTTTAGAGATGCTTAGGTGGGGCGTGGCCATAAAAAGGTTGGGAACCACTGCTCTAGCCTAACCATTGTCCATAAGATGAGCTCAATTACATTAAGATGGGGAGTACTGAGATCACTAAAATTTGGGATGTGTTCATTAAAATAATATTGCTACACAGTGCCTCGCTGCTTTCTCCATTTTTTCAACCTGAGGAGGAAAGAATGTGTGTTGCTACCATTTGTTAACTACTGAGGGGATCTGAATGCTTATCACAGATTTGCTGTTAATGTTGGTCTCACCTGGCAACCTGGAAAATAGCAGACAGAAGCTGATGCACTTCAAAGTGCAAAAAGCATCATTATCCCTCACTCTCTCACTAATTGCGGCCTAAATGAAAGGAGGGAAGCGGAGTGCGCCTCCTCCGCTCTGGGACCCGGCCTGGTCCTCTCCACGCTGCCAGGAGCTGTCCCCTGAGGTCTGCGTGGCTGGCCCAGGCGAAGCCCTGGGTGGCGGGAGCAGCCAGGGGTGAGGGGAAGCCCAGAGGAGAGAGTGGGCCCTGGTGAAAGGAGTGCTTTATTTGATAAAATCATAAAGCCCAGCTCGTCCTGTAGAGAGAGAATCTCCCGGTAATAAATGTCAGGTTTATGAACAATTGAGCCTCTCTATTCCTGACTGAAATTGCTCTTTCAGGTCAGCTCTGTAAGTGCTCCCCGGGGCGCAGGCTGTTCTGCGAGTGGGTCTGTGGAGGCTGCTGAGCTCCTGGGGATTGGAAGGGGGTGCGGGGTGCACTGGGCCTGCTCACTGCCTCATTGGGGTCTGGAAGAAGTGATGAAGCCCTAGCTGGTTTGGCTCAGTGGCTAGAGTGGCTGGGCCTGCGAACTGAAGGGTCCTGGGTTGTAGTCCAGTCAAGAGCACATGCTCAGGTTGCAGGCTGGATCCCCAGTAGGGGGCGTGCAGGAGGCATCCAATCCTTGAGTCTCTCTCATCATTGACGTTTCTATCTCTCTCTCCCTCTCCCCTCCTCTCTGAAATTAATCTATACTAATAAAAGGGTAATATGCTAATTAGACCTGATTGACCAGACGTCTTCTGGATGTCATTCCTAACAAAGTCGGGCCCGCCCAGGCAAAGCTGCCCGGGGTCCTGGGTGGCTGCGGCTGGCCCGGGCAAAGTCAGCCCAGGTCCCAGTTGCCTGCGGCCGGCCAGAGGGAGGGAAGCCCGGGTCCCGGTTGCCTACAGCAGGCTGAAGGAGGGAAGTCTGGGTCCTGGGTGCAGGGGCCTAGGTAGAGACGATTAGGGGCAATCAGCAGGCAGGTGAGTGGTTAGGGGTGATCAGGCAGGCAGGCAGGAGAGCGGTTAGGAGCCAGTGGTCCAGGATTGCGAGAGGGATGTCTAAATGCCGGTTTAGGCCCGGACAACACCTGAGGGGGTCCCAGATTATGAGAGGGTACAGGCTGGGCTGAGGGACCCTCCCCCTCATGCATGAATTTCGTGCACTGGGCCTCTAGTAAAAATATATTTTTTTAAAAAGAAGAAGTGAGTGGCTTTCATGAAGAAACACATCCAGGTGGCCACACACACCAGTGTTTGCGAGCGGAGCGACAAGCATGGTTGCTGAGTGCTGGGACCACTGCCTCAACAAGAGGAAACAGCCTGCTTAGCATCAGGCGGCAGCACCCGTCCAGAGCCAAAGTATGGACCCACCCCTGGCACCGGGATGGACATCTCAGCTCAACATCTGCCCTGGGCCCCAAAGCGGACTTTGACTTTGGGTGTTAAAAAATCTAGTAAGACCGAGCCATAGAAATCCTCAACAGATAAAGGGGAAACAGAACACAGGCACCTGAAGAGTCGAAATGCACACCCAGAATTGACTTGGAGAGTTAAAGGTCAAAGTGCCGAACGCCCTCTTAGCTTGTCCCCATGCCCAGTGAAAACACAGTCTGAGGCCTAAGGTTTCCTGGTTTGTCAAGCGGCCAGAAATGGCAATCTTTTTGTTGGTGAATATTTCATGCCAGATTTTCCATCCAGGCTAGCAGAGAAGCCAGGGTCCAAATCACCTCCTTTAATGTTAGGCTAAATAAAAATCTGTTTCTTGGATCTGTACCCCGGAAACCCTCTTTGCACCATTCAAACACGTTTCTGAGGAGCTTGCTAGACACTGTGGCAGCTGGAATGGAACCAGCTACCACCGAAAGAGGCCTGCGGAAAAATTAGTGGAGAAGGATTTGGGGAAGGGGGGCACGCAGAGGGCACCATGACGAACCTGATAGGAAACAGAGATGATGAGCAGTTCTGTGAGTTGATGTGTATTTCCTGGGGTGACTGAAGCAGGGCCTTGATAGACCATATGGTCTGGCCTTGACCCTCGCATCTCTGCATGCCCTGGGAGCAGCAGCCCTTGCTGTGGCTGGCTTCCACTTCTTGTTATTCTTGGCACTAGGAGTTCTGATCACAGGGCGGTACAATATCATAATCCAAAGCATTAGATAGAAACCATCTGGAAGAGCAACCAACTTTAACCTTGAGGGCTACTTGGAAATAACCTTCATCCACTGAGCCCTGTGCTCACATGGGGAAAAATAAAAAAAAGAGGTTATTTAAAGCATATTTCAAAAAGCATCAGGGTCTTGGGAGCCATCCACCTCAGAAGAGACCCACATTTATCCACTAGGCTTTGATATCTATAGAAGGCATTTTCCCCATCTGCTTCGTGCCAAGTTGCCAGTTACTTGCACAATGGGGATGCAATCAACAGGGCCGAGAAGGTAACACAATTCACCGCAGGATGCTGAGGAACAGAGAGCAGAAAGGCCACGCCTGTAATAAATCAATTAGCCGGTTATTCAGCAGAAAAAAACAGTGACTGTGCCAGTGGTTGTTACTATGGAGTCCGAAGGCGGAAAAATAAATAAGTGAGAAGTGCACGATGAACCATGAACTCCATTATTATTATTTCTTTTCTCTTTTTTTTGAATCTATAGCCTCCTTAGAATCCCGACTCACATTCCCAATGAACATATTCATGTGTATATATACACCTACGCACCTTTCATGCACACGACACTCTCTGTGCATGTCATATTCCCCAGTACATTTGTGAGACTTCATCAATTAACAGTGACAAAGAGGAAATGTAATTTTCCAAAGAGCCACGGAAGAAGTAAGTCAATGAAAATACACAGGCTATAAACTCGGAGTTCTTTTCATGGTTCTCTGACTCACTGTGCAGTGATTCCTCCTGTGAAACCAGAGCTCCTCAAGGTGACTTTTCGGGGAGGCCTCTGTGCTGTGAGAGAGCAAGGGTACACCTCGTGTCTCTGTAAACGCCACATGAGGCAGGCGCGCTCTGCCTCTTCTCCTAATGAAGCATAGCTGTGCTCGGCTAGGCAGGATGTTCAAACAGCTCACGCGTGAGCCAGGAATAGCTCCCCCTCTGTTCTGTGGATTTGAGCCAGGAAGCCCAAAGCTCAAAATTCTACCTGGGGCACGGCCATTGTCCGGTAAATGCCATTTCCCAAAATACCGAGCCACTATTTGCATTAGGGGGAGAGGAGGTCCTGGAGAAGGTAGGATCCTGAGATAAAATCACCCTTTACATAGCAAGAAGAGGAGTCGTTTATAACTAGGGACTACTAAGTTTGCCAAAATCTTTATCTGGAGTAGTAAGAATCTAGCTATCAAAGTCTAAGATTTAACATCGAGCCATAGTTACACCCTGCCTGGAACATGCATGTAAAATACACTCAACAAATGGTGACTGGCACGTCATGTGACTCATAGATGTATTCCGGGAGCGTGAACAGCGGCTTTGCGAAATCTAGTAGGATCTGCCTTAAAACATGGGATTATGGGATTGCAAGGGTCCTAGTGGGACCAACATGCCTTTCAAGGCCCAGGCATGGCCTCTCCTGGTTCCTAGAGTACTTGTGTGTGAATGTAAGGGAGGCACCCTTTCCATGGATTTTCAGGACTGTGCCCCAGCAGGTGCAGTGGTGTGCCCCAGAATTTTTAAAACATGTAATACCTGACTACTTAGTCAGGGACACTGACCTCTTTTCTCTTGCACTGTCAAATAAAAAAATGACAACAGCCAAAATTTGGGTGTGAGTGAACCAAAATGATACTTTTTTTGTCAGATGGGTGAAAAACCTAATATATATATTCGGTGTGCCACAGAATTTATGTAATGGATGCGTGCCACGGGATGAAAAGTCTGAGATTTGCTGCTTGAGGATGTCACAGCTCAGGGAGCAGGTCTTGGTCACCCACATGATGGTATGTGTGCGGTGGCCCAGGGGTCCTGGTGGTGGGGTGGCCAACAGGACAAACTCCAGGTCTCCCCTAAACCCCTCCATCCCTTTACAATCAGAACACATCTACTTTTATCTGTTTTATGCATTGACTTTAGAAATAGTATTTTATTTAATTTATCTATTTTCTAATATATTTATATTGATTTCAGTGAAGGGAGAGAGAGAGAGAGAGAGAGAGAGAGAGAGAGAGAGAGAGAGAGAGAAACAACAATGATGAGAGGGAATCATTGATCCACTGCCTCCTGCATGCCCCACAATGGGGATTGAGCCAGCAACCGGGGCATGTGCCCTGACCAGGAATTGAGCCCATGACCTCCTGGCTCATAGGTCGATGCTCAACCACTGAGTTACGCCGATCGGGCTTAGAAATAGTATTTTATTTTAAAAAATGACCCCGCCGCTTTAATGAAAACATGGAAGGCCACTGTGGGAGGTCCCGGTTGCTCTACATTTCACAAGGCTCCCTCAGGGACACTCCCCAGGGCATCAGCTACTTTGCCTCACCCAGACAGCATCTGTGCTCAAACCCTAAGTGCAATCAAACCCCAGCTTAGTTCCCTTCAGTCCCTTAGCGCCCGTCCTGAGAGCCTGACCTGAGGCCTTGGGGAAGGAAGAGGGACAGACACCATGGCTCTCCTGCCAGAGATAACATGGCCTTGCTCCAGTGGGAGACAGGAATTCAGGGCACAGAACAAATCACAGAGAAGCGGAGGCAGGTAGAACCGATTGGCAGGGAGGGGCAGAGACTTAGCACACGGGACAGTGACAGACCGACGGCGACAGGGCCCGGAGGAGGCGTGACATCTGATGACATGTTCCCTTTCCTCGGCCTGCAGCTCCCTTCCAGGAAGGAGGCCAACATCGATTCTTCCCCTCAGCGGGGCCCAGATAGACCCGAAAGAAAACAAAAAGGGATTAATCTCGGCCTCGCAGGTGCCCCTCCGCCACCCGGCTGATGCCCACCCTCCACCCAGGGCTTGATTTGTGAGAGCTTTGCCAGCAGCTGGGACCCCGACAGCCAGTGCCCCCCTCCCCACACACACTGCCTATTTCTCTCAAGCAGTGCTGCTGATTGCCTCGGTCTGTGGGGCTGGCAGCGCTACATTAACCTGCGGATCTCAGGGAGCGGCGGCGGGCTGCCAACCTGGCCATCAAAGGGCCTCCTCTTTGGAGGCAGGTTCCTGCAGGTGCTGCTGACAGCGAGCAGCGGCCGAAAAGCCCCAGCCTCGTGGCCGCATGTTCCTGCCTCGCAATTACCCTGCACATCGGTAACCGTGTGGCGAGCTTGGCATTGCAGACAGTTCCTCCCCCCGACGCTCCAAGTTCCTTCACTTTTGAAACCTGGCACCACGTGCGCATGCCAAGGCCGGGTTTCCAGCCCCTCTGGCTCTCAGAGGTCATGTGCGCGGTTTGCTCTGCACCCCTTTCTTCTGGAAGCAATCCGCCTCCTCCGGCTTTGTGGGTTTGATCGCCCTTTCCTTCCCGTGTGTGCATGGCCCACAATGGGTTAAGTGATGCCACTGAACCTGAACACACTTGGAAAGAACTCCATCAATCACCGCGGGGCTCTGCACTAGAGTTTACTGCACACGCACATTTTAATTGAGCTGGGTAAAGAGGAAGAGGGAACAGCTTTGTTCTTAGCACCCACTCCGCTGTAGTCACAGAATAGTAAGGACGTGACTTTCAATGACTTCCGGTCGGAAATCGTGTCCTACAACACGGCCCGGCTGGATACATCTCGTGTCACGCTGTCCAATTTTCCTACAGCGCAGGTCACCGTCAGCAGACTGCTCTCCCCATGTTAAGCTTCACCAGGGTCCATTTTAAATGAGACGCCTTCTAGAAGGTCACCCGACACATATAAATGCGGTGCTGGTAGGTGCGGAATATGCAGCCTTTTCCTATTCTTCCCTTCCTTTCTGATCCAGAGGCTGAAATAATCCCCCACTCTTGTTTCACCCAACTCATTACTAATACACTAAATGGCATTCTAATGGCTTAAAAGCACCAAATTACCTCCCCCAAATACCTTACCTCAAAGACAGGGTGGCTTATTCATCCTGCAGGCTCTGGCCAGTAACAATGGACAATGTCATCAGAGGTGATGGCATGACCTCGGTGTGAAAATTGAAAGGCCCAGCCGCCCCCGGGCCCCCTCCTTTACCCTGGACACTCATGCACAGGCCCACCACTCAGAGTGGTCCTTATTTTCTGCTTGCAAAATGGAGCCAAAGTCTGCCCCCTCCTACTCCGAAGGGCAGGGAGACTATCAATGGAAATTTGATGCACAAGCGTGTCGCACAAAATTTCAGCTCTCTGGGGATTTATTTCCAGGACTCAGAATTAATTGGCTTCCCCTTTCCTGGACTTCATTTGATGATCTCTCCTTCACAATCACCATGCTCCCCACCGTCCTATTTCTCTAGCAGACTGTGAGTTCCTTGGGGCAACGGTTGTTGATTTCTGTGCCTCCCGACTGTGCACATTGTTAGGGGTGAACACACAGTAGGTGGTACACTGATCCCTATGGGTCAATTCATATAGCACGCCATCTACCACAGTAGGTGGTACACTGATCCCTGTGGGTCAATACATATAGCACGCCATCTACCACACTGTATTTAAATGGCTGTTTTGCATGCCATTTATCTCAATTCTCATTGGAGGGTAGGGACCGCATCACATAGTCCTTATTTTTCCCGAAATCCAGCCCCACTGGCACGCTTTCTGGCAGATCAGCACCAGGAAGGATTGTCAGAACTAATATGAGAGCCATTCTCTACACAAAGAACTGATTTTTTCCTCTAATTCCCTGATGATGAAATGGTTGGTCAGCCAACTTGCTAACTGGAGCAGCATCGCTCGGGAGGCTAAATCACGAGGTCAGCCTGGAAAGACCCCTGTAGCTGGGCTACGAGTTAAAGAGCTAGTTTAAGGCTGTCAGAGGTCCTTGTAGCTGAGTTTTGCTTGATGACACTGGAGGTTGGCTTGCTCACTGGGGGTTATTTGCATTGCGTGATTGGAAGGTACATCGCTTCCAGATTTGATTTGATGTGTTGTGATTGCAACAGCTTTTTGTTGTGTGACTTGATAACTGATTGGGTCAAGTGAACTCCTCTGCAGAATTACCTACTCATCTTCCCTCAACAACCACCAACCCCCGCAGACAAACTCACTGAGAGGAACAATGACAGACTTTACACATGTAACATCTGTCACCGAAGCTTCCCGGGCACAGTGAGATGGCATGGCCACTCTGGAGAGCAGGCTGCCAGTCAAGTGCCACTGCAGAAGCTTCTTAGGTTGTTGCATGCAGAGCACCCCACCACTGTGGCTTCTGCCACTGTTACTGTGGCTGCTTCTCAGTCGGTGTTGACTGAAATGTCCCATGACGCTGGCCCCATTCATGTATCCTGTATTCTACAGAGGCTCCTGAATAGAGTGGCACTACAGGCCCCTTTGAATAGTGCCAGGACCTGGTCCCACGGAGAGATATGATGGGGCACTGGTTGTACCACATGGCGGAAACATTGCCCGCCACCTGTTTAGCCAGAGAATGCTGTTCTATAAGTAGACAGATTAAGTCAAGGCCGGGGAAAAGGAGGACACAGCAAAAGGGAAGATGGTGGAGGCTGTCCCATGACCGCTATGCACCCTGTTTCCTTCAGGAACATCTCTTACAATGTTAGTTAACATGTGGTGACACAGCTATGACCATCAGGCTTAGGTGCTCTTTGCATACAGATACCATTACATAAAAAACCCTGCTGTGGCTCTCATTCCTTTTCACAAGGACTGTGGCTAGGAAAGGTTCCATCATTTGGCCAGGACCAGACAGCGATTTGCCAGCCTGGACCCCAGGTCTGTGACAGCAACATTGTGGGTCCTTACCGCACCCCCCTGAGGCCTGTACATTAACCCGACAGAGCCCCGTCATCCCAGAGGCTCCCGGGGTTCAGAGAGTCAAAGAAACTTATCAAGACAGAACGACAATAGCTGCAAACTTGGGAAGACTTCTCATATTAACGTATCCCATGATCCTTTGCTGAATTGAAGCCTTGTTTCCCCTTCTAAGTGAAACATTCCCTGAGGGCTAGAACCCACTGTATGCACTTCCATCTATTCTCTAACCACCTAGCACCGTGGTCTGCAAACTGCGGCTCGCGAGCCACATGCGGCTCTTTGGCCCCTTGAGTGTGGCTCTTCCACAAAATACCACGTGCGGGCGCGCACATACAGTACGATTGAAACTTCGTGGCTCATGCCCAGAAGTTGGTTTTCGGCCTGGGCGAGTCTATTTTGAAGAAGTACTGTTGATATTTGGCTCTGTTGACTAATGAGTTTGCCGACCACTGACCCAGCAGATCATTATATCCCCGAATACTCTCGAAGCAATCACAGCTCAGTTATATTCTAAGAAAAGGAGCTCCATTCATTGAGAGCTCAGCCAGAAAGTATCCCAACTACAGAACCACAGTTGGTCCTGCTCAAGCACGTGCCCCATTTACCAAGGTCTGTTTCAAGGTTGTCCGGGTCAGGTGGTCAGCTCCCAGGAGGATTAGCTAGAACGCATACCAAGAAGGTTCATGGACATTACTTTTTGATGTCCAAAAGGATGGCACACTGAACTGTAAGGACGGTAACACAAAGCCAATGGGTCGTTTACCTGAGAGGGACTGGGGCAGGCAGCGCAGGAGCGTACAGGCATCCCGGGGCACGTGCCAACCACCCAGTCGAGTTATTAATATATGAACCTTGCCACTGCTCGCCCACACTGCCTGCTGATTTTTATACTATGTTGCATAATTAATCTGTCAACATTCGGTGACAGGGCATAAATATTAATAATATGATCACACAGTTAGCTGTTCCCTTTAAAATTCAGTGCTGAGGAGATAAATCGGCCACTTAATCTTGCTAGATTCAGGCAAGGGGAGGAAAGAGTGGGAGAGGAGGAGGAGACAGGAAGGAGAGGGAGAGGCAGAGGTTGCAAGCTAATTGGGGAAAGGGCCTTCTTTATTTAAATCTGGTCTCACACTTGTAGTTTCAGATGGGTGTTTAAAGGCATAGCACTTTGAAGCTAACTTAGTTCTTTTATTCCCAAGTAATGAGATAAACCTTCTCTCTTTCTCTCTCTCTCTTTTTTTTTCTCTTTTTACTCAAGGGACAGAAAGCTCTCGCCTTTGCATCTGGCATTTCTAGTCTCTGGATCAGGATGAGCAGCAGTAACTTCCAGGACAGACCTAAGCCAACCATCTCTTCTTCCTCAAAGAAGAGGGGCTTGTGTTTCCCCCTGGAAGTCTGGAGGCAGTAATTTATGAGATCCACAGGACAGCAGAGGCATTGAAATGCAGATGTGATTCCCTAAACCAGGGAGAGAATGCATGTGGTGTCATCATAACTTCACATAAAGGGCCTTTTTCCGTTCCTCTTGCCAAATGCTGCCTGTTTGTATTAATCAAACAGCTCCTAGAACTTAGAATTTCCAAGAACTCCACGGAACCGCCCTTTTCGCACTGTGCTGGCCTCGCTACCCACACCACCAGAGGGACTCACACAACCTCCTTTATCTTTCACTCTGCATAGCCACTTATGCGTCTAACAAATATTTCTTGAGCATCTACTTGGCGGTAGGCACCATACAAAGAGACATAGAAGATTAAAATAAAAGCAATCAAATGCAAATCATGGCCTTAAGGAAATAAAGAGCAGCAGCCATTATCTAGATAAGAAAATTATTTGTACAGCGACAAAATTAGATGCATTTTACATGCATCCTTGTTTTCCTATGGAATTTTATGTCTCATTCTGATAATTATATTTTTAATGTGCCTTTTATGTATTTGTCTATTTTACTATCACTGCAGTTCTTTCTCTATGGTACTACCAACAAATAAGAATATTGCAATGGACCTTTCAGATCATCCAGTTCCACCAAGTCATTTCACAAATGAGAAAATTGAGAGCCAGAGAAATTAAAGGACCATGGTCTCAGTTACTGAAGAAGTAGGATTAGATATAGGCTTCCCAACTCCCTGGCTTCAAGCATTCATTGTCAATGTCCTCTTTGATAAAAAATAGAAATGACTTGTAGTTAAACCCTTTTTTTTTCTATCTAGTTCCGATATACAATTAGTAGCTCTGTGAGTTGCACTTTGGTTGTATATTTCTTTAAGTTGAAATGTGCCACTTTATGTGTCTCACTGAACGGATCTGAAGACAGCTTACTTACAATATTAGTAAGGATATTGGGGTGATATGGGCTTTTCCCTGACCCTTGACCTCAAAGTCTATGGATAGGCTTCTGTGGGTCCCTGCATTCCCTGAAGGTATATGAAAAATTTGAATGTATAGCTACTTTTGCAAGGTGGGACGCCCTCCAGTGATTTTATCATATTCTTCAAGTCATGGGTGATAATAGATAGATATAGACAGATAGACAGATAGATAGATAGGTAGATAGGGATAGATAGATAGATAGATAGATAGAAAGAAAGATAGATAGATAGGAGTGAGGAACCTCTTAGTGGGTGATAGCAAGGGGGAGAGACTTCAGGCTCTCCCAGACTTGTCTACTCCAGCTTTTCCCCTGAATGTGTGGTCTTTGACTGCAGCAGAATGTTAATGAGGCCAGAACTCCCGTCTGTGTATTACAAATTAAAAAGCAATGGCAGAGTCTGCCATCCACTCTCCATCACTTTGTTTTACAGGGTTCAGAAATGAAAGGGATACTTTAGATTAAAAGATCTGGTTAATGGTCTGATTAATTCATTCCAAACAGACCGAAACTGTTCTACGATTCTCCTTTTGCTCTTAACCTTTTCAGCTTGTTTTCATGCATGCCGACTTTTCTTTCTTCTTCTTCATTTATTTTTGTAGTTTAATTTAATATTCAGGAACTGCTGCTCTGATTCTCATGTAGATCACATGGTATGTGAGGAAAAAATGGAGGTGTGTGTGTGTGTGTCCCAAGACAAGGGTCCAAATGCTTCTTCAAAGTCCCAACCTATCATCACAACACTCATCAAGAGCATTATCATTATTAACACGGTGGGGCTCAGTGAACATAAAGGAACATGCACTTCTGACCTTCTGTGCCACAGACATGAGCCCCTTGGCTCGCTGTAGTTGCCACATTTATTAGCGGTGAAGATCTCTGCCCCATGTTGTAGGCATGATACTAAGAGCATTTGATGGTTCGAATGGAGGGGGGTTTTAAGTAGATCAGCATGTGCCAGAATTAGGAGCTTTTTGATGGGACAGTCGAGGGCTTTCATTGTGAGAACTTTGTAATTAGCTGGTCATTAACAATAGAAAAGGAGCAAAAGAGAGGCCAGACTATAATAAGCATGGCCATTTGGGCAGCTTCACCAGGAAGCTGCAACTTAGCACTCCCCAGGGGACCACTCACCTGCAGAATCAATGGGGGTAGGGGTCCAACAAAAGGGGAGATAGACACATGTGCAGTGAAGTTGGGGTGACATAGGGAAGGCGCTTACTGTCAGTCATACCTGGAAACAGAGACCATTGGCCAGGATGGGTGTGGCCACTGCAAGCCCATGAAAATTTGGGAATGTATAGGGTGTCCCAAAATTCACGCAAGGTTTGCAATTCAATTCAATTGCAAATCTTGCGTGAATTTTGGGACACCCTCTATAATCCCCTAAACAGGCATTTTCTTCCTTGTTGCTCTGATCTCTTGGCTCCCTGGTTGTCCTTGTGACTGTTGGCTTGTGGCTCACTCTTGGCTTCCTTGTATTTGTCCTTATGGTCCACAGTCATGTGAACCCCACATACAGTGGACGAATGACCTGCAGCTGTGAACACGAGCTCAGCTCACCTGATGCTGGACTGGAGAGTGCAAATATGGGACAGAAATTCTGGACACTGACTCTGATGTCAGCCCTGCTACAGGCAAAATGGGACTTCTTCCTTAGGGGACTGAGGGGAATGAAACCTTGGAAACTCGGGGTTTGATTCCATAGAAATAAAGCTTTCTACCATATCTCATCCTCCATGCAAGTGTTAGAAAATTATTTTTGGGGGATAGCACAAGAAATCCACCCCCACAAGCAACAGGTATGGGCGAGGACCTCTCCTATACGGTAACAACGGTAGCATATTAATAATAAATTGTTTTCCACCCTTTCAGATTTTTGGGTAAATGTCCCTTTCACAACCCTTCCCAAGCTTGATATCTGGAAAAATGGTACTGACCTCGTGCTTGATGTGGGATTTTTGAAAAAGTGAATGACAAGAAAAATGTGTATTAAAAATCATTAGTCTTAGCCTATAAACACATTAGTCCCAGACTTGAATGGACTTTGCATGGGTCTGTGTGGTGCCAGATGGTGAGCAGGTGAGGATTTTTATGAAAATCCCTAAGCAGTCCAGGTTCATGTATAAGAGAGAAATAGGGATTGTGAGTATGTGTGTGGTTAGCCCCATTTTGGATTTTACCTCATTCAGGAAAGCATGAGAGGGGCTGAAAATCTTTTTTAAATTTAATTTCCAAAATTATTTAATTTTGGAAACTCCTGATAGCTAGCTAATTGCAAATAACACTTTCTTAGCTAGTGAACAAGAAAAGATATACCAAGTCTATGTGCTTTAAATTCCTGACTAAGGCACATGAAAACAAAGAACCAGTGGAAATTTTACATATACATATAAAAAAATACTGTGAATAAGAAAACTATTGTAAAGGATAAAAACTTCAAATGCATATTATATTTAACATATATGTTATATTTTTCCATTTATTTATTTCTGTTCTTTTACTTCCTATAAAGGATTTGAGGCAGTTTATCAGGTGCTGTCTGCTAGTTAGAACAATTTTAGAAATTAACATCAAATTAATAATAATAATAATAGTAAGAGGGAGAGATCAACCAAAGGGCTTGTATGCATGTATATAAGCCTAAGGAATGGACACAGACACCAGGGGGGGTGAGGTCATGTGTGGGGAGGGGGGCACAACGGGGCGATAAGAACACATATGTAATACCTTAATCAATAAATAAAAAAAGAAAAAAATAGTGCCCCCAAAGAACAGGGAAAGTAACCATGGGATCCTCACAGGCACATGGGTCTTGGCAAGATGGGCAGTTAGCTATTTCTTTATAACATATGATGTTATAGGCAGGCTTTACAGAAGAGAGTGCATTTGGGGAACTTCTTTGAAACCAGCAGGAAAATAATCCTCAGGTTAACTTTTAATACAGACCTCAGTACAAATTTAACACACCCCAGAGACCACAGACACACAACTAAAGTGTCCGACGGTTTCTTCCATCAGTGACAAGTGACAGAAGTAGACACGATAGCTTGCTGCTTCTGCTCTATTTTTTTCGGAGAAGGAATAGCCAGAATAATTAAGTCGTTCAGTTCAGAAAGGGCTGTCACATCTTGGTTGCAGCTGCAGCCAGCTCTGTACTACTCTGAGTCTCTGCAAATGTTTGAAATGGAAGTTTTATTTTTCCTTTAGATCAGAACCTTGGGCTGCTGTCTGAGAGAGTTGGTGGTGACAAATTGACTAATTTAATAAAAAGATGTGAATGAAGTGAGGGGGAGGAAGTAAATGCGGTGAGACTTAGAGCTGCAGGTGTGTCTCCTTGTGAAACCTGATTCCCTCTTGCCAACTGGGTTTCCATGGAGACCGCTCTGCACACTGGTGTCCCTCTCATGGCATCTCCATACTCACCAATGGAGATGGGTTATGCTAATGAGGGCCTACTCTTCTGCTGTTCCCATAGGTCAACCTTTCTTCTCTTTGCTGCAAGATAGATGTTTCTTAGTGAAGGGAGTGAGCATCAATGAGAGTGGCCTTGCCCAGGGAAATGCTAATTCTAGGAAGGCTTTTAATTATACTAAGATGTGGCGTCTCAGTATAATTTACCCATGGCCTTGTGATTTGGCCCTTCTTTTTTGTCTTTGTTTTGCCACTGGTGAGATTCAGGAGGTATAAAGCTCAACTGGCTTGCCAAGTTTTACCCTAACTTCTCCTCAGAAGAATAAAAGCACTTTCTCCTGGAGAGTCTTCTTTACAGATGGGAAAATGCTCTTCTCCTTTCCTGTAGAACAGTAGGCAGCAGGAAAACAAGAGCCAGGGGATAATCTCATTGTTTAATATATGTATGCGTACATGTATCTAATGCATTATACACACACACACACACACATACACACACACTATGCAGTGGTGTTTTCATTATTTCAAGGAAGCGTAACAGCTTAGAGCAGAAACCTCAATTCTACTTTTCAATTTCTTTTGTTTTGGTTTTTAATTTTTATGTGTTTTTATCTATTTCAGAGAGGAAGGGTGAGGGAGAGAGAGACAGAAATGTCAATGATGAGAGAGAATCATTGATCAGTTGCCTCCTGCACGGCTCCTATTGGGTATCGAGCCCGAAACCTAGGCATGTGCCAATTAGGAATCAAACCCTGACCTCCTGGTTCATAGGTTGATGCTCAACGACTGAGCTCACTGGCCGGACTAGATTTTCTTTAGCTCACTGTGTGAACTTGGCAAGGTTCATACATCTCTTTGGTTCTCAGTTTATTCAACCTCAACTTCAGTGTTTTGAAAGAGTTTGTCCCTACAATCTCATTTCTAAATGTCTTAAAGTCCCTATCTTCTTAGATGAGTCAAGTTAGAGCAAAAGAGTCAGATGGATCTGAAGCTTAGTGGATCGTATATGAACACAGGTTCATAAACTTGGTCTTGTTTGTCATCCCAATGACCAGAAACATAAACTCTTCATGTGGCAAACCTCACTCCTTCTGCATAGCAAACCTTCGGCCTTAGAGGAGGTAAGCCATATGCACAACAGACTTGTGCCCCAAGGTAGTAAGCGGTAACACAAGAGACCAGATTGAAATATCATGTTATAACAATTCCACAATGGATAATCAGATAAAAATATTTAACTATTGATTGTCCTGGTGGCTTCCTCCTGGCCACATTTTACTCCTAAACAAGTTAATCTCCATTAGCAAATACATCTTGGAGTTCTCTTTCTACCTGAGTTTTCCAGGAGCACAATTCAACCTTGAAATTATCGTAAGTAAAAATATAAATACTACCCAAATACTGCCCCAAAGCATTAGTAAATTATTCCCTAATAATATATCCTCTTGAATAATCTAATTTACTACGCTTCCCCTATTTTAAGAGTATAGAATTGTTAGCTAAAATTATTAAAATTCCAAGTGAATCTAAGTAAAATTTGCTCTAAACCCAGTGGGAAATAGACCATACCATGCATTAAAATAAGCTCTGAAATCAATCTGATCCAAAATACTCATTCATTTAGCAACTGCTATGGGAATATATATATATATTTAAAATCAATACAACTTTATTACTTTTAAGTGGATATTTTTATCTTACAGGATTTCTAAACAGAAGTTTTAGCTGCTCTGATTTAATGATCAGAGAGGCCAGAAAAGCAAACATTATTTGCTTACTAACAATGAACATGATGGACTGAATGTTCAGACCTTACATAACAATGGAATTCTGACCCCCAACCTGCAGCAACCTGCCCAGGACACCAGCCTGGGCTGCAGCAACCTGCCCAGGGATCCAGGGCTCTGCACGTCAGACTTGTAGGAAGTGAAACTGCCATCTCCACCACATCCCAAGACTCCAAATTGCCACTATAACTATCAGCCTCAGGTAGACAGGACAGGACAAATGCCTGATAACTTCTCTAATTCCCCCCAATTTCCAACTTTGGACCAACCAGAGAAAGCTCAATCTGCACCCCAAACCATTGCATAGGAAGCCCCACTTCCAGGGAGCCCACCTACAGCTTCCCCATGCAACAGCCCCCCAGCAGGGCACAGCTCCAGCCTTCCTTTTTCCCATTACAGAGCTTTTGCACTCCGCTGCCTGTTCTGGGTCTCTGCCAAATGCAAGTAGTGGCGGAGACTCCCTTACTCTCTGGGACTATGAATAAACAGCCTGTTTGTTCTCCTCTAGTTCTTCTTTGTTTATTTCCACAATAATAATTCCTTTTATTCCCTTTGCTTAGAAAATGCATGATTATACTGCTCCAGAAGAAGCTGAGGTTGAATCCAGGCAGCATTTTCATAAATAACGATAATGCTGATGTCACGACAGTGACCACCACACAGTAGCAAAGGACCCAGTTTTGTGCCAAGAACCAGTCAGAGCACTTTGCATGTGTTAATCCGCCCACTTCTCAGTGCAGCCCAGTCCAGTGGAGCTGGTCTGACTGGCTCCACTTCATGCATGAGCAGCCTAAGACCATGGTTGGCAAACTGCGGCTCGCGAGCCATATGTGGCTCTTTGGCCCCTTGAGTGTGGCTCTTCCTAAGCCTTAGGAGTACCCTAATTAAGTTAATAACAATGTACCTACCTATATAGTTTAAGTTTAAAAAAATTTGGCTCTCAAAAGAAATTTCAATCGTTGTACTGTTGATATTTGGCTCTGTTGACTAATGAGTTTGCCGACCACTGGCCTAAGAGATCAAGCTCATGTTCAGTCTCTCCAGCTAGTGAGTGGCAGACCCAGGCTTCCAGCATCAACCTGTCAATAGCCCCACAGACACGGTGCAAATACAGGAGGCTCATCCTGGCTTTAAGTAAGAGGAGAAGCCTAGAAAAAAGGAACCTTGCAGAAATGATTCCACAACAGAGCAGCATTTTTTTTCTAATTTAAAAGATACAGATAAGCAAAACCCACAATGTAATAATATTCACTATTAAACATATAACATGCAGCCAAAATTATCTACAGAGTAGAAAATATTTTTTAAAAGAATTAAAAGGAAGGTTATGTCAATATTCTAGTAGGACCAAATCTGTGCAGCAGAACCACACCGCTGCCTAGGACATGCCTCTGAGATCCAAGATGTAGTTCTGTTGTGGAGTCCAAGGCAGGCAGGTACATCTTATGGAAAAGGTTCATAGAAGATTCTGATATGCACCTAGGGATGGGGACCTCAGATCTAAAATTTCCAACTAGCCAGGTGTTTTTTGTTTGTTTGTTTGTTTGTTACTGTTAATTCTCACCCGATAATATTTTTCCACTGATTTTTAGAGAGAGTGGAAGGGAGAGGGAGAGACAGAGAGAAACATCGATGTGAGAGAAACACATCGATTGATTGCCTCCTGCAGGCAACCCAACTAGGGCTGGGGAACCTGCTACCAAGGTACGTGCCCTTGACCAGAATCAAACCCGGGACCCTTCATTCCGAGGGCCGACACTCTATCCACTGAGCCAACCCGACTAGGCTAGCCAGGTGTCCATGATCATGTAACAAAGCATACAGCTAAATGAGAGAAGTTTTGAAAACGATTTTGTGCAGGGAGTTTGGAGTTGCACAGACACGGTCTCATGCGCAAGTTTCCAGATGAGCTAGACTCTGGCGTTAGGGTGCAATCCCTGCTCATATGAACCAGGCAAGAGCAGGTATATCCTGGAAACAACGTTCAACAAAGTCAAACGCCCATCCTCCCCAGTGTCACCATTGTCCCTTCCCATCTCCATCTGCTCCTCAGAGACCAGCGGGGCCCAGAGTTCTTTTATTTACTGGGTCTTCCTCTGGCTTTGAGAGCTTTCACTGCAAGGTTATCACGGAAGGAAGAGTAATGAGAATAGTCATTAATGGAAGTAAATACTGTTCATTAAGTTTAGCTGTAACTCATTTAAAAGCTAAAATAAGTTCATAATTAAAGTGCTAACCAAAATTAGGCATTGGAGTGTAATAATTAATTTAAAATTGCACACAAAAGTACAAATCTCAGGTAATGAAATGAAAAGACGCGGGGAATGATATTAAAGCCGTGCATATCTTTTGGAGAACTCCAATGAAGTAAGTGATTTCACTGTCACTGCTACAGAAATGAATAATTTTGATTCTGACTTCTGGCTTTTCCCAGCGAGGTTCCTTTCTGTAGCCACCTGGAAAGTGAAGATAATAACACATTGCTTTTGTGTCTGTTGGAAATATTAGAGGGACTTTGAGATCACTGTGAGGGAGCTACTTTAGGGAGCACGCAATTATTACAACTCAGATGTCAGTGCTGTACTTTGAGGACTTAAGTTGTCACCTGTAGGTGTTTCCTTATCCAGCCACCAGACATGCATAATGGGGGTGCTCAGCAGTGTCTACCAAATGGATCACATTTCACTTCTTACACGGAAACACTTCTGATTCATCAGTCTTCAGAAGTAGCCTCACGCCACTTAGACTCCCACAGATGAACTGTAAAAGCCCTTTGAACCCTGAGCTGCTGCTCAGAGTGTGCCTGGGGTTGTCAGGCGGCCAGGTGGGTCAGTGGAGGGAGAGGACAGCATGGAGCATGTAGAATGAAGGGTCATCTGGTCTAGCTGAGTCTAGTCTCCGCCACCATGAGCATCAGAATCACCTGGACAGCTTGTGGCCGTTTGAAATGAATAAAGCTAAAAAAAAAAAAGACCGTACCCTTTTATGTAATGATGTTTACTTTGAATTTATATTAGTTCACACAAACACTCCATCCATGCTTTTGTTCTGGCCCTCCAGTCCAGTTTAAGAACCCATTGTGGCCCTCGAGTCAATAAGTTTGCCCACCCCTGGTCTAGTCTCTGCCACCATGAGCATCAGAATCACCGGGACAGCTTGTGGCACTCAGGTGGCCCGGCCTTACCACAGCGTTTCTGACACAGTGGGTCTGGATTGAGTCCTGAGAGTTTGCATTTCCAACAAGTTCCAGGGTGATGCTGTTGCTGCTGGTCTGAGGACCAGATTTCAAGAACCAGTGATCTAGACTAAAGCCCCCAATGTCATCTGGTATCTGAGGATAATTACGCTCGCGTCCATTATGCTACCAAGAGATCAGACCCAAATCAATATGACCATTAGCCAAGAACGTTCTAACATTCCACTGGCTGTATGAGTGTGAGCCATGTCCCTCAGCTTACATGGCTTCGTCTGAAACAAAAACATGCACCTGATTAATGAATGGGCATTCTACAGAATCTGTTTCCTTTCTGAACAATGAACAAAGGATTAGAATCCTTTTGATTGCCAACAAAGAGCACTTTATGAAGACTTTCTGCAACAAAACTTCAAGTCTTTACTGAAGGCAAATTTCACAGCCAGATTCAATGTTCACATCTGTAAATTGAGGAGACGAACGTTGACTGGTCTCACCAACGTGGTCACTGTGAGCATCGGTCAGCCGAGGTAAGAAAGAGTACATTAACAGGCCAGGCACTGTGCGAGCTGTCTATCGACTGGGGGATATTTTATTTGAGCCTTTTTACAGCTGACTGAAGAAAGCCCCTCTCCTACCCATTACAGACTCCTGTGCTCACTCCCAAATGTTAAATTTCTGTAGACCTTAACCCTGGGTCATCGTCTCTTCTGACTATGGAACTCATGGCCTAAGTAAACTCATTCTACCCAATCTCCTTGCTCAAATCCCAAATAAGTTTCTCTGGCCCAGAACTCTTTCTGTGCTCCTGACCTGTATACCCACCAAGCTCCTTGTCATTCCCACTAAGACATTTCAAAGGAACCTCTAACTTAGTATGTCCCCAACTGAGCTCTTTTTTTTTCTCTGAAATCTACTCTCCCTACAGTTAACGGTGATTCCATCCACCCAGTTAATCTTGCCAGAGACTTGGGAACCAACCTTGGCACCGCCCTCATTCTCACTCTCACATCCAATCCATCATCAAAGCTATCGACTCTGCCTTTCAAATATATTTGTAATCTATGCACTTCCCTCGCCATTCCCATCACTGCCACCCTGATGTGAGGGAACATCATCAGTCTTCAGGAGTAGTGAAAAAACATCCCCTTAATTAGTCTCTTCACACCCCCTACTTCCCCTGACACAGCCTTCCCTTACAATCTCACCTCCACACAGCAGTCCCTGAGATCACTTTGAAACTTCATTGTCATCACCATCATTATCATCATCGAACATTTAATAACACTTTCTACAGGACAGACAATTTAGAAAGAACATCATATCTAATTAACTTACAAAACTACACCCTTTTAAGTATTATCATCTCATTTTTTAGAGATGGAGAAATGAAAGCACAGAGAGACTGAGTAGCTCGTCCAAGGTTGCACAGCCTGAGCGGCAGAGCTGTGATTCCAACCCAGGCAGTCTGACAAAATCCACGTTGCGTGATATTTCTTCTCACGTGATCCTAAATAAGCCACTCAGTGGTTCCCAAAAGCAGACGATGGTATACCTCACGCTCTGTGCGTATGCACAACTATCATAAAATATTGCTCATTTGTGCTTAAAAAAAAAGAAATGGTTGAGCAAATAAGGTGAATAAAAGGCAGACTTTTGATTCTGAGTCCACTCTAAGAGACCCCTGCTTCTCTCTGCGCCATTTTACTAGGTTACCAAAGCTACATAGTGAAAAGCCTCTTCATTTTCTTTTGTAATTTTCATTAACATAGGGCTTTGCGACTTGCTTATTCCCCCTTTACGAGATGAAATAATCTGGCAAGTTGGATATTATATTAAATTTTAAGAAGTATAAAAAAACACGAAGGGCATTGTTTTGATGAAATGAGGGGCAATTATTTCTATGGCAAGTACTGCTGTGCTCTGTGCTGGGACACCTCACTCTACAGCCTCGGTCTTCACTGCCCGCCCCGCAAAGGGAGAGAGGAGGAATGACACCCTAACTTATTTATTATCAACTGAGAACATGACACTGAGAACTTTTACCACCTCTTGCAAAGCCTACTGACTTCTGAGAAAAAGTGATGAATGTCAAGTTTGAGGGAATGAAGGTCTTTAGTGATCCACACCCTGCTCTCCTCAGAGGAGGAGATGGTGGATCCCCTGTTCCCACAGCAATCCTGTCCATGAAAAGGGCTGTGGGCACTTGTACAGCTTTTCTTTCTGCTGTTATAGGTTCCTCCAAAATGCCACCTTTGCTGGGCATGGGAAGCCTAAAGGAAGATGGGGAAGGGGAGAGAGGCTGTGGGGGGCACAGCCCTACCCACCCCGCACCCCGCTGCCAGCCCTGCCCAGTGAAGTGGAAACCCTTGCAGGAGCTGGTGTGTCACAGGAAACCGAGTGAAAAGGTGGCTGCAGCGACACCCTGCCTGTCAGTTGTGTTTGTCTCCAGTGCGTGGAGTTTTCATTATTCATTATGCGCCGGGCAGGGACTGCGCAGGGCACCAGCCTCTGCTAATCCCCAGCTGATAATGTATTTCTGATAAGCGTGACGGGGCCCAGTGCTCCTGACAGCATTCACATTTCCAGCGGATGAAGTGCCATTTACATGAGGAAGGTTCTGTGAATTTAGATCCATGAGACAAGGGCGGTGGCCAACTCAGGGCCCAGCTGCAGCGGGGGCTACCCATCAGAGTCTGGGGGCGTCTCCAGCCCCATCGCTCCACTGCCCCAGACAGAGGGGCCATGGCTGCTGGGAGGGTTGGTACATGGGGGACTCATTGGAATCAACCTCTTGCCCTGCCCCGCCCCTGTGCCTTTCACCTGACATCCCAACAGGTGAGGCAGCCACACAAGCATCAGGGACTATCTGGTCCTGAATCAGGGAAACAGACACCTACCCCTGTGCCTTTTCCACAGTCAGGAGCCAGCCAAGGAATCATGGGTCCTCTACTCCCAATGCACAATCTTCTACATGCAGATGTTCTAATGCACAAGAACATATTTATGCAGCATCTCATCAAATATTAAAGGCTGTCCCAGGGCAGGGACCTCTCTCATTCAGTCTCTATGTCCTTAGAGCCAAAGGGTATGTATCTGACACGTCTGGGATCTGTTCGACATCATTTGCGAAGGAGGCAGGATTAGCACCAGCCGAGAGGTCCAAATCCATTCTGATTAGCGGGGGGTGTTTACTGCTCTTTGGGGCCAATGTCAAGTCTATGTGTCTAACTTAGACGCAGCCTGGATGTGACTGCCTTTCAGGCATGTGCAATTGTCAGCACGACCACGAAGCATGTGCTTGTGATGCAATGTCATCTCCTTAGCATTTCTCCCCTCTGTCCCTGTCTCTCACTCCTGCTGCTGCTGGACCGGGCCTCCTCAGCTTCTCACTACCAGCTTCCTATAAACCTTCCTGGCCTCCCATCTTGCCAGCCAACCTCTGGCCCCTGCAACCCCTCGCATCCAGGTGACAGCGAGGCCTGTCTGTGCCTCTACCTGTTCTCAGAGCTGCAGTGGCTCCCTCCACCCATGGGTGAGGTCAGGTACCGGACAAAGCCCTCCGAAGCCCCTCGGGAACCAATTGTCAAGCCAGCCTCATCTCAAAGCTGACTAATTACAGCTATTTCCTTGCTTACGTGTCCATTCTTCGCAGTGCAACTCCTCTTGAAATCTCCCATGCTGTTGTGTGCACCGATTCAAATATCTGCCGTCCCTGTCTCCTTATAGCTCCAGCAAACTCCTCCTTAGCATGGAAGCTACGGCTGAATCAGTGTTGCCCTCCTATATTCCCATAATACCCTGAGCATGTTTCTGCATGGCACTTGCACAGTTGACGCTAATGCTCTCTGTAAGAATCTGTTTCTGGTACTAGAACAGAATTCTGTACACTCCCAACAGCTGCAGGGCCCAGGGCAAGAGTTCAAATGGAGGCCCACACGTCAGGTCTGAACATTTTAAAGTTATAAAGCAAGTCATTCAATTGTTAATTAAAATATACTCAATGGTCTAACCCTGATAAATATTTCTTCATGATAGCCTGCAAGCCCCAGCCCAGGGCCAGGTTTAGAATCTCTGGGTTCCCCAGCTCTTTGCTGGGATGTGGTGGCACGAGGAGAGCTGTCCTGGTTCCCAGCCCTCTCCTAAGCTCCCGTTTCCCCTGGGCCCACCTTGCTCTGCTCCAGGAAGGACCCATGTGCAAGCACGGGGACAGCCCTGGTCACTCCTCCAGCTCTGTCCACAATCCTTGCAGACACCCACCACTAGAGCCTAGATGTGCACCCATGGACGATGCCACATGTCTAGAAAGCACAGCCTTGGGGAAGGGGTTGGAAGAGTTTTGGCATGAAATTTACCTTAGTAGTCTGAGCATTTTATAAAGGGAGACCCCAGGATCGAGGTGGCCATGTCCTCTGGATCGACATATTCCTCCCTTAAAGGGAAGAGGTACAACCAGACGGGTAGAGGGGAAGGTAAAACACAGCATCCCTCTTGCCTAGGTAAGGCCAACACTGCCCTAGATCCTAGTCCACTGCTGGCACCCAAGAGGACCTCAGTAACTGTTAGACCAGTGGTTCTCAACCTTCTGGCCCTTTAAATACAGTTCCTCATGTTGTGACCCAACCATAAAATTATTTTCGTTGCTACTTCATAACTGTAATGTTGCTATTGTTATGAATCATAATGTAAATATCTGATATGCAGGATGGTCTTAGGCGACTCCTGTGAAAGGGTCGTTCGACCGCCAAAGGGGTCGCGACCCACAGGTTGAGAACCGCTGTGTTAGATGAACAAACTAATGAAAGAATGAATAAATCTTTATTGACAAGCACATATAAATTTGTATATTGCTAGATACCAACCCATAATGCACAGCCTACCTGAACCATATAAGGATAATAATAATTGAGCTCTGAGTTTGGAAAATAATGTATATTTCATCATTATCACAAACTTTATTTGCTAAGTTTAGTCAGAGAGTTAAATATTTTATTTAGCCCGTGAGTTCATTTTTGCATTAAGGGGACAGGAGGATGTTGGACAGACATGGATTCTAAAGTCAGCTGTAATCTCCACGAGACTTAGTTTCCCTGTCTACTTGGTGGAAATACTAATAATATTAAACATTGGGAAAATATAAGGAGAGCATGCAGGACTGGGCCTGTCATGTCAACATGATTTTGTTTTGTTTCCCATTCTTTCAAATCTTAGAGAACAATTCCATGATTGTACAGGCTACAGGGCTAGCCAAGTAGGCAGCCCAACGTTGCTGAATTTCTCTAAAACTAAAGCATAGAGAAGCAGCGTGGGGGACGTGGCTCAGCAGCATGCAGAACTCAGGTAATACAGACCGAGGTCCTCCTTCTGCAGGAATGTTAGATGCATTATAATAGAGTCGGACAAACATAATCAAATACAGGCCTAATTTCAGAGGAGGAACTATTTCCTTGGTGCCATAAAAATAAAGTAAAACTACAACCCTGCAGTGAGCTGAAATTGAGGGGGCATTAAACCGAGATATGGACTCTGGGGCTAGCAGATAAGGTTTAACTGCTCACACAGAAGATGTGGGCAACAGTTCATGCAATATCGGAAGGCAGTATGAAGATATTGCTCCCAAAGGCTCCTCAGTGTCACAAAAACCAAACCAAAACAGAATAGAGAAAGTCTACGTATCAACCCAGAGAAGCAGAGACTTAATCTGCCCTCAACTCTGAGTAAAAGTTGAAAAACCAGATCCTTAAAAACCCACGTCACATGTAGGTACAGTGTCTAAAATCACCTGGTACTAAACCATGAACTCTGGTCTAGGAACTTTACCTAAGGCTTCCATGAAACAAACACAGAAGAGCCACGGCACAGGTGCATGCGTGGGACTCCCACAGGAAACAGAGAAACCAGTACATACACAATTTCCACGGAAGTGAGCATGCCACAGAAAATTACAACCATCGAGGTTACAAACCACTCAGCCCTGAGTCAGTGGCAGAAACAAAAGGGACAACCAGCACATCAAAACCAGAGGTTAAAGCCAACACAGCTACTAAGTTCAAAGGGATTAAAACAACAAAGGAAGAAATAGAGATAATGGGAGGCTCTTTTAAAAAGAATATAGACAGCTTTGTTAGAAAAAGAAATCTTAGCCTTTACTAAATGCTAGACACGGTGGGGAGCTTTTTGTCTGTATTATCTCATCGAAGTCATCTAGTATTTAAAACAATCCTTTGAGGTAGACACTATGTAGTATTCTATTTTTAGAGATGAGAAAACTAAGGCACAGAGAGATTAAATATTGCTCAAGATCATACAGTTCTTAAGCAGTGAAGTCAGGACTGGAACCAAGGCTGTCTTGATCTAGCATGTTTCTTTAATCACTGCTGGAAATAATACCATTTCAGAATACAAAAAGGTTATTAAATTTAAAACTCAGTGGCTAAGCAGTAGATTACATACAGTTGAGTATAAGAAGAATATGAAAAATATATATTTGAGCAATTCATAAAGACTATATCATGGAGAGATGAAGCTATAGCAATATAAATAAAGGGTGGAGGATATGAAAGACATAAAATATCAAATAAAAAGGTCAACAACATATTACCAATAGGGATTTCAGAAGCAAGGCATGAAATCTTAGACTCGTGAAGAATATTCAATCCTCGGCAGGAAAAATAAAAAATAAATATAAACAGATGTATCCTAATTAAACTACATGGCATCAAAGACCCAGGGATTTCCTTAAAAGTAACAAGAAAATACATAATCTTAAAAGAGCAAAAATTAGACCAATAACATATTTTTATCAGCAAAATCATAGGGTAAAAACATCAAGTAATGTATAATGTAGCCAAATTAGTAAGATAATTGAAAAAAAGAAAAATTGCCAATCTACATTTTTCTACAAAAATAAATTATAAACATGAGAGAAGCCGAATAAAGTCCCCATCACCCAAAGAATGAATTTTTGAAATTAACAGGCTTATTTTAAAAGCCATATAGAATTTTAAGAGATACAGACAATATTGAAATAGAAGAACAAAGTAGGATACAGACTTCCTGATTACAAAACTTACTACAAAGCAACTGTAATCAAGAGAGTATAGTACTGCCACAATGATAGACATATAGATAAATGAAATAGAATTCCGAGCACAAAAATGAACATATATGGTTAACTGATTACACGGGAAAAGAACAGGCTTTTTAACAAACTGTACTGAGAAAACTGGCTAGCTTCATGCAAAAGAATGAAGTTGGATTTAAAAAAAATAACTCAAAATGGGTTATAGATCCAAATGTAAAAAGCTAAAATTATAAAACTCTTAGAATAAAACATAAGGGTACATTTTTGTGACTATAAATTTGGCAAATAATTTTTAGACATGATACCAATGTATGAGCAGCAAAAGAAAAAAAGCTAAATTAAACTTTATTAAATTTAAAAATTGTGGGCTTTTAAAGACATCATAAAAATTGAAAAAACTCACAGGAGAGAAAGGATGTCTGATAAAAACACTTGTATCTGAAATGTATAAAGAACACTTAAAGCTCAATAATAAAAAGACAACATAATTGAAAAATGGGCACAGGATTTTAAGAGACATTTCTCCAAAGAAGATACACATTTTGCCAATATCGGAGAAAAAATGCTAAATAGTATTACTCATTAAGGGAATGGAAATCCAAACCACAATGACCAATTGAAAACAACTAGGATGGTGGTAATCAAAAAGATAATAACAAGTGTAGGTGAGGACCTGGAGAAAGGAAGCAAAGAGACACTGCCAATGGGAATGTAAACTCATTCAACTATTTTGGTCAACATTTTGTCAGTTCCTTAAAAAGTTAAATAGACAGTCACCGTATGACCCAGAAATTCTATTCCTATTTATAAATCAGAAAAAGAAAATACTTTTGCATAACAACTTGTGCATGCATGTTCATAGCATCATCCTATATAATAAAAGCATAATATGCAAATCGACTGAATAGTAGAACAACCTGTTGGCGGGGGCAGGGGCCAGCGAGCAGGCAGCGCCAGGTAGCCAAGGTGCATGCCAGCAGGCAGAGAGAGGGGACAGCAATCAGGGGACGCCTCCCCTGATTGGCCTGCCTGTCGCCTCCCACAGAGGGAAGCCAGACTGTGATGGGGAGCAGGTCTAAGCCTTCAGTCAGACATCCCCTGAGGGCTCCCAGACTGCGAGAGGGCACAGGCCAGGCTGAGGGACCCACCCCTCCCCAAGTGCACGAATTTTCATGCACCAGGCCTCTAGTTTTTTATAAGAGCCAAAATGTGGAAACAGCACATATGTCTACATACTGATGAAGGGAGAAGCACAATTTTAAATTTATACAATGGAACATTATTTAACTACAGAATAAAGTATTGATATATGCTCCAAGAAGCCAGTTGCAAAGGATGACCTATTATATGATTATGATAATATAGAATATAGAAGACTACACATTATGTAATATGATCCCATTTATATTCAAATCAAGAACAGGAAAAGCTATAGGAGCAATGCAGGTTAGTGGTTGTTTAGAGCTAGGGGTGGTGGGAGTGGTAAGATCTAGGGGAGAGGGGTACAGGGTTTTCGTTAAAGGTAAGAAAATGTTCTAAAACTGATTCCAGTGATGTTTGCACACATCTGTGGATATGCTAAAAAGTGGATTGTGCATTTAAAATAAATTGTATGATATATAAATTATATCTCAATAAAGCTGTTAAAAAAAGGAAAAATGAATTTGTTAGTTGCAGATCATTACTAAAGGCTATACTTCAAAAACAACAACAATGAAAAGGAATTTAAATCCAGAATGAAGACAGAATGTAGGAAGCAATGGTCAAAGAAAAATTTGTAAGTACACTAATATTTATAAATAAGGATTGACTGTAAAAAAAGTATGATAAGAATTAAAATATCCTGTGGTAAAACTATTGTTTAGGAAAAGAGGGAGGCATCAATTAACTTTAAAAATTAAGTTGATTCAGCCGTAACCGGTTTGGCTCAGTGGATGGAGCATCGGCCTGCGGACTGAAAGGTCCCAGGTTCGATTCCGGTCAAGGGCATGTACCTTGGTTGCGGGCACATCCCCAGTGGGGGGTGTGCAGAAGGCAGCTGATCAATGTTTCTCTCTCATCGATGTTTCTAACTCTCTATCCCTCTCCCTTCCTTTCTGTGAAAAATCAATAAAATATATTTTTTAAAAAATTAAGTTGATTCACATAATTGTTTAATATAAGGATACATCAATATAAATATTAGATATTGATATTAAATATTAATGTAAATAATATAATATTATATTGTAATAAATTGCATATTTACATATGTAATTTCTATGACTAAGAATGTGGTCAGTTTTATTTTCAATATGTATTAGATATACTTGAAGAGAATATGCATTCTCTAAATTAGGGATAAAATATCTTATCTACATTAGAAATATATTTCATACACACATAAACACACACACACATCCAGCAATATACTATTTACAACAGAGTACATAAAATAGAGATCTTGATGTTTACAAAAAAGTATGAAAAGAGTCCAATAGTTTTAAAGGGTAACCCGCTACAGCAATGCTAATATAACAAAATAGATCAAGCAACTAATATTTTGAGTGTTGCCTATATCAGACTTCATACTAAGCCCATTCCATATAGGTTTTCATCCATTTTTAATTAAATTTTGTCTACAGTGTGAAAAAGATTCCAACTACATTATTTTCATTTCCATATATTGTGGTCCAAGCCCCCTTTGTTGTAAAGATTATTCTTTTCCCCATTGAACAGTCTTGGCAATCCAAGTCAAAAATCAATTGACTGTAAATATGAGGATTTATTTCCGGGCTCAATTCTGTTCCATTGATCTATTGTCTATCCTTAAGCCATAATTGCATTTTCTTGCTTATTGCAGCTTTGTTACTATTAAAGATTGTTTTGGCTATTCTGGGCCCCTTATATTTCAATATAAACTTTATCATCAGCTTATCTAATTCAGAAAAGAAGTCTGCTGGGATTTTGCTAAAAATTGTGTTGAATCTTGTCTTCTATTTTGGGGGGAAATTTCATGAAGAATTGATGCTATTCCTTTTTAAATGTTTGGTAAAATTCACCAGCGAAGCCCTCTGGGCCTGAGCTTTTCTCCCTGGATTGTGTTTTGATTATTATTACAGGTTACAGGTTTGCTCACGTTTTTCATTTCTCCTTAAGCCAATGTTAGCAGTGTGTGCCTTTCTAAGAAATTTCCCATTAAATCTAAGGTATCAAATTTATAGGCATATAGTTGTTCATCATATTTCCTTACAATCTTTTTTATTACTGTTAGGTCTGTAGTGATGCCCCTCTTCATTTCTAATTTTAGTAATATTTAAGTCCTTCCTCTTTTTTAAAATATATTTTATTGATACTTTACAGAGAGGAAGGGAGAGGAACAGAGAGTCAGAAACATCGATGAGAGAGAGAAACATCGATCAGCTGCCTCCTGCACACACACACCCCCCCACTGGGGATGTGCCCGCAACCAAGGTACATGCCCTTAACTGGAATCGAACCTGGGACCCTTCAGTCCACAGGCCATCACTCTATCCACTGAGCCAAACTGGTTAGGGCTGTCCTCCCTCTTTTTCTCTTGACCAGACTAGCTAAAGGTTTGTCAATCTTATTGATATTTTCAAAGAACCAACTGTTAGTTCTTCTGTAGAAATATTTTGACACTTCCACCTGATACTTTTATACCAGAACTGGGACAAGTCTTAAAGATGCATGTTTGTGGAGAATATTAGATCTTCCAGAATGAGAAGCCCAGTTCTCTTTCACTCTCCCTATACACCAGAAAGAGATATAACCAACTCCTAGTATAATCAAATAATAGGAACACTAATTGTGTCTATTCCTACAATTCTAAGAAACTTGCCAATCCAAATAAATAAATTGCATCCAATATGAGCATTTAAGAAAGCTCGGAGATTCTAATTTGAAACTGCTATTTAAAGGGAAGAAACTGAGACAAATAGATCATGTTCTCTTATCTTGAGCTTTTTCCTTTTGTGTGTTTAAATTAGATGCTGATGCCTCTTACATTCAAGTCACAGCCTGTCCTTTGAGTGCTGGACTCATTCATTTCAGGAACTTATTGCATACTGTGATGAGCCACACGGTATTATATGGGCTTGTTATACACGACAGATGATGTCCCTGCCCGCAAAGCAATTACATTTTGTACTGAATCAAACAGCCAACTTTGGGAACTCCACTTCAATATGTCTAAGGCATTTCAAAACTATCATTTCTCAAGTGCTGCTCTTAATTTCTCTCTCCAAACCTATCACTTCCCCACCATCACCCCTGCTGCCCTGAATCTAGCCTTTACTATCCCCCTAAACTGTACCATCAAATTCAACCCAAATATCTTAGAATCTATTCATGGTTACTCCCTATTCTTCATGACCATCAGAAAACTTTTTTGCTCCTGACTCAAATTTACATCTGGGATACGTCTACTTTTCTGCAGCTTCACTACTCCAAGTCATCACCATCTCTGACCTCATCACTCTTTCCCCTTGTCTCTCTCTTGCCCACAATCCATTATCTTCCCACAATATAGAGTTATCTCCTCCAGTTAATATACATAAGATCATGCCGCCCCTTAGCCTCTAGTAAAGCCTTCCCCATGTCTTCCTACTCTATTTTAAATTAAATCTACAGTCTTTTATATGAACGTGGTTACTCTGTACTTTTTTGCCCCTTCATCATGAGTCACCACCATACTTATTCAATATGATCTGTGCTCACTCGCTTCTAGTACACAGTGAACATGTGTTCAAGGAATGAATGGAAAAAAAACATCCTTAAGGATTTCTTAGAAATGATTTCTAAAAGATTTTTCATAATCCAGTTACAATGTCTAAATTATCTCCCTATTAGAGAGATTTTCTGCACTGTGTACCCTGAACATAAAATCAAAAGCAGAAAATAAATATGAATTTAGAATATGCCCCAGAATTGGGTCATTCTCAACATCAGAAGGTGTGGTTTCAATGAAGGGACTACTTTCCTATCCTGAGTATATCAGGGCAAAAACATTTTAGAGATTAAATGTTCTTCTTGTTCCAGAAACATATTAGAGCATAAATTCCTCACTTCCCTCTAGAAATGAAGAGCAATTTCCACAGGTGAATGCGGAAAAGAAGAGAGTGGTCTTTGAAGCAATTCATTGTCCATCTCCCACTCTCTTTTGATAGTTATATGCTTTTTCTTCCTAGCACTTAGATTTGACTTAGCATTGAAGGTGGAAAAATAAGAACCATAACTTCTTTCTTTGAATGATCATAACTGCTTGATAGCAGGTCTTTAATAAGCTCCTGCTCTAACGAGCTGCCGTTGCTTCCATGTCTTAGAATGGCTTCATTCTCTACATGATGACACACTCACACAGCAAGTGCATTAAGCTGCGGCAGCTTCCCACTGACCTGAGCAATTGCATTAGGAAATCGCCATTAGCAGCTCTCTCTCTTCATCTGTTCTCCCCACCTTCTCCCCACCAGAGAAAGCTATGTTCAATACTACTATTAAATTACACTTAGAAATACGTTTTTCCAAAAAAAAAAATCAATGCACATGTGTTTTCGTACTTGTCACAGATAGATCAAATGACCAATCTAAGATACATTATTCCAGCAAAAGCTTTACATCTTAACCTAGCTTCTTTTGGTGGCATATTTACGAGCTCATATCCAAACAAAGAAAAGGAGAGCAATGGGTGAGAGTAGGGAAGAGAATGAGAATGGATCTCACTATTATTCCAAGCACTTTCTCTGCATTTGTGTAGTACGTAATGGTGAATACAGAACCACCTGTTGGGATGGGGTAAAAATAGTGGGATTGGTAGCAGGAAGCCAAAACCCTAAAGCCAAACTCACTATGATTCAACTTACAATACTCAGTTATTTACTAATGAATTATAATGTGCTTCCTATTCTGACCATTTCCCCATATTTAGTTGTGAGCCCCTTTTTACCAGAAGGTAACACTGTTTAGTGTTTAGGGGCTAAAAGCAGTGAAAGACTCAATAAGTTGGTAAATTTATCAATGTAGGCAAGTTACTTAACCTCTCGGTGCTTCAATTTCTTCCCAAAAAAGAGAGACAATCCGAGTATCTAAGACAGATGGTTGTGAAGATGGATTCCTATATAATAAAGAGCTAATATGCTAATTAGACTGGACTGTGGAACGATCTTCTAGTGGGCAGGGGGCAGGGCCTCGGGGCCACAATGACCCAGCCCCTTGCACAGATTTTGTGCATTGGGCCTCTAGTTATTTTAATAAGTAAGGTATTCAAAGCAATGTAAACCAGGTAACTATTAACTCTTATTATTTAGTACTATTACTAAGAAGAGACATCACCCTTCCTGATAATGATACAGATTACATACTTCATATCCACTTCCAGCCATAATGGCTAATTATATTAGACTAGCCCTCTGGCAATGAACAGCTATCAAATACATGGCACAGCTGCTTTCAGACAATGAACAACAGACTGCAATTGTTGAGAGAAGGTAAGTCTCACAGTTGCCCAGGTTTCTATCGCAGAACAATTTCCCAACCACATTGTAGAAAGTGGGTATCACAGTGGAGCACTGGGTTCCTGCTGAGATGAGGCAGCAGAGATCACAGTTCAGGGCAGCTGGAGATGCCGGGGTCCACAGGTGGAAATTGGAGAAGAGGAACTTATACAAAAGAAAGCCTCAGAAGTCTCTCTGGGAGTCCCCTACAAGTCTGTGACTGAGGGGGTCCCCCACTGGGCCAGACAGTCAGATGGCAGCTGCTAATGAAATTAAGAACAGAATATAGGTACCATAGGCACTGCAGGGGGCAGTGGGGGGAAGCAGTGCCCAGAGATTTGGGAGTTTGGACCCTGCCAGAATGATTAGCTCTACTTCTTAACCCACTGGGCTCCAGCTGAGGCACCAAAAAGGTGGTCCTTAGGAGTTAGAACCACATATAGGGAAGGACTTACACTAGATCCTTTCAGTAAAACCTAAAAAGAAGCCCTAACACGATCCAAAGAGGATACAGAGTTTGGAGGCTGAATTTTGGTAAATTAGATCAATGCAATGAGCCAGTAATTGAACTGCCTGCTAAAACAAAAATCAATAGTCTTCAGAGTAAGGGAACAGACTCTAGAGAGCCTACAATTTTTTAATCCATAATTCCAATATTAAATCAAAAATCAATAATCATAAAAAGAAAGAGAAAAATGTGATTTGTACTTAGAAAAAGAGCAACCGATTAGAAACTAAATCCAAGATACTCGAATACTGAGTTTAACAGACATGCTTACAGCAGTTATTATAAATATATTAACAAATCAACAAAAATGTCTTCACAAAGTTACAGAAAATATGATAAATGAGTAAGCAGATAGGGAATCTCAACAAATAAGTGAAAACTATTTTTAAAATTATTAAATGGAAATCCTAGAATGCAAAAGTGTACCACAGAAATGAAAGTTTCACTAGACGAACTCATTAGCAGATTCAAGATGACATTAAAAAATCAGTGCACTAACAAATAAATACATTTACCTAATAAAATATTTACCTAATGAATAAAAGATTTTCCTAATAAGTAGAGTTACCCAATTAGTATAACAAAGAGACTTAATAAAGGTAAATAGAGTCTTTGATACACACAGAACACTATCAAATTGGCTAATTTATGTGTAATTGGTGTCCCAAATTTAAAAAAAAAAGATGTATTATGGGAAGACAAACATTTAAAGATAAAATGACAGTGAATGTCCCAAATTTTATTTTTAAAACACCACCAATATATAAATCCAATAACTTTAACAATCATTAAAAAGGATAACTACAAAGAAACAAATCTAGGCACATCATAGGCAAATTGCTGAAGACCAAAGAAAAAGAGCACAATGAATACAAGTAAGAATCATAACAATTCTCTTACTTCTCATTAAAACAATGGAGTATCTTATATAATAAAAGCCTAATATGCAAATTGTCCCCTCGGGCGGTCCTTTGACTTGGAGTTCAACTGGGAGACCAGGAGTTTGACCATTTGCTATGACATGCACTGACCACCAGGAGCCGGTGCAGAACATGGCAGGCAT
The DNA here is from genome assembly GCF_000147115.1 of Myotis lucifugus. Lineage (NCBI taxonomy): Eukaryota > Metazoa > Chordata > Mammalia > Chiroptera > Vespertilionidae > Myotis > Myotis lucifugus. Next base: position 22,513 of record NW_005871273.1, on the reverse strand, counting down.
CATCAACACGCAGCAACCTCTCGCTGGCTACCTGGGGGCGGGGGTGACAGGGACGGAGGTGTGGTGAGAATGCTGGGTGTCCTGGAGCTCACTCTCACTCCCCTGCTACCCTTCCCAGGGACACCAGGGCTTGCACATGCCGGGGAAGACCCCCTGCGCTCAGGTGCCAGGTGCTCACAGAAGCCTGCCCCGCACCCGCATGGCCTCTTCCTGGTGAGCCGAGCCGCAGCTGCAGGGACTGCAGGGGCCCAGTTGGGCTCCCCATGTGTTTGCGCAAGAGCCAGTCTGCGAGGCCAGCCGGGATAGAGCATGCTGCCCGCCTGGCTTCCGTGCAGCGCCGCTGGGTGGCCCAGAGGCCGGGAGACCCACGCTGCGTCCTGTCCCCCGGCGTCTGGCCGTGCTCACCACATCTCTGCATGGGGATTCTGGCGCGTGACTCAGGTGGATGGGGGCGCGTGGAGGCCCGGGGGCCCTGGTGCTGCCCAGGGCCCAGAGGTCAGCTGGGACCTGCCCTTCCATGCCAGACACTCACACTTAGATAGCTGGCCAGGTCTAGGGACCGCACCCATGCACAAATTTCGTGAACTGAGCCTCTAGTGGATGATAACAGGACAACCTCTCTAAATTGCTAAAAGGAAAAAGTCAGCCCAGAATTCCATGAATAGTGAAATTTTCCCAAGCAAGTGTGAAATAGAGAGCTTTTCTCTAAATTTAGAATAAATTTAACCAAGGAGGTAAGAGACTTATACTCAGAAAACTACAGGACATGGAAAAAGAGATAGAGGAAGATATAAACAAGTGGAAGACATACTATGTTCATGGATTGGTAGAATTAACATCATTAAAATGGCCATACTACCTAAGGCAGTGATGGTGAACCTATGACACACGTGTCAGAGGTGACACGCGAACTCATTTTTTTGGTTGATTTTTCTTTGTTAAATGACATTTAAATATATAAAATAAATATCAAAAATATAAGTCTTTGTTTTACTATGGTTGCAAATATCAAAAAATTTCTATATGTGACATGGCACCAGAGTTAAGTTAGGGTTTTTCAAAATGCTGACACGCCAAGCTCAAAAGGTTTGCCATCACTGACTTAAGGCAATCTGTAGATTCAATGCAATCCCTTTTAAAATACCAATGGCATGTTTCACAGATCTAGAACAAATACTCCAAAAATTAATATGGAACCAAAAAACTCCAAATAGCTGCAGCAATCCTGAGAAAGAAGAACTAAGTTGGAGGGATCACAATACCAGATATAAAGTTATACTACAAAGCCACTGTAATCAAAGCAGCCTGGTACTAGCACAAAAACAGGCACAATGGATCAGAACAGAGAACCCAGAAACTGATGCAAGCCATTAAGCTCAATTAATATTTGATAATGGAGGCCAGAGCATACAATGCAGTAAAAACAGTCTCTTCAATAAATGGAGCTGGGGAAATTGGACAGATACATGCAAAAAACTGAAACTAGACCATCAACTTATACAATACACAAGAATAATCTCAAAATGAATAAAAGGCTTAAATGTAATTTGCGAAACCATAAAAATCCTAGAACAAAACATAGGCAGCAAAATATCAGACATCTCACTTAGCAGAATTTTTACAGATACATCGCCTAGGGCAAAAGAAACAAAGGGAAAAATAAACAAGTGGGACTACATCAAACTAAAAAGCTTCTGCACAGCAAAAGAAACCAGCATCAAATTGAAAAGGGAGCCCACTGCGTGGGGGAACGTATTTGCCAATGGTACATCTGATAAGGAGTTAAATTCCAAAATATATAAAGCACTCATACAACCTAACATAAAGGAAGACAAACAACTCAATTAAAAAAATGAGCAGAGGACCTAAATAAACACTTTTCCAAAGAGGACATACAAATGGCCAAAATCATATAAAATGCTCAATGTCACTAATTATCAGAGAGATACAAATTAAAATGACAATGAGGTACTATCTCACACCTGCCAGAATGGCGATCAACAAACAACAAGTGCTGATGAGGATTTGGAGAAAAAGGAACCCTAGTGCACTATGGGTAGGAAAGCAGACTGGTGCAGCCACTATGGAAAATAATGTGGAGTTTCTTCAAAAAATTAAAAATGGAACTGCCCTTGACCCAGTGATCCCACTTCTAGGAATACATTCTAAGAAGCCTGAAACACCCCATCAGAAAAAATATATATATACCCCTATGTTCATAGAAGCACAATTTATAATAGCTAAGATCTGGAAAAAGCCCAAGATCATCAATAGATGAATGGTTTTAAAAATTATAGTACATTTACACAATGGAATTCTATGCAGCTGTAAAAACAAACAAACTAACAAAAACAGGATCTCTTACCTTTTGAGACAGCATGGAAGGAACTGGAGAGTATTATGCTAAGTAAAACAAGGCAGTCAAAGAAAGACCAGCATCACATGATCTCATTTATATGTGGAATCTAATGAACAAAATTAAAATGATGAACAGAAAAGATCCAGAGACATTGAAATGTGCAACAGAATGACGTATTTTAGAAGGAGGAGGTAGGGGGAGGGAAGAGATTAACAAAATTACTTTACATGCATATATGCATAGCCCATGGATACACAATGCGTGGGGGAAGAACTGGGGAACCCATAATATTTTCAACAATAAAGATTAAAAAAAGAAGAAAAATCCCAATTAAAAGGCAAAGATTATCAGAATAAAAAAAAGTAAAACCTAACTATAAGCTATCAGCAAAGGACTCATTTTAAATATTAAATCTAGACAAGTTGAAAGTAAAAAGATGAAGAAGCTATACCAAGGAAAAAGACTAAGCCTAAGAAAGCTGACATAGCTGTATTAAGTTCAGACAAATAGACATCAGGAAAAAGTTTATTACAAGAGATAATGAGACCTGTTACATGATAAAAAGAGAAGTTTGCCTGGAGGTCATATCAATTGTAAATTATATGTTCATCCAAGAGCATCAAAATCCATGAAGCAAAAACTGACATAATTGAAGGGAGAAATAGACAAATTTACAACTAAAGCTGGATATTTTAATTTCCATACTCAGTAATTGCTAGAAAAAAGGAGGCAAAAAAAGGGGGGGGAGGAAAAGGAATATCTAAACCTTATCAAGCAACTTGATCTGACTGACATTTTAAAAGGTTACACCCAACAATGACAGAATACACATACACATTCTTTTCAAATGTATATGGCACGTTTACCAAGATCAAACATATCCTGACCATGCCATAAGCCTGAGTAAATTTTAGAGCCTGATTTGGGAATTAAATTTAAAAAATAAATATTTCTAAATAATCTTGGGTCAAATAAAAATCATAGGGACAATACAAAATATTTTCAACTGAATAATAGTTAAATATAACATGTCAAAATTTGAGAGTTGCAGCTAAACATGCTCATAAGAAATTGATAGTTTTGAAACACCTTTATTAGAAGATAAGATGAAGTCAATAATCTATGTTTCCCCCTCAAGAAAGTAGAATAAGAGCAACAGTAAACCTAAGTATAAAAAGATATCAAGTAATATGTGTAAGCTCAAAAAATCAATGCACTGGGACGCAAACAATATGGACAATTAACCTAAATAGCGGTTGTTTGAAAATATTAATAAAATTCACAAACATTTCTAGCAAGGATAATCATGAAGGAAAAAGGACAGAAGAAATTACCAGCATCAGGAAGTGGGATATCACTGTAAACCCCTTAGATAATAGGTTAATAGGATAATAGAGAAAGCATTAACTTTATGTTCATAAGTTTGATGTTAGATGAAATCAACAAATTCCTTGAAAAAAATATTTAATAGAAAATCTGAAAACCCTATGCCAATTAAAGGGATAGAATTCATAAATTAGAAAATATTAACTTTCTACAAAGAAAACTCCAGGCTTCTTTTCACTGGTACATTCTACCATGAATCCACGAAGGAATTAATACTAGTCTTATACAAAGGCAGAAAATAGAGAAATAGGGCATGCTTCCTGAATCATTTGTGAAACCAGCAAACACTCTGACTCTTAACCTTGATGAAGCAATTAAAATTTAAAAGTTACATATCCCATGAAGAGATGTGGATTTTTCATTCATTTCAGATATTTTAATGATTTTTATGCCAGCAATGGATCAGCTGGAACCATATTAATTGCTGTATCATATAGCTGTAGGTTTATCAAATTGTCAAATATCAGCAATTTCACTTGATTCGACTTTATATTAGGTGCTGGGAAGGAACCAAATATAGTTCTGCACCTGAGGAGAGATGTCTGTCTCTCAGGGTAGACAGACTACTACAGAGATGATTACAAGAATATGTGATAAATGCCAGGACTGTCACAGGCTGAGGCACCATAATGGCACCACGAGAGCGTGGGTAAGAAATCGCTACCTGTTCTATCTTGATGTGAAATATGAGTAGGAGTTCAGCAGGCAAAACAACAGGAAAGAAATTCCTGGCAGGGGGAACGGAATTGAGCAAATGAGCAGAACGACAAGACAGCACAGCAGGTCAGCGTAATTTGAAAAGATTGACACATCTTTAAAAAAAATAAATAAATAACAATGGTGATGACCAAGAGCAGTGATTGGGTCAGGATATATTCGGTGAAGGCTGGAGGAAGGATCCTGAAAGTCGTCACATGTTTTTCCAAAGAAATTTGATATGTTTTTGATCATATCTTTGACTGGGGTATAACCAGGTAATCATGTGTCCACTCCCCTAGTTAGTGAGGACCAAGGAGGACTCCAAGCAGGTGTGACAGTTTTCTTTCCTTGCCATATTTTCTCCTGCAAGGTACTTGCAGCCGACTAATTATTGAAACAGAGCTGAAACAATCTGGGATTGCACAGACTCTCTCTTGGAAAAGTACAGAGAAACCCAGAACTAAAAAGGAGCCCCTAACGCACAGTAACGGCATTGGCTATCCTGTTAACATGCTTTCGCGCCCGCTCTGAGAAGGTCTCTTAGTGATAACCAGTGCCTCTGGACAAACCACTGTCCTCAGCTGCCTAAAGCGGAAACACTGGGTTCTGAATATAACACAGATGGCAACACCTTGTTATCCTAAAGGCCACTCAGGAAAGTTTTGCTTTGTCCATGTGCTGCCACCCAACCCGCAAAGTGATTGCCTCTGTAGACCACACTGAAAGAAATTGTCTAGAGAGCTTAGGGAGGAAGTGCCACTCACACTTGGGATTTAAAAGGAAACACAAAAGCAGCAAAGAATTAATGCCAAAATAATTTTAATCAATAACACTAACCATCTAGCCCAGCTGGCGTGGCTCATTGGTTGAGCATTGACCTATGAACCAGGAGGTCTCGATTCAATTCCTGGCCAGGGCACATGCCCATGTTGCTGGATCCCCAGTGTGGGGCATGCAGGAGGCAGCTGATCAATGATGCTCTCTTATCATTGATGTTTCTATCTCTCTCTCCCTCTCTCTTCTCTGAAATCAATGCAAATATATTTTTAAAAAATAATTATAATACTAACCATCCTCCTTATTAAACCATTCACTGAACCTAAGAATCAGCAAAAATAACGGTTAAAGACTAATTTCTCTTGTCCACTGTGATTATGATGTTAAGAGGCAATACAATAGCCAGATAAAGTGGGGAGAGGAAGGAAGGCAGTGAGCAGGATTGTAAGGGGACTGATGTCTCCTATGCTCCCCACCCAACTCCGTGATCTGGGCCAGACTGACTTGGGACCTTCCGGTGGACAGAGCAGCTACCTGTAATCATGAACATGTGGTGAAACCACAACGTGCCAGGCACTGGGCTGAGTGCTCTGCCAGGACCATTTTATTGAAATTAACATGAGCTTGCAGAGCTTATTTTTTATGCTTCTTGCTATTAGACTGTAAATCTTAACAGCATTTTAAATATTATGTCTCTAAATGTTCCCCAGAGTTAATAAGAGACTGGATTATCCAATACGCGCCATACACTGGCAGTCCATTTATTTAACATGCCATCTTAAAAAATAAAAACTTTAGTTAAAAATGCCATCTCTGAGTATCTATTCACGATTTATAGTTCAACTCTATGAGACTGGTCTCTGAATGGTGCTTATTCATCCCAACCTAATACACACTGATTCTGAATGTGGCTGGCCAACAAGCCAGGTGTTAGAATGCAGGCTTCCCTCTGTCCATTTTCTCAGATGGGTTTCCAAAGGCCACTCTTTGTGTGGGCTGCCAGACCTCAACGAAGCCAAGTCAAGGAAACAGAGACATATTACTGCAGGTCCACTCTCAAGTCAAGATTTGCCTGGGGAACCCTTTCCTTAGCTATTCAGAATTCCCACTCCCAGGGGTGGAAAGAAAGGAAGGGCTTAGTGATGGAGAGGTCCAAACACCAGCATGTCTAGACACAGATCAGAAGAAAACAGCAAAGGGCATGTTGACTGTGGAACTGGGTGGCTGTATCCTCACCATGTCTGCCCTGGGTACCTCAGCTGCCTAGCACCTGATGGTGGAGGGTGGGAGAGGGTCATCTGCCACCCATCGTACCGGCTGACTCTATGGAGTTAATTTTCCATCTCAAGTCAGGGCAGCTCCTTAACCTCAGTTGGGTGGAGTTCCTTCGTGTTTGTGAAGATCTCCAAGGGCGGGAAGGAATGCACCGTAGCCGGAAATTCATTTAACAGCCTTCAGGGTGCTTCCTGGAAACTCAAGTGCTCGCTTCACTGCCCGTGGGAGGGGATTCTACATGGCACAGTTTTAGGTAGAGAGCTGCTCACTAACTACCTGCCAAATCTGTGCACAGGTCACGAATTCCATCAAGACCCCCAACATATTAATTAGCCAACCCACCTACTCCCAGATGCCATCTAAACTCATTCTCTCTCTTGTTTGGGAAAAGGAGAATGTACTTATTATTCTCACTATTAAAATCCTGCCCAGACATAAAGATTATTATTTTTTTTCTTTTGTAAAGATTATTATTATATTTTTCTTTCTTCCCTTTCAACGCCAAGGAACATTAGTTCTTTTCAGCTGCCCGTAGACTTGCTGTTTATAGAACCGCAGACTCGGGAGGGACTTGACAATATAACCCAATCAATAATTATTTGCAGGCCTGATCCAGACCCCCTCGGATTCTCTCCCACACGGTGTCATCTCGTCCACATGCAGTTTTCTGCAAGAGCCTGATTAGGCCCCAGGAGAGTGAGAGGGAGGAAAACGGGGTGGTTGTTTTGGTTTGAAGACCTGCCCTGGACATGCCAACGCCTCTTTGTTTCACTTATGGTTTTATGCTTTTTTTCTTATGTCTTCCATTTCTTATATTTGCAGCTTTGTTAGACAGCGAAATGAGGACAGAAACAAATCCTTTGCTGTCTAATTAGAGCCCCACATGTTAATGAATCCCCACCATTCGACTGCCTTGGGTGCCAGCGTCCCTACAGGAAATTAATGAGACTGAAAGGTCAGTGCCCACGAAGGGTTCGAATGCAGAGACCACAGCACAATTTCACAAGCATAACAATGACCCGTGGGTTTTTAAGAGAATTACACTCCACCAATGGGCAGATGGAGAAGAGCATCAACCTGGTCATAGGACTAAAGGAACACAAGCACAGAACAATTAGTTGCTTGTGCTTGTATTCTATATGCAGGGATTTTTGCCATGTCTTCCATATCTTAGTTCACTTTCCCAATTTAGAAGCAGTCATGTGCAGCATGAAATACTGCTGGAGTGGCCCCAAATCTTAGCCTAAGATTTATCATTGCTATCTGTCCCTCAGCCGTAACCAGTAGCCCCTTTAACCCAATCCTAGGGACTCAGAATCTTAAGGAGTGAAGGGGATTGATTGGGAAGAAGCCTATTCAGATTTAGGCCATTTCTCTGAGCAGCCTAGATTGGAGACTACTACTAGTTTAGCCCATCCTCCGACAATGGAACAGAGCAATCCTTATACCAGTCTTTGCAAACTGCCTATCAGTTTCCTTAATTCTACTACCTGTGGCTGGGAAATGAACCTGATCAACAGGAAGTGAGAATAGGCATAATATAAAATGAGGTAGGAATAGGCCTAATAGAAAATGTACGAAATGTTTCTGACCCACACTACAGCTGGAAGAAAGTTCAGCCCCCCCAAAATAGCATTTTGTAGGCACTCAAAAAATTAACATTACAGAAACTAGGAAAGGAGGATGTTTTAAAGTCAAACTCTGCAGAGGATATAAATGGAAAGTTAAGGGAAGACTATTAGAGATAGCAATTAGGAGGTTATCAGAAATGTTTTACAGTATGGTTTCAATAGCACGATAAGTAGAAAGCCAGATGGTCTTCTCCCTTTTCTCTACTTATTAAAAGCGGATCCAAGATTGAGAACTCAACTAATATTACACTTCCAGATAAATTTAATTGCTCACTCCTCAGAACCACAATGATCTTAACTATCTGATCACTAATTCATTTCTGACTCTCTTATTACAAAGACTGTGTTATTAGTTATCTTCTTGTGTATATCTCTCTCTCGCTAAGTTAAACTTTCCTTGTGGGTAGTAGTCTATTTTCATTAGTCCTTTTCTATGTTTCCCTAGCACTTAATATAGTGATCTGCATATAGTATGCACTCCCAAAACATGGGTTGAAAGCAGGATAGATTAGACCTTCACAGAAGTCCTACAATTTGAGGTTTACCCCTGTGAAAATACTAAGGTGTTCTATGTAAGATGTAAACTCTCAGGTTAATTAAAAATAAAATGTTTACAAATATAAAAAAAATATACATATTTCTTTGTTGAGTCCTATTGGTTCTTTTTTATAATTTGATTGCTTTTAAATTTAATTTCTGTGAATTTGGTTCAAGTTTCTCCTTAGATAGCTTTACATTTTCATGATGTCTGAAGAGCATTTTGGTTCTCACTTTATATAGTTCAAAGATCTTGTTCATCTGTATATATTTTTTAAGTTTTTTAAACCTATAACATACCTAGAAACAATGTCTGAACTACAATTAGGTAGCATTTCTGAAATCCATTTTTAAGGTGGCAATTAACTACTCTAAAAATATTTTCCCATAGAAAGAATATGAAGAGACGATTGATTTAACAGGTGACCTGCAAAAGCTTAATTCTACAAAGTTATCAGTATGATTATAGACACTAACCACAAACAATATACACCAGAAATCCAACCATTACCATCAAAAGCCCAACTCATCAGTACCAAAGTGCCACAGCTTACAGTAGGAGCTCTCCTCTTCTGTATGCTTATTTTCAATCTCTTATCGGAATCCCATCTTAGTTGGAGGGAACCTCTTGAAAGGTTCACCACTTTCAATCCTCAATATCAAGTCCAAACTCTTTGATGCAGAAACTCTTCATCACATGTTTTGTCTTTAACTTCATCTTTTACAATTGATCTTTTAAACTCTTCCTTCCAGCAGCAATGAACTTCTTCAATTTGCTAACTCCCCCATCTTCTCTTTCACCTCTGCTGCTTCACCCACCACACCTTCTCTTTTCTAATTATTATTTGCCCTCAGCCTCAGCTAAAACATAGCCTTATTCTCATTCAGCATTTCGCTTCCTTCTCTGAAGATGTTAAGCACATCAACATCGCCCTTTCAAAGAACATATCCACTGTACATTATCTCCTTGGTAGTTAATCTCCAAAAACTAGACCTTAAACTTAAGCAAGTTTGTCATCACACTCAAACCCCAAACTCTAGCATAGTTCTCTAGCATAGTTGTAGCATATATACAGATGAACTAAGCAACATGTTTAATAGATAATTAATAAATGTTGAATGGATGACAGCAGTCATTTCCAAGTTCACAGGTCCCTCATGCATTCTTTTTCATTCAAAATATTTTTGCATGTTTACTGTATACTAAGTGATATTAAGCACTGGAGTGATATGTACTGGGCACTGGGGTGATATGTACCAGGCACTGGAGTGATATGTACCAGGCACTGGAGAGTGATAAGTTGGATTCATTGGCTTCCCTAATGGAATTCACTGTAATGGAAATTTGTTATGAAGCACTTTGAGAAAATTAAGATTTTGGACTTCCAATGTCAACGGAATAGAGCATCCGTGTGGCAACAGCTCCACAAGAAGCAAGAATTCTCACTGGCGTGATGAGATAGGTCCTAAAAACACTGCCTCCGATGGCACACAGTTACTTGTAAATGTTCTGAACTAAATGGAATGTGACAGCTTAAGAAGTGAAAAGGTTACTCTTAATCATTGGGAAGTCTTTATTGGGACTTGAAAAGCATCTTTCCCCAAAGGGCTCGGTTTCATATCTTACCTGATTTTTGTGACCCTCATGAAACCCTCTGCTATAAGTAGAAGCCTTTGGCCCAACCTATCATTATTGCCTACCTGGAATGTAGTAATGACTTTCTAACTTACCTCTCTGCTTCCAGGCTCATCAAATTAAATTCACTCATTCTTTTGTGAGTCATTTTTAGAAAACATTTATCAGTTTATGTGGTTCCTTTTGATGACCAAGAAGGATTTTTCAAGTCTTTCTAGAAGAATACAAGGCTCATCATCTTGACCCATTAATCCACTGAGTATTTGCGGAACCCTATATTATAATTCATGTGTCAGGGACTTCTTATGAAGTATGTGAGGATGTGAAGGGACACAAATGTGTAATGCATTAGAAAAAAATAATAGATGAGAGAAAGGCTGAGATATTTCAATGGCTGCCTTCACTCGTAGGGTCAAGTTCATAGTCCTTAGAAGGGAATTTAAAGGTCTTTTAGACCCACCTTGGATTAATTTCCCAAAAATATTGTATGCTTATTTATGCCTAAGATTTCTGTGGGTTGAGAAGTGAAAGGGATGATTTAAAAAAGTGAATAGCCCGGCCAGTGTAGCTCAGTTGGTTGAGCATTGTCCAAACACTAAATGTCACTGGTTTGATTCCAGGTCAGGGCACATTCTGGGTTGCAGGCTTGATCTCCAGTAGGGTATGTGCAGGAGGAAGCCAATCAATGTTTCTCTCTCATCAATGTTTCTATATCTCTCACCCTCTCCCTTCTTTGCTCTCTAAAATCAATAAAAACATATTCTTTTTAAAAAAAGAAAAGTGAACAAAGAGTACTCTCTCATAAGTTAGTTGTGAGGAAAATGAGAGAAAGAATGATGGTTATAAGAAGTCATGGGATTTGGGATAGTTTTTTAAATTCTTATTTGAATTTATATGTTATGAGATAGTAAATAGTTGAGGGAGGCTATGTAGAGGAGGAAAAGGATTTTTGATGGAATAAATTTCTAGAGGAGAGAAAATAAATGAAGGTAGAGGGATATGTCTTAAATGCTAACCTGGGAACTACATAGGAGAGATAAGATGGGTACTACATGCAAATAAAATAATGAGAGAAAGAAGCAGGTTGAGGTTGTTCACACACTTTTCTTCTATTAAAAGCAGAAAATATGTCAGCTGTGAGGGTGGTAGGGCAGGTGGGATGAAGGAGCATGAGTTGGTTTGGTAGAGCTGCACTGCCAAGTGAGAGGAACGGCACTAAGAACACAGGAGGTTCTAAGCATCCTGAGAAATCCTGTGGGATGGTATTTATTTCAATTTGCATGGCATTGTGACTTAACATGATCATAGTCCAGCAGTTTCTCACAGCTCAGGTCCAATCGAGAACAGAGTTTGGTAAACAGTTTACATAAAAGGCCATATAGTAAATCTTCAGGTGTTAGGGGTCATGTGGTCTCTGTTGGGAATATTCCATCCTGTCATTATATAGTATCCATAGACAATATGTAAATGAATATGTACCAATAAAACTTTATTTAGGAACACTGAAATAAAATCAAATTTCATATGATTTTTGTGTTTTATAAAATATTATTCCTTTTTTATTTTTAAATCATTTAATAATGTAAAAACCACCCTGGCCCCCTGGCTCAGTTGGTTGGGCATCACTCCATGCACTGAAAGGTTGCTGGTTTAATTCCCGGTCAGGGCACATGCCTAAATTGCAGGTTCAAACCTTAGTCAGGGTGGGGGATGGGAAGCAACCAATCAATGTTTTTCTCTTTCACATGGATGTTTCTCTTTCTCTCTCTCTCTCTCTCTCTCTCTCTCTCTCTCTCTCTCTCTCTCCCTTTCACTCTATCTAAAATCAACAAAAACATATATATTTTTTTAAATGTGAAAATCATTGTTAACTCAGGGTGTGATACAAAAACAGGAAGTGGCTGGATGTATCCCACAGGCCATTGTTAGCTGGCCTTTCTCTAGCACACCACAAATGCTTTTACGTTTCCACATGCTTCTACCTTCACATCTGGTTAGTAACTATGCATGCTATTCACTACTCACTCAGTTCTCATGGATAAATTTTCAAACAAAATATACATGCCTTCACCTCCAACTGCAGATAAAACTTCTTGTTTATAGCAGAAAGAGATACCTGATGCTTGGTGTTCCGGGAGCAAGACTGCTAGTCATAGGGGATGAAGAAAGCTGGGAATCACAAAGCAAGTTCAAGAGCCTTGAATGAGTTGTTGGTCTACTGTGGGATTACATGATAGTATTTCTATGAGCCAGATATAACACAGATATGCAGCCTGCATTTTCCTTCATCCTAGGCTACAGATAAAAATCTCCTCTATGTACAGGTATATCTCCCTTTTTCAAAATCAGGAGGGGCAAGGGAAAGAGATGCGCAGGGAGTCAATAAATAAACAAAGGGAGATTCAGTTCTTTATCGATCTCATTAAATCCACAGGTGAGTATGAAATCGGCATCAACAGACTCTAAGATTGGAAAGAAACAGTTTCCCCTTATAAAATATTTCTGTGATCCCGCCCTTTCCCAATGAATGGAAAAGGACCCTTTAGTTGACTTTCAGACTCAGCGAAGAGTGAGCAGCAACACAGATGCTGACTCAGGTGGGATAAGAGGTGGGGAGCACTTGCACAGATGATGGATGCTGCCAAGAGGTAATTTTCTCTGTGTGGTGCCTGTGATTGATCTGTGGCTTGATGGGATGGTTGAGGTTTTCACATTCAATCTTAAAGAAAAAATATCATGTCATCATACAATGGGAGTTTCAAATGACTCGGGTGAAGAGATGGGACTGGGATATTGCTTTGCTTTTGAAGAAGGCTTATTATGAAAAGAGAATATTCATTTAAAACAAATTCAGTGAGCCAGTAGTGGCCAGTATCTATAATCTTATTAAGAGAGAGTTCCAAAGGAATTTGCTTTGCTTCTCTTTTGACCCTGTGATCCTAGGGAAGCATTTTCATCTCTTCCTTTTTGCCTTTAGAAAATAGGATTTGTGGGGCAGACAACTGGCTAGGTATATGATACTAAAGGAAATAAGGCTTGCTGTTCTGGAAAGTTGTCTATGCTATCACAGAGGTGATCCCATGACAAGGACAAAAAACTCCTCACAATTCCTAGACAGAGAATAATGAATTTGTCAGGAGACAGCTCAGCTTTACCAAGAACACTGTGAATTTAAATTTCAGGGACAAGAGTGTGGAAATTAGGTACATAAAACTATATTTTAGAAGACAATAAGAACAATCAAACAAAACTAAGTGTTATGAAGGAACTGTCTAGTAAATATCAGGAGATAATACTTATGGTGACAGAAGCCTGTACTAATCAATGCAAGGCATATTTGTAATACACAAAATGAACTTTAAATTTTAGTGTAAAGAGGTAAACTGAAATAATTTAATTATCACCCATACATGTTAAAATAATGACCATAAACAGGATAAGTATGGAAGTTGTTCTAGGGCAGTAGTCGGCAAACTGCGGCTCGCAAGCCACAGGTGGCTCTTTGGCCCCTTGAGTGTGGCTCTTCCACAAAATACCGACTTCTGTGCATGGGCCACGAAGTTTCAATCGCACTGTTCATGTGTGCCCGCACGTGGTATTTTGTGGAAGAGCCACACTCAAGGGGCCAAAGAGACGCCTGTGTCTCATGAGCCGCAGTTTGCCGACCACTGTTCTAGGGTAACATAAGTTAGAAGAGGAGGTAGAGAGAGACAATTTTATTGAGAAAGCATAAACCTGAGAATATAGATTTCATGATGGTTGTAGCCTCACTAAGTGTATTTAGCCTTGCTGAGAATTAGGAGAATAGGATTTAGGGCCCAACCATTAATAGATGAAACAAGGATAGAAATTGTAAGCCTGGAAAAGAGAACTTTAAAATAAGTCTAAAGAATTTCATTCTCTGTAAAACGTTCTCTTCCTTTCCCATTCTCACCTATAGTTAGACTCATTATGCTCTCTAGCATGCGCTATTCTATCTTATACACACCACTAATAGTTGCTCACACTTTACTTTGTGATCACTTCTTTTTCAATATGTTTTTATTTATTTCAGAGAGAGGAAGGGAGAGGAAGAGAGAGAGATAGAAACACCAATAATGAGAGAGAATCACTGATCAGCTGCCTTCTGCATGCCCCTTACTGGGGATTGAGCCTACAACCTGGGCACACGCTGTGACCAGGAATCGAACCGGTGACCTCTTGGTTCACGGGTCGACACTCAACCACTGAGCCACCAGCCAGGCTTATGATCATTTCTTAAACAGCCATCTACTTCGCTAGACTAAATTACATGCCTTGCTATTATTGTATTACCTTAAACCTATTGTCAAGAACATGTGTAAAAAGTATTCTATAAATCCTTGTTAGATAAGTGGACAAGGAAAGGAAAGGATCAAGAAACCGAGCTAAGTTGGAAATAGGAAAACATTGATTTGTGCATCAAAATTGTGAGTAACATAAAGAATGGGTGAACTCTATCAATAAATAAATTTTAGCTCCTTCCTTTTTTTTTCTTTTTTTGCTAAAATAGCCCACAGAATGTGGATGTAGGAAGAGGGGAGTAAATAAAATATGACATAGATTTATACATGAAATATATGTATATAGACAAAAGAAGTTAGAAATAGTCATTGGTCAGTTACCTGGGGATTCTAATTTGGGTAGATTTGGTGTGTGATCTATACTTTGCATTTTTATAGGTTTCGTATACACAGTTTTTATGAGTAGTCATAGTCAAGAATCACTGAATTAGATGAATAAAATACATAAAACTTATTTTTTCTAGGTATAATATAATAGTCATAACAGATTAATGTTCTCCCTAATACAACTCTAAAAGCTATATAAATTGCATTAAATTATATCTTTAAAGATACTTACAGAGCTGCAAATATAAAGACTAGCTAATCTCAATTCCAGAGAGGAAAGAACCATTTAGAGCAGTGGTTCTCAACCTTCTTAATGCCGCGACCCTTTAATACAGTTTCTCATGTTTGGTGACCCCCAACCATAAAATTATTCTCGTTGCTACTTCATAACTGTAATTTTGCTACTGTTATGAATCATAATGTAAATATCTGATATGCAGGATATATTTTCATTGTTACAAATTGAACATAATTAAAGCATAGTGATTAATCACAAAAACAATATGTAATTATATATGTGTTTTCCGATGGTCTTAGGCGACCCCTGTGAAAGGGTCGTTCGACTCCCAAAGGGGTGGCGACCCACAGGTTGAGAACCGCTGATTTTAGAGGATCTTCAACTTCTCTCTTTTCACCACCCACCACTTGGAACTTGGGTAGGAAACAGCTCGGTTCATGCTGAAGAACTCCATGGGGATAAAGGGAAGCAACAATGTTTTTAGCAGGAGTGGAAGACTTGAGTGACAATCTGAAACCTTCCGGCACCTCAAATGCATGGCTCCTTCTCACTGTGCAATATCTTCTATGTCCTAGGGCTGCCCAGGAAGCTGGGAGCTAGGCCAAAAGCTTCTGTAAGGCCAACTGAAATAGCATGCTGGCTTGTGGTGTTAATGAAGAAAAGATAACCCTCAGGGCCCTTGATTCATTTTATGGATTTTAATTTTTCTATTGAAATTCTCCATCATTTCATCTAGTTTATTTACTTCTCTATTTTTTCAACATGTTGTATTGGTCAATTTATGTGTCAACTTGGCTGGACCACAGTGTCCACATATTTGGTCAATGATTCTGGATGTTTCCGAGGGTGGTTTTTGGATGAGATTAACATTTAAACAGTGGACTCTGAGTAAAGCAGATTGCTCTCCATCACATCAGGTGGGCCTCATCCAAACAGTTGAAGGCCAGAGGGAATTCATTCACCCATTAATTCAACAAATATTTATTAGGTGCCTATAATGTGCCAGGCACTATGTGAAGCATTAAGAAGACAGGGGTGAAAACAATATGCAAGTCCCTGACCTCAAGTCAGGAAACAGCTATTTAAAAAGCAATTATAAGCATCTATTGAGGAAAAGAGGTGTGTGTGTATTCTGGAGAGATAAAACCATAAAGACATGTTACTTGAAGCTTCTTTGTATTCAAAGAAGGTCCACAGGATATATCTTGGATTAATCTTGAAAAAGTTGTGTCTCTTTGAAGAAGGAGAAACTAACAGGAAAGTTACATGTAGACAAAATGAAGGTATTAAGTGACCGTGAACTGTAAGCTGCAAGACAACAGGGACTTTTCCACTCTACTTCTGCATCATATTCTCAAAACTATGAGGCGGTGGCAGCATAAAATCATATCTGAAGGATAATGAAATTAATAAGAAAGCCTTCAAATACAGGCTGCAAGAATAAAAATTCTAAAATTTTCATTGTAAGTGTACATTTCAGCTATTAATGTGTTGAGCAAGCTTTTGATCAGGGGAAATGTGATTTGATGTTATAAGGATACTTCCTGTTATTTATAACAGTAAAAATATTTCTCAGGCTCCCCTCTGGCTAGGAGAGCGCACTTTCCCTTTCCACTGGAGACTGAAGACTGGTCTCCCTGGCTGAGCTGAACCACTGAAGTGCCTGCCAAAGCAGATGGGAGCAGAGCGCCTGGCCCCAGGGCTGCCAGGGCCCGTCTTCAGTCATACTGTTTTCACAGTCGTGCTGTATCACAATTGAGCTGTTCCACAGCCATGTTGTATCACAGTTGAGCTGTTTGCACTGAATAAAGTTTCCTTCATCACTACACCCCAGTTTGGGGACTCCTGTTGGCTTTGAATTGGCACCAACAATGCTGGGTTGGCAGGGCCCAACTTTACATGTAAGTCCTGATAACCCTATAATTGTAACTGTTAAAAAAATTTTTTTTATTGATTTCAGAGAGGAAGAGAGAGGGGGAGAGAGATAGAAACATCAATGATGAGAGCGAATCATTGATCGGCTGCCTTCTGCACGCCCCCTACTGGGGATTGAGCCTGAAACCCAGGCATGTACCCTGACCAGGAATCAAACCGTGACCAGGTTCATAGGTGGTCTGCCTTTGAAAATATATTATCTGGTGCTATTCCTGAGAAGCACTAATTCACTGAGAAGGTGAGTACCATTGGAAACCAGGGAGTTAAATGGGAAATGGGGATACAGGGTTTCCGGAAACTCTTCTGAATTCACTGTAAGCATCTGAACACTTAAAGTCCATATCTCAGACAGTTTGGTGACAGGAGGAAATGCTAGCAATAGGACCATTCACGCTTTTGCAAATAAAGTAAGAGGTCATGTCTAGCCTATCTTTGCCTTATCAGGACAGTCATAATATGGAGCTGATGTTGTCTCTCCCCTCACCATGCCCCCCACCCTGACCATCTGAGGGGCCCTATCACAGATTCCTAGCGTAAAACCTCAGCCCAGCCAGCTTAGGCTTTGACATCAGACAGCAGAAAGCATTGCACATAAAGCCTACGCTTGTCAAGTCACTCTAATTGCACGTCGCTTAAATTTACCATAAACAAGTCCCTGACTGTCGGACCCGCCTAGCTGCCCAGGCGAGAAACAGGGCCAGAGCCTGGACTGCTCTTCTGCCACGGCTGAGATGCCAATGTGTCAGGGTCACAGGTAAGTGCTTCAGATGCATGTTCAGTCCAAGCCTCACGCTCAAATGATTCCCAGGGTCTAAGAATTGTGAGCAGGAGACAGCAAGATGGGCTGAGCTTCTCCTGAGACAGCAGGGGCCTGGTGATGTCCCGGGAGTCCTTTCTGTCTCATTGCTAGTGAGGGGAACCAGACATCCCTTAGGCCCCTGGAAAGACAGAGGGGAGGCCCCTTGGGACCAGCCACAGGACCCCCTGGATGTCAGTCCTCCCCATGAACTTCCCATCCGCCTCCAGAAGGAGAGGGGGAGAGTAGAGACCCATTGGTCAGCTCCCAGGGGCCCGACAGAGCAAGCACTCTGGACAGCCACAGGCAAGAGGAACAGCCCCTTTAATGTGCTCTGATTCCCTCCTGTAAAGACGGGGAGATTATCTGCTTGCCTCGAATATCTTCATTAAAAATGCATTTAAGCTGTGAAGCTCTATGAAGGAGAGACCTGTAATACATGAAAGATTAGGCCCAGATTGCTGATTGGGCTATTTTACATCATTATGGTAATTAAGCTAGCAAGGCTGTTGTGCTGACTTCAACAGTTTCCTCCATTTGCCTTTGTCCCCAATTCAAGGTATTTTTTTTCTCTATTTCCATCTTTCAGCCTTCTTCCTCCCACCTCCCTACCCCCACCCTACCCCAAACATTTCCTCAGAGCCTGGCTGTCCTGTCTCATGCCTACGCATCGGACTTCAGTCTGACTCAGCCTCCCAAGGCTTCTCTGCCAACTTTGTCCTGACTGTGCAGAAAAGGGGAAGGAATTAATGGTAATTACAAGGTGTCAGTGGATATTGCAGCTCTCTATCTGATTGCCAGCAAAGCCAAATAAAAATGCAATGTAATCAGCCAATTATTACAATGCAGAGTAAACAATGGAGACTTGTCTCTTAGTCACGTTTCTTTGCTTACTTTCAATCCCCAGGCCAGCATGCCTAGCTCAGGGCGTGGTTAGAGACCCGTGATAGGATTCTGTGCACCACACTGGAGCTAACAGTGAGAGCAGCGTGGAGATCAGGAGAGCCTGCTGAAAGCTGCCCAGCCCTCCTGATCTCAGGGGTCACCCCCGCCCCTGACACCCCCTGCCAGACTCAATGGTACCCCTAAATCTCCCCACCTGAGAAAGCAGTTCCATATTTCTTCCTACCATTTGTAAATGTCATGGACAAGTTCTAGCGATGGATGTCAAACCCAGCTCTCCAAGATTCCCAGCTGATCTGCAACATGCCCTTGAGGACTCAGGCGTCTTGAGGCAATGATATAAGGAGAAACATAGGAGGAAGGCTTTTCAGCTGTAACAGATGAGAGAGGGTTGTGTGCGCACATGCTGTCCCATGCAAAAGTCACCTCCTCCCCTTTGCTAGAACCCCAAAGTCCCCGATCACTGAGGGTGGAGGAAAGCAGACCAAAACCAAAACCCAGTCCTCTTTCCCTAGTGTTATTGTGGTACAACGTTGAGATTTTTGAGAGTATAAAGGTACTATGTATATGTGTATGTGTATGTATATACATATGTTCCCACCCAACTGTGTTCTAAGGGGGGCAGCTCAGCATGAGGTGTGAGGACACAGTGTTTGTCCTGCATTACTCAGTTTCTACCCTGCCGGTTAAGTTTCTAGTTATGGGACTTTCTGGTTCACCTCGCCCCTCCAAGTCTCAACCACTTCCTTTGTAGAACACTATCCCTTCCATGAAGTTGTAAGGATTAAATGAAATAAGGCATTCCCAGGGCACTTAACACATATTTCATTGTTCTTATACAACAACGTATGTCAGTTGTCAGTTCTTAATCTCTGGATGTATTTCTTTGTAAATTATAGGCTCTGCCAAATATTTCAAGACAATACGGTACCTTATTTTTAGGACTTTGATGGACACCCACCTCTGCCTGGTCATCCTGCTATGCTTCCCTCGTAGGTTTGCTCCTTTGCTCACCCTGTCTCCTACCAATTCCTCTTGTGGGTTCCTCAAACCTTCACACCTCCACACACCCTGCCAGGCCTCCCTCCCAATAAAACCTCACTTCATAAGCTACTTAGAGTCACACAGACTCACTCACACCAGGACCAACCTTGCCCTGCACTCTCTTCCCCACACCTGTTCAAAGAGATGATGTGTCTGAGCCATTATCAGGGACCAACACCTCCCCACCCCTGCGCCCTAGATTCCAACCCTCCTGCCTGCCTACTCGAGGGCTGCATGACTGTGGTCACTGCCTCTCGCCTGCATCACTAGCATGCACTTCCTGCTGCATCATTCCCATCAGCATCCAAACACGATCCAGGTATCTCACCCTCTGGAGAAACAGCAAAACAAACGGGGCTTTCCCTTTCACTCCCAGCTCTCTCATCGCCATCTCAGCTCTTCGTTCTGCCTCCCAGCAAAACATCACTAAGTAATGGGATGCGCTCTTCGTCTCCACTTCCTCTCAGTCCGTTTCCCCTTGAACACACCCCGTCAGGCTTTCTCCTCTACCACTCCTCCGAAATTGCTCCTGAAAGTCACCAACTACATCCCTATTGCTGAAACTGTTCGTTCCACGGCAGGCTAGCAGCTTCCACGCAGACAGCCACACTCCCCTTTTGAAAAGCACCCTGTGGTTCCTGTGGCTTATGTGCTTCTGTTGGGCCCGCTACCCCGCTGACTGCTCCCGCTCTGTGTCCTCTGTTGACCCTTCCCTTCTGTTGGACAGTTAGGTATGGAGTGTCTTAGAATTAAGTCCTGAAGCGCTTCTCTACTCCATTCTTCCCTCATTGATCTCCTTGGTACTGTTAGCAAAATTCTGTATGCTGGAGACTCCCCAATCTCCACCTCCGCCCAGCATGCTAACCGCTTACTGGATCTCCTCATTTGGATGTCTAACAGGAATCGCTAAGTTAATGTAAAATCTTTCTTTCTGCTCCATCACCCACCCCCTCCAGAAAGAACTAGTGCTTCTTCTCTGGCTTTCACTCTGTCTCTCCCTGAATATAATTGCCATCCATGCAGCTAGTCCAGAGAGAAGCACAATCATCGCCCTTGATTTTCTCTGTTCCTTTTTCTACATCCAACCCATCAGATGCCTATGCCCATTCCAGCTTCAACACTGAGCTGGATTCCGCCCACCCCTTTCCATCCCCTGTGCTGCCCTTCCCAGGCCACGTCTGCCTTAGGTCCCACTTGGACCCTGCAATGGTGTAACCAGTCATATAGCTTTCACTCACCTCTGTGAAAAATTTCCTACCCGGAAGCCACCTTTCTAAATTAAATATAAGGGTGCATTTCTCTTCCAAAAAAATCTTCCAATGGCTTTAAACTTCTATTAGGAAATAAAGTATATCAGACTCCCTTCTATGTTCTCAGAGACTCTCTCCTGCATCACTTTGCTCACTGCTCCCTCGCACTAGCCTCAAGCCAGTGTACTTGCACTTCCCTGGGCCAGGAGGACTCCTCCTGTGGGTCTAGGAGAGGCATACGCTCCTGTCTTTTATGTCTCAGATCAGAGAGGCTCCTTTGAGTCTTAATCGGAAGGAGCAGTTCATTCTCCCTCCGTTGGTCTTTCCCACATAGCGATATTCCCCATTCTTCACTGCCTTTATCATTAGCTGATATCACCTTTTAAATTATTTGTATACATGATTATTACCTGCCTCTGTTTATTAGACCATGAGCCCGATGACAGTAGTAATGATCTGCCTGTTCTATTCATCACTATATTCCCAACAATTTAAAAAATACCTAGTATGTAGTCTCATTTAAAGCACATGGATGTAGAAAATGAATGAATAAATTACTTAGTGTCTAATTTTGTCTGACTTAATGTCTATATACCAAGCAACCTAAGGATGCCCATGGCCCAGAGCTCAACTCTGCCCATCCGAGTATTTCAAAACCTACCCCTTCATCTCTCTCCATCAAAACTCCCACTCATGACTAGGGTGACACCTCCTCTACTTGACAAGTGTCACTGGACAAGCAGTTAAATGTAGGCTTCTGTTTCCTCAACAGTAAAATGAGATAATACATACTTTGAAATAGAATTATGAAGGTTAATGAGGGAAGTTCATAATGCGGCCAGGCCTGGCATACATTAGGCTCTCGACAAATGGCAGCTTCTTTCTTCTCCCACAGTGGAGAGGATTTCAGCTTGCCATTCGGAAGAGGGGCTGCAGAAAACAGCTCTAATTAAGCAAATTGACACCGAGGTGTGAATCACTCTCAACCCTTTAGCCCTCCCAGAGGAAGCAGATTAACCTAAATGCATCACTAATTGGTAGAATTTCTGTTAGTTTAACAGAGTGGAGAGCAAGTTCAGGCGAGAAGGAAACAGGCCTTTGGCTGGGATGGGGGCCAGTGGGAGCCCAGTGCCTGCAGGCCGTGGCGTCACTCCCAGGGGGTCACCTCCCTGTTCTGTCTCCTTGTGTTGTTAAGGTCATCTTCCCCTCTTTGTCCCTTTCTGAACCCACTACCGCACTCGGGTTCCTTGTTGTCTCTTGTTTTTTGAGGGTTTTTTTTATTTTATTTATTTATTTTTTTAATATATTTTATTGATTTTTTACAGAGAGGACGGGAGAGGGATAGAGAGTTAGAAACATCGATGAGAGAGAAACATCGATCAGCTGCCTCCTGCACAC